>NC_141136.1:100007494-100338744 GCF_053477565.2 Lygodium microphyllum | reverse complement strand
TCCAACCTACTTGGGGGAGGTGCGAAGGGGGTAAAGTCCCCTCTGCGGGGGTCCGGGGGGGCAGTCCCCCCGGCTTGTAGGGCCGTTACGGTAAAATCCATGCACAATTTGGAGGACCGTTTATAGCCAAATTTTGAACTAAGTGCTCTAAATTTTAGCCCAGTGATGGATCTATCATGTGCCTTTAGCTCTAGGTAGCCTTTGGAGTCAATCTCGGGGTTTAGATGTGTCAAAATTTGTGTTCTAGATACCTGTCCGATTTTGACACTTTTTTGTCCGATTCTCAGATGTCCGATTTTCAGGAGTCCGATTATCAGAATCGGACGTTCGATTTTGGGTTGGTCCGATCGGCCTAGTGGTCTGATTTTGGTCACGTCCAGTTCAGGGAGTCGGATCAAAAAGTGGTTTGATTTTCAAAGTGGTCCGATTCTGGGAATCGGATCGAACAGGGTGGTCCGATTATGGATTGGTCCGAGCGTCCAATTCTCAAAATCGGACGGGTTGGTCCGAGTGTCCGAGTCGGATGGGTTGGTCCGAGTCTGAGTGGTCTGAGTGCCACATGGCACGTCCGATCGGGCTAGTCCGATTCTGGGAATCGGATCGGACAGGGTGGTCCGATTCACTCTCAGTCAGGCAGCCCAATTCTGAAAATCGGACGGTCCGACTCCAGAACTCGGGTGGTCCGATTCTGGGAATCTGACCACTGCGAGTTGGTTCGACTGCGTCGGCGCGACGAGCGCAATTCCCGCGCGTTTGACCCCTCCTTACTGTCTGCTGCCCACAATCACCACAGACTTTCTAGATCTGACTAGAGCACTTGTTGGAAAACACCAAACTCACCTGGAGCAGCACGAATCGCCGGTGCCTAGAAATCGGGGTAGCGCTCCCTCGTCCTGCGAACCAAAAGTTCTCTCTCTCTCACACACACACAAGGTAAACCAAGGAACTGAGGTCTGTCCAGGCCTCCCAGGCCTCTTAAGGTCCTTTCCCAGCACTGGAGAACCTTACAGCTAGTTCCCTGTCCCTGTCTCACCCAGAAACTTGAATCTGGTCCCCTGTTTCCCTGTTTTAGCCTGTTATACAGCAACAGAGAACCCTACTATTTGCTTGTTTTTTTCTTTGTTTTTGCCTACCCTAAATGCATCCAAATCACACTAAATACCTACACTACTCCATTTCACAACATAAATCTCAAGAAAGCAAAACACCCACTTGCCAAGGAGATCGAATACCCTCTTCAACCCCCTCGCTTCCTACCTATCTACCTCAAGCACCGGTTCGGGGAAAGACCTACTCCAATGCTCGATTCGAAGCGCGCAAGCGCTCAAGGCTTGAATCCGTTGGTCTCGGCAATGGAACCAAAATGTGGAAGCTTTCACTCAACCGCCAAGACCCAGTGACCGCTTATTGATTCAAGCGTTCCAAGCCGAGGACTAATGGCTACCTCTCACATAGCCGACGCGCAATGCAAACCTTACAGGTGTAGTGAGCTTACCTTGATGCCGTTCGAGTTACCTCCTCTCCCGCATGTTCCAGTAGCTCCACGATTCAAGTGCAAGCTTCAACCAAGCTCCATCCTCAAGCTCCACACTCCAAGCTCCATGTCCGCGAGCAAGGCAAGAGAAGAGAAGAGAAGAGAAGAAGAGAGGAGAATATGGAGAGCTTCTCCTCCTCGGTCCCTCACCCTCACCCACTCACTCCCTCACACTCCCTCTCTCAAGCACAAGCTCAAGCAAGCAAGAAGAAGGAGAAGAAGAAGAAGAGGAGAGCCACTTTTGGCCACACACAAGAATGAGCTTCTTATTCACTTTTCAACTTTATATACAAAACCCTAAATCCCTTTTGGGCGGTCATCCCCTTTTCCCCTTTTTACATAGCCGGCCATAGCCTAGGCCCTTTTTCCCATTGTCCTTCTATCTTCCTAACTTCCTGTCCACCGCCCGTCTACATTTACAAATTGCACGGGTGAGAGCCCGGCGCTCTTTTACAAGATTTCAGGGTGCGCCTTTTTATTTTAAAATACGCATTTCCCCTTTTGCCTTTGCCTTGGACTTTTAAGGTTGCCCTTGCGCTTTTGGCCTTTTCTCCTTTTCTTTCTTCAGTTGGGCTACCTTTTTTCCGCCTTTGCTCTACGTCTTTTCCACTTCCTTTTGCTTTCCTCGTGTTGGGGTTAACACTACCTCTCACATAGCCAACGCGCCATCCATATCTACGGGTGTAGTGAGCTTACCTCTATGCCGATCGAGTTACCTCCTCTCTCGCGTACTCCGGTAGCTCCATGATCCAAGTGCAAGCTTCAAGCAAGCTCCATCCTCAAGCTGCGCTCCAAGCTCCATTTCCGTGAGCAAGAGAAGAGAAGAGAAGAGAAGAGAAGAGAATAAGAGAGGAGAAGATGGAGAGCTTCTCCTCCCCAATCCCTCACCCTCACACACTCACTCCCTCACACTCTCACACTTCCTTTCTTAAGCACAAGCTCAAGCAAGTAAGAAGAAGAAAAAGAAGAAGAAGAAGAAGAGATCCCCTTTTGGCCACACACAAGAATGAGCTTCTCATTCACTTTTCAACTTTATATACAAAACCCTAAATGCCTTTTGGGCGGTCATCCCCTTATCCCCTTTTTTACATGACAGGCTATGACCTAGGCACTTTTTCTCATTGTCCTCCTATCTTTCTAGCTTCTTTTCCACCACCCGTCTACATTTACAAAGTGCACGGGTGAGAGCCCGGTACTCTTAAAATAAATCATTGTGTGCCTTGCTCTTTTTTACAACAGTATAGACTTGCACTTTTTCTTATGTGCCTTTTTCCTTAATTTAGGACTTTTCTACACTTCTTGCGTTTCCAGATTCTTCTTGGCGCGCCTTTATCTTCTGTTTCACTTTTGCCTTGGCCTTTGTTTTCTGCTTTAGATTTTCCAAATGTTCCACCTTTTTCGTCTAAGGGTTAACATTGTGACATAGAAATACCTTAGCAAAATCAATCAAGTCATATTGACATTCAACTAACCTTGAAAGATAACTAAGATCTAGCAAGAGTGCTATCAAGTAACCCTTCAACTAACCTTAAAAGATAAAACTCTAGCAAGAGTGCTATCAAGTGATATTTGAAAACCAAAAGATCTTCAATGACAACAATAATCAAATGAACAACTTGGACAAAAGACCTAATAAGGACCAGTATCAAAAAGGCTAAAAATAACCATAACTTTATATTGACAAGCTTGAGTGGATTTAACACTAAACAAACCAAAAACTAGACCAAAACAAGCTACACAGACTTCAAAATAAAGAAGCAAGAAATCAAAATCTACCACTCTCTCTAGAATAAAACACATGCAAGTACCTTAGAGAGACCAAGCCTTAAAATCTGAGAATTACAAGAAGGAGAATAAATGGCCAAACAAGCCAATTAAGGCTTGAAGGCAATTTGTTGTACCATATTAACCTTTTTATATTTGAGCTTGAGAATGTCTTCACTCAAATATATCTTCATGAAACGAACATCTATCCCTCTAATTTGTGGCTTCATAGATAAGCTCATAAACCAAGAGGAGAAAGTACATCTTAGAAATGAGAAAGAATATTTTAACCACTTTGCTAAGGCCTTGCAAGTCCAAATCAATGAGTATAGAGAGCCTCAACAATAAAAATTTTAGGAAGACCAAGTTAAAGCCACTAGATGAGCAACTCAAAAATTAGTAACGGGAAAGATAGAATACATTTATAATGATAGAATATACCCAACAATAGCATGAGGAAGGATAATAAGCTAGATAAGAACATAGATGGAGCTAGGAAGATGTTTGTGCCATTAGGAGTTCAAGGATCTTCCATGCACTCCTTAGGTGATCTACTACATAGAAAACCATAAGAAAATTCAATAACCACACGGAGTAGCCATGGCCACAACAATGTTGAATGACTTAGGAATAACACCAACTACAAATGAACAAGCTAAGATTCCAATGATAGCTAAATAACTAGGCAAATATGGAGCCAAATATAATTAGAATAGTTTTGTGGAATAGTTTGAGTTATTGTGAGACTAACAACCTCAAGTCTAGTGGCAAGCCTAAGTATAAGCTTTTGGGAAGATTTTGGGCTATGCTTATGAGAAAAGGAAGAACATGTTTCACAAGCTTGGATGCTGCATAAAAGAGCAATTTCAATATGCTCAAGGACCTAATCAACTAGAGGTTCTTGACAAGTGGCTATATAAATGGTCTTATAGTCAAGCTAATTAATGTAAGCTAGAAGGAAAATGTGGCAATAAGGGAGTATGTGAGTAGCATCTGTTGTACCTACAAGAGAAATCCCACTCCTAAAAGACCAAATCCCAAGGTTGATATGATATTCTTCATCAATGAGATTAAATATGAGAAACCCCACAAAGCCTTACTTGGAAACTCTAGCCTAGATTGGAATGACCTTAATGGATAATAGCCACCACAATGGCCTCTACCACCACCACCTCTACCTCTACTTGTGTTAGAGTAGAGTACCTATTCTAAATTGTTCTTGCTTTGTGATGAAGATGCAATAAGTCCTGAAATTTTCTATTCTAATATCAACATAAATATTAGATCTATAAAATCAAGGATGGTGTCTCCTGTGTTGATGAAGATTTGAAACCATTTATAATCTTTCTGACCCAAGCCATCTAAACATGTAGCCACTATATCATCATCATCATCATCATCATCAACCTCTACTTTAATATATCCAAGAGATTCAACAATGCTCTTAATCTTCAATGAAAAGTCACTAATAGATAGATTGCCATGCTTGACATTTTTTAACTCTTTATCCCAACAACCTCCCAGTTAAAGTCCAACGTGCCTTTACAGGAGTATAACAAGAAAGTGAAGATACTATCCAATGCCCATTAGCAATGTGTAATGTGCAAAGCACTCAAAAGGTAAACTCTTTGTAAGAAGATTTGTAGGATTATAATATAAATGGATATTGATAAGCTCAATGCACTTGTCCTAAAGCACCTCCCTAATGAAGTGATATTGCACCTCAAGTGAATTACCTTTGTATGAAAGATTGGGTTTCGTGCCAAAACTAAATGGCACTCTGAATATCATATGTAATGTAGGTACCTCTCTTGCAATGCCCAAGTCTCCCATTAGACATCAAACCATATTGCTTCATTGCACGCGTTAATTTCGCAACATACTCTACCTCAACAATAGATGAAGCCGTACATGGTTGCAATTGAGAGATCCAAGATATTACACCACTTGTGAAAGTGAAGACAAAACCTATACTAGACATCCTAGATTCTACACTCCCTACAAAATTAACATCTACGTATCCAAGAATAGATGTATCCTTCCTTACAAAGCATATACACATAGATCTACTGTCATTCAAGTATATCATGATACTTTTTACATCCTCCCAATGCTTTTAGCTAAGGTTTTCCATATACCTACTAACTACTCCTACTACATAGGCAATGTCTAGACCAGTAACAACCATGGCATACATCAAGCTATCAATTACATGATACCTATGGAATCTTGGCCATTTCAACCTTCTACTCATCTAACTTGGAGCTATCCTCTTGGCTAAGTTTCAATTATGGAGGCAATGGAACACTGATGGTGTCTCCCCTCCTCCATATTGAAATGCATCAATACCTTACTAATGTTTTTTTGGAGACAAATATTGTATCTTTTTGCCTTAATCTCACATAATGTGCATGCCAAGAATGTGACCAATATTCCCCAAGTCCTTCATGTCAAATCTTTCAACTAACCTTTTCTTTACAACATCCACATCCATAATGGACTTCCCAATAATCAACATGTCATCCACATATAAAATCAAGATCATAAGGCTACCATCCCTAGCCTTTCTCATATAGCGGTCTCACTCCTAGTGTACCTCAAAGAGACTGCATAAAGGCATCAAACTTATGACATTATTCCTTGGAAGATTATTTTAAACCATATAAGCTATTTGTAGTTTACAGACCATTAGCTCCTTGCCTTCCACAAAAAACCCCTTAGGCTACTCCATGTAGATATCCTTATGCAAGTCCCCATGCAAGAAAGCATTATTTACATCCATTTGAACCAACTCCATATCCTCCCTAGCAACCAAAGCAAGAACCATATGAAGGGTGGCCACCTTAACTCTACTAATGAAAAGATCTCATCAAAGTCAATCTCCTTCTCTTGCTTAAATCCTTTGGCCACCAATCTTACCTTGTATTTAGGCAATGCATTAAATAAAGATACAGTTAACTTGTAGGCCCACTTACATGGCAATGCATGTTTTCCCTTAGGCTAAGGAAATAACTTCTATTCTTCTCTAAAGAATCCATCTATAACTACATAGTCCTCATTTACTTATGACTATCATTCCCAATCATAGCATCTGCATAACAAGAAGGCTCAACACAATCCGTGACCATGACATAGTGTAGACATGAACTAATGGTCTAGAAACCCTATAAACATGCATAAAACTATCTCAATAAGAGCCTCTAGTTGTCCCATCTATCTATTCTATAAAACATGAGGCTATCCACCATCTCTTAGCATTCCCACCTTAGTATTTGTTAGCTTTCTAAGCCTTGCATCATGTGGAATAGGTGCTACAATATAATTGTGTGCTAACTTTCCATCCTAGTGAAATACTACTCTACGGATCTCAATCATTAATTGGACTACTCATGCATTTGATCCTCATTAACGATAATATTAAGTCACATACTATATTCTTTGACTCGGGGTCCCACAAGTGATTTCCCATTTTACTTGATTCTCCATAGCCAAGAAAAATGCATTTTTACTCTTCGAATTAAACTTACTATGCTTGTTCCTAGGTGTATGCATAAGTGCCGCATAGCCAAAAACATACATGATCATAACTCCTCTAATATCTTGCTTCCAATGGCTTTCTAGGAGACCTATTGATAAAATGCACTACTAGCTTTATATCTTCAGCCCAAAATCCATTAGGGAGACTAGTATTAGAGAGCATACTACGAGCCCTTCCTAAATGATCATGTTCATACTCTTAGTCACACTCTTCCGAGCATGATTCTTAGGAGCTATCAACCTCTTTTACTATCATGGGCTTGCATAAAAGTTTGTGAAGGCATACAAGATGTGCTCTCCACCATTACCAATCCTCAAGTACTTAAGCTTCTTGCCTAATAGAGTCTTTGCAAAACAAATATCAATAACATTTAAAATACATCCGACACATCACTCTTCTTGCAAAGAGGATAAGCCCAAGTATTTCTTGTGGCATCATCTTAAAAAGTAACAAAGTACAATACTTCGCCCAATAAACCATTGGCATTGATCCACACAAATCACCATGAACCAAATCAAGACATTTCGATCTACTCTCACTACCACTCTTATGCAACATTTTCATTTACTTTCCAAAAGAGACAATGCTCACAAAAACCAAGATTAAAAAATTTTAGACAAGGACGATAGTTTAAATGGAACAATGATTTCACTCCAATGATTGATATATGCCCCAAATGTTGATGCCAAAAAGAAACAAATGGCTATTGAGTGATAGCTACAACATGGTCTTTAAAAGAGAAATATGCAAAGGCTACAAAGTACCACATTTCGACCCTTTGGCCAACAAGAGATCCTTTGCAAATCTTCCACAACCAAAGATCACTCTATAACCACAATCATCAAGCTATCTTGTATTCATCAAACTCTTTGTCAAGTATGGAATATGCCATACATTTCACAAGATAAAAGAATAACCATTTGGTAATGACAAGTGTATATCCCTAATGCCAACAATGTTGCATACATAGTTGTTTCTAAGATATATGTATCCTCTTTTTCTAGCATCATAAGTAGAGAACCACTCCTTGTGTGGAGTAAAAAGAAATTATGCTCCTGAATCCACAAGCCAATTCTGAGACATGTCATTATCCATGCAACCAAGAATGCATCACCAAAAGAGAATCCAAATAAGATATCACCATCATCATTGCCACATGCATGAATCTCCTCAATTTTTATATTGCTTTCTCTTTGCCATCGTCCTCACTTGCCTTCTTGCCTTTTTGCTTGTTCTTCCACTTGTAGCAATCCTTTTTTATGTATCCCTTCTTGTTTACAGAAGTAGCTTTCTATATCCTTTTTGCTTAGTGACTTGCTTCTTGATTGATCTCTCATGAGAGTTCCCCCATGCATTTGGCCTTCCTCTCACCCTAAGTGTATTGGAGCTCTTTGACCTTGCATTGTTCTTTCTATTCACCTCATTAGTGAGCAAGCTGCTACTCTCAATATTAGTACTTGTAAGACCACCTAAAGTGCAAAGTTATTAATGGCAATTCTAAAAGTATCCCAATTTCTTAGGCAAGGTGACTAACAAGAACATGACCTTCACTGAAGCATGAAAGAAGATCTTTTGAGATATTAGTTAGCTAAACATAGTGTTAAATTCATTGAGGTGATTAGACATCAAAGTCCCCTTTCTTATGTAGAGATCAATGAGCTTTTTTAGCCAATAAACCTACCAAGCTACACTTTTTTTTTCATACAAGTGACCAAACTTTTTCCCTATACCATATGCACTTGTTGTGTTTTTTACATTAAAATACACAAACTTTGAGAGTGTTAACATAATAGTAGAGCATGCTAGCTCATCTACTTTCTCTATACATCTGCATTCATATCCTTAGGTTTAATTTCACTACACTTAATTCCTCCTATACATCTACATTCATGTCCTTAGGCTTAATTCCACTACATTTGATCAGATTTACCTACTTCTTATAGACTAATACTCTGCTACAACACTGTCAAAACCAAAATTGGCCTACTAAAGTAGCATCAAGTTGTATGTTGATTCTAATATTTGACTATACTTCCCCTATAGATATATGATTTTGAAAGAAAACAAAGTTGGGCAATATCATCATGTATCTAATGGACATCTAGACAACTTACATTCCATAACTACAATAGAAGCTATAGCATCACCAAAATCATAACTTGAAAAAATTGTATATGATGCTAATAGCAATGCTATGCAAGAGGATAAACAACTAATGCAATTCACTGATTTCCATTGAGGTCACCAAACTAAAGGTGTCTTCAATACATTCTTTGATTTCCATTGAGGCCACCAAACTAAATGTATCTTCTTCAACACATTGCTACAATGAGTGAGCTTCAACTCAAAGAGCATACTAATAAGCAATGATAACACATTATAATCGTATTATGTTGGGTTCCAACTTTGTAGCCTTCTAATGAATAAGGAAGACCTTGAAATTTATATCATCGAGTATGCACACATAAATCTATTGGCCTTGGATCAACAAACCCTCCATCTAATAAATATGATGATCTGAAAACTCTCATTCATCAAAGACAACCCTGGAACATGGACATCATCTCAAATAACTATTGTGTATTGCTAAAGTGTGACCTCAATACAAACAAAGATGTTGCAACTAAGAAAGGGATTCAAAATAATAGCTCATATTGTTTTAATAGAAGAGAAACATATACTCTATGATTGACTTATCAATGCAATCTTTGGCTTGCACATTGTGAATGGGATCTTGGATAAATGGAAAAAGATTTCTCATATGCTACTATGTTCACAAGCTCATTGCCAAGAACAAGAGTGTCTTGTTGATAGCAAGCACAAGAGTAGTTGGCTTTCCAAAATTTCTACCATAGTTCCCTATCCTTGCACATCAGTATCTAGTATCATCATCACAAGGGACTAACGAGCAATTCATTGCCAATAAGAGAGGCATACACAATCATCCTCAATGATTGTCATGCACGATTCATTGCCAATACGAGAGGCATACACAATCATCCTCAATGAGATGTATCCATGCCATTAAATACGATAGTTCATCAAATAGTGTTTGCAAAGGGCCATTGTCATTGCTCAATCTATTCAAAAAGAAGCTCGTAATATTATTTGGTGACTTTGTATAGTTGCCACCAATTTGTAGTCATCAAAGCCAGATGTGCCAACTAATCATTTTACATCATCACTATATTAGGCACATGGAAAACACCACACCTTGTAGACATTAGTGAGGCATGGATGTGTCTAACCATTTCTACAATTCTTGCAAAAATCAAGCAAACAAAGAAATATATAAAAGAATGTCAACAAGAATGTGTCATTGATGAGAGGGACGTCATAGAATTTTTAGACCCAATAAACTACATTAATAAGCACATATAAAGAAAATGTGTACAATTGCAATAAGCAACTTTTCACAAATACTACACTCAATAATAAATTCACCTAGTTGCAATTCAAATGAATGTAAGTGAGGAGCCAACATTACAAAGTTGACTAAGAGGCAATAACTTCCATGAAGTAGAAGCGATAGTAATTGAAGCAGCCATAATGGTAATGAACAAAATTGACCTCAATCGCGCAACCCATAAACTTGATGACATTGAAAGAACAAAGGATGAAAGTGTGTCTAAACTCCTAGTCATGATTCGGCACACCAAATGGTGGCTCCCATAACACAATGTTTTCACTGACACTGTAATATATAATCACAAGTTGCAAAGCTTAGGGAAATACAATCACCTGAAAAGCTATTTTGCACATAAGGAACACATTTGCTTGAAGAATTGTATATGTAATGCTCTCCCGAGTAATGGAAAGAAAAAACCTACAAATAATTGGTCTTCTAGATCCATCAGCCTTTGTTCCAATGCCATGTGTGAGACTGTGTTTCATGCACATAAATGAGAGGTTACCACATAATTGAATACATACCAGATACAATAGTTGGGGGGAGGGGGGAGAGGAACCTTTTGTGCTTCTCCCAATTAAAAAAAAAGTAAATGTATTTATTCCACTTTTGAAGGTTTTTACTGCTGTCACAATCCTTATTATCATACTAACACAAATTATTTTGGCCTTGAATGAGTTGTGCGCAATATAAATAGTAGGTGATATATACTAATTTACCACAACATAAACAATATAAACTACTTCAAAATTTGCATGCAAATCTTCCAGTTGTACATCAACAATCACGAAAGCACTCAAGGATAAGTTGAGAAAGAGTCATTAGAAATATAGTATTGTAAGCACTTCAATATAAACTCCACGTGGAGGGCTTCACATGGTGATGGAATTGGAATTTCATAGATGTGCTTTCGTGGGAGGATCGAAAAGTCCATTTATATACATGTGTAAGTACATGCTACATGTGCATTTTGAAAATCACTCATAAAGGCTCATTTAAACATGCTTGAAACAAGGACAAATATCCAAACCCACCATATGTTTGTTTTAATTTTCAATGTCTTTCTAGAAAACAAGGTAGAATAAGTGTTGAATAAAAGAGTGATGGATAGATGAGACACAACATGAGACTCAAAATCTTACATGTGAGAGCTATCATGCAAAGAACACATTTTCTTTTCACACTCTCTTCTTCTCCACATCAAAGAAGGTAAGCTACTTCTTATTGTTGTTGTTGCTGTTATCAAAGAAGGTAAGCTACTTGTTATTGTTGTTGTTGTTGTTATCCTCCTCCTCCTCCTTTTTCTTTTGTTATTCAACTCTTGAAGAGAAGCAACAATAAAGGAACTCAAAGGAAGCCACAACCAAGCTTGTGTAGGAATGCATTTTTCTTTCTTTCTTCTTTCTTTTTGAAAATATGTAAATTTATTTTTATTCACATGTTGGGATTGTATTAAATTTCTATTAAGCTTTAGGTTTAGGCTTAAGTATTGTAGTAGTATTTTGTGTAAAACATATTTGATAGAGTACTATTTCAATTAGGTTGTGCTTAATAGCACATATAATAATGCAGCTAAAATGCAGTGCACTCTTGAATCTAGAGCTCTATAGTTTTTTGAGCTTGTATTTGCTTATTATAAATTTGTGACATGTTTTTAAATTTTATTTCTTTAAATTTCTCCTTATTTGGTTTGTTTATATAGGAAGGGGCAAGGAAACGAGAAGGAACAAGTCCAAATAAGAGAAGAAGCAAATAACAAGGTTGTTTTCTTTCATCACTTCTATTTTCCTTAAAATATGTATTTTTCTTTAGTTTGTATATTAATATTTTCTTAAATTCTATTCAAGGCTTAGGTTTAGTACTTAGATGTTGTTGTGTGTAAGGTTTACTTTTTGTAGAGCATGAGTACTACTTGCAATAGGACTATGTTTAAAGGGCATGCTTAATAGTGATAATAAAGTTCACTCATTTATGGTATTAAGTGTGGATATAAGCATGGTATAGACTGTAGTGATACTCTATGATTTGTGTAGAGATTTGTAGCATCATTGTACAGATTTTGTAATACATTTTAATTTTTAATTTTTATTTTAATATTTAAGGTTTTTGCACATAAATGCAATCATATATCATGATATATCTTATGATAGGTGCAATAGTCCTTTGTGTCAAACTTGCTTGGATGTTCGACAATATATTGCAGCTGACTTAGCACAAAATATCACACTTATTTTGCATACAACATGTACATTATCGCGAGGAGATCTTAATGGTCCATAACATGCGCTTCCCGAGAAGCAAGCCCCATGAGTACCAAAGAGACATTTATGTTGAGGATGACTCTTAATAGTTTTATATTTTATTATATTGTATTTTTGTAAGGCAAGTTGAAATTTACTCGAAATGTACCTATACTTTTACATATTTTATACTCTTTTGTAAGCCAAGTCAAATTTGTCTTAAAATTATATGTAATTTTATAGATATATAGCTCAATAACAATAAAGAGAATAATATAAAGTTGCAAACAATAGAAATCCTTCTTGAAACTTTGAAAAATTCATTTATTATAAATAAGGACAAATAGTACAAGCTCAATTAACATGCATGACTCTTGAAAGAGACCTTAGATTAGTTGGACATCCAGTACGAAGACACAATAACATCTCCAACACAAATGGTCATCTCACATATCTTACTAGATACAAAAAGCAAGGAAATCTCCACATACATAATTGAGTTGCTACACGATGTGTACAATGTCTCCATTGCACCATTGTTAGAAGAGGACAAAGAAGTTGGACATCAAGTATGAAGACCCAATAACATCTCCAACACAAATGGTCATTACACATATCTTGCTAAATACAAGAAGCAAGGAAATCTCCGCATACACAATTGAATCACTACACTAAAGGTACAATGTCTCCATCGCACCATTGTTAGAAAAAACGAAGTAGTCGATGATGCATTGAAGCAATTCATGGGGGATAACAACCACACACATGCTTATCTCCAACTAGTCCTCATTGTTGAAAATATATTATCCTTATTCAATAGGGAGATCTACAATAGAATCTAAGGTGAGTAGAGCAACCTATTCTGTAGCATCATATAGAGAACAGAGAAGTAATCAAATATGCTTCTTTGCTAGACTTCAATACATTTAACACAAATAAATAATTATTCCAATTATGAAAATGTTCTTCACACAAGTTTAGGTACAAGTAGCCATGTGAGAAACCCTTGGCTACTGGTACCATAATATCTATCTCGATCAAATATAGATGCCACCACCTCCTCAAGTACAACTTCATCAATTGCATCATCCGAGAACAACATGCAAGAGCTAATTGCAAAGCACCAATGTAGATACTCAAGAATAAACACTTCGTCTACAACATAGTCTATATAGGCCATACTAAAAATGTTGAAAGAAGAGCACAAAAGTATAAAAGAAGGCATGTTCAAAAGATGAAGAAGAACCTTTAAACTACCATCCATTTGAGGGTAATTTTGAGGTTAAGATAGAAGCAACAATTGATAGCATACATAAGGCAAGAAGCCTAAAGTAGGGAGTGATATTTTTTAAAAAAAGGAATGGAAATGCTGTGGGAAATATTATTTTTGGAAGAGAAGAAACTCGATTGACTAATAGAAAAGAATTGATCTCACTCTAAGCTACTCTTCGTTACTTTCATTTGCCAATTGGAGATCTATTGGTCAAAATACCATGCACACCATGTGTGAGAAAAACCATGAACATAAGGTTCATGTAAAGAGTCCCACCACACATTGCAATTCATATACACGGTCCCACTGTATATTGCAATTTGCAATACTCTCTTTCATTGAAGAACACAGTTTAACTAGACTTAACTGTAGGGCCTTCCTAGACTTCGACAATATATATATGTATGTATGTATATGACATATGTATATATTATATTATTTATTACAATTTAACTACATGTCTTCCTAGTTAGATCACCTAAGGCCATTGTTTAATTTAAAAATACGAATTACTTTAACGTTCTCTTTATAAAAGAAAAGAAAAGGAAGAGATAGATGCTGGAGCCTGGGACTGGTCTTTATATACCCTCTAAAGTTTACGTATACAATTGCGGAGGCACGTATAAAGTTGCCGCGCTGCAATGCGGTAGACTTTTCTCTCCTCCTCCTCACTGACATTCGGAGAGGAGCGATCTAGAGAGGCCCGAGGGAGACGGAGACACACAGACACAGAGAGAGAGAGAGAGAGACAGAGAGCGCTCTGCAAGCGTCCACCTCTCTTCCCAACGAACTCTTGAGGCCCTCCTAACAAGAACAAGTACAGCTCCTCTTCCGTTGTCCTGCAGAAGAACCAAGGTGTCACATTTTCAATAGGCTTACTGTCACAACTTTGTATGTTTACGCTCCTGTTACTTTTCTGATTCCGGTACCATCGATACAATCCACACGATCACAGATTGTTGACTTGTTAAACAAGCTTTCTGTTGGTCACAGCAACCCTTCCCTTCCTTATACAACATTTGCAAAGCATACGCAAAAACTCCTGGTCGATTGCTTACAAGAAACCCTGGATTGGCATGGCTATCAATTCTAAAGATAATGGAGTCCTTTCAGAAGCGTCGTCCATAGCAGCGTCAAGGTTCCAAAAGTCATTATTGTCCACAGCAGCTTGTAACTCTCACTTGTACAAACATCCACACACATCTGCAAGATTGCACTTTCTTCCCGGAAAGAACGAAAATGGACGAGTTAATGGATGGGTAGATGCTATGAAAGCATCCTCACCTCCTCATTCCAGGTTTATAATAGGAGATCCATTTGACAAGGGAGCAGTTGATGCAGCCATCATCGATGGGCAGTATCAGTCTTGGATGGTGAGTTTTTCATGCAGTTGATGTCTCAGGCTCGCTACACAAAAGGCAGATGGAATACCCTGCTACTAGACAGTGCAGGGTGCTCGTGTGGTTATCTAACCAGGGCAAGTCTAGAATGTGATGCTCTAGGATGCCTGACAGCACGATGGTCATCACCTTTTGTGAAGGCTGCCTCAGATTGTTACTTACTTACCTCAGAGGTACATTAGTATTTAGTTACAGAATATTCAAAGTCCTGCTACATTGCTTTGACAAGCTTGGTAAAGTGTTGTATCAACTATGATGAACACTTGATATTGCTGCTCAATGCGTGTGGGTATTCTAGTCCACTGGAATAACTATTTGTTTCTTTGCATCATTTTATTAGAGGATAGGTTCTAATTCTCAATGTTAGGCATGCAGGCCATCTGGATTGTACATTCTGACATGCACAATTTCTTCATATTTACTTAAACTGTCACATGCTTGACATACTTTGTTTGCTGGTTGGAGCATGCGTTTTGTTCCTAAAAGATGGCAGGGAGATTTGTGGTGTAATTGTAAATGTTTCTGCAGCTGTATTTTATTACTGAATTTATGCCTTATGTGTTGTATGCTGATTGTAGAAAAAACATCCATCTGCTCTGAGCGCATTTGATCGTTATGTAGAAGTGGCTGCTGGCAAGCAGATCGTGGTTTTTCTGGACTATGATGGAACATTAGCACCTATTGTTGAGGATCCTGAGAGTGCTTTCATGTCTGAAGCGGTAATTTTTGATTTTTGAGCAATCAAGGCAGTTCTAGTAGTTAAATACAAGTATAGCTTCTTTTCTCACTTAGAAAGTGTGATTTCAGAACTCTAATGTATTATTGCTTGCTTTGTAGGGAAGAAACTGGTAATGGCTATAGACTTCTCTTTTAGTGATCAATGGTTACTTTGTTTATCTTACTTGTCAGATGCGCAGTGCTGTTAGGAGTCTTGCAAATTTCTTCCCAACAGCAATCATATCTGGAAGATGCAGGGAAAAGGTAAGCCTTTTAACCTAGTGCGGTCATTGAAATTCAGCCTGAAAAGCACTTGTGACTAGCGCCATGTTCATCATAGATGCAATCAAAATCTGCAGAAAATTCACTGCCTCAGAGGAACCATGCTGATGCGTAGGATAGATCCAATAATAAACTCGTGAGGAAGTTGAGCGCTGTTAGAGAACACCAAATCAGCAGCAAATAATCTCAGTGTGCCTCTCTAACAATACTTATCTTGACAAAGCCAAATAAACAAATTGAGCACAAAGAAATAGGGCTAGTTTGCACAAGATTTTAATGCAAGTTATGAGAGAGAATAGACTTGCCAGATCCACGATCCAAAAATATGAAGTATTGGAGGATGCACCTGGATGCACCTTAGAAGCTGCCAAGTCAATGAAACAAGTCAATGGCATAGACACGCTAGAAAGACAGCAAAATACGTTGAAATGCAAATCTGCAAACAATAATGCAACCATGGAAGCAGCATTGAGACACCAAATATGCCCAAAGTGTAGAATTAGGTAGAGCGATGGACAAACCACTCCATATGAACAACTGCTTAATCTGAAATGACATAAGGGATTATACCATGTGGGGCACCCTCTAGCCTAAGAACAATCCTTAACAATTTGAACAAAGTATTAGAATTTGCCAATTCTATGGGCAGTGCCCAATGTTTTAGTTAGTGGATTTGTAGTGTGAACGCAACTACATTAATAAGTTATGTCACCACTTCTAGAGTTAGTTCTAGAGTAAAATTAATTCTAGTTGAGCTAGGGATAGATCTAACTTATTTAAGACCTATTGTACTTTCATTCTATCATTCTAGCACTATCATCTTTTAAGTGTGGAATTGCTGCCCACTCTTGCTCATTGTCTTGTGTTGACTCTCTCTCTCTCTTCCTCCATTTTCAACATTTGGTAAGTGTTTATGAGCTCACTACTAGATGATGATGAGTCTACTTTCTTGGACGAAGTTCAGCAAGATGTACATTGGATGGAGGCCATGTAAGAAGAGTTAGACTCTATTGCCACTAACTCTATATGGGATCTTGTGGATTTACCACTTGGTAAGATGGCCATAGGCACGAAATGGATTTTGGAACTCAAATGTAAGGCTAATGGCACTATTAGGAGGTACAAAACATGGTTGGTAGCAAAATACTATGCACATAAGAAGGACATAGATTATGAAGAAACCTTTGCTTCTACATCCTGTATGGGTACGATGAGATGTGTGATTGCTATGGTTGTAAATTATGGCTGGAAAGTACATTAGTTGAACACTAAGACTTACATTTTTAAATGGGGATCCACATGAGGATGTTTATGCGTCACAACCTCAAGGGTTTGTGATTAAGGAAAAAGGGCACATGGTTTGTAAGTTGCATAAGGCTCTTTATGGTCTCAAACAAGCTTCTCATTTATGGTACTCTAAAATTGATACTTATTTGGCGAGCAAAGGGTTCAACAATAGTCCAATTGCTCCCACCCTATAAATCAAGAATGAAGGGGGTAACTTGTTGATTATCATTCTTTATGTCGATGACATGTTGCTCATCGGACCTAAAAAGGATAAAATTGCAAATTTCAAGGCTGAATTGAAATATACATTTGCTATGTCAGATATGGATTGCCTATACTATTATTTGGGGATTCAGTTGATCCAAAATCAACATAGTATCATCATGCCATAGTCAGAGTATGTAGATAAGCTTTTACATAGGTTTAACATGTAAGATTACAAACCTAGGTGCACTTCCATGGAGCCGAACTTAAAGCTATCTATTCATGATGGTGAGGAGATGTTTGATGTTGTAATTTACAACCAAGCTATTGGTTGTTTTATTTATCTATGCAACACATGCCTTAACTTCATTCTGGTGCTTGCATCTTTTGAGCGTGGAACTATTGCCTACTCTTGCTCATTGTCTTGTTTTCACTCTCTTTTCCTTAATTTCCAATACAAAGTGGAGCTTGTGGACATAGGCATTTGAGAAGTCTATGCGAGTGATCACTTGCCTAGGTTAAAGATGCAGGAGTCCACGTAACATGAAAAATATTGAAAGGAAAGAAAGACGAATGCCAAGTTAAGGGAAAAGATGTCCAAGACCCAATCTTGGGAGAGAAGATACCATCTTTGTCTCCATGCTGATGGAGGCAATATTCGCCAATGCAAGAGTCAAAACACAAATCTTCAGCCCAGTTAGGATCGGTAAAATACTTGTAATGTTAATTGTAAACTAAAAGACAAAACCTAGCATGAAAGGATTAAGAAGGAAACTTGCACACTAGATGTTTCATATTGAGATGTTTTGGATGTTGTGCTAAATGAAAAATACCGCTAAGTGAGTGTAGAATTTAGTGGAAGTAAAGGGAAAAAGTAAGCATGCAGTGTAAGACTTAAAAAGGTACAACTAAGCCTAAAGGAAATGGTGTCTAACTACCTAACATTTTCAAGAATGACCTAGGATACCTAAGTAACCAGCCTATGGGAAGATAATGGCTGAACTAGTTAGAGATGCCATGAAGCATTGAATAAGGGGGAGAATCAACTAGGATCCACTGCATCAATGGAGGCTAGCCACTGAGAGACACAAATACCAAGGGGTGGAGAAACTGTGCTACCTTCTTGGAGAAGACCTCTTCTCAATTGCCTTGGAATGACACTATTGCTGAAAGGGGCTTTGGTTGGTTTGGGAATAGAGAATAGATAGCTTGGGTTGGGTAAAATACGCTTGGTTGTGGATGGTGCGATTTTGGGTGTGGGTCTAATGCACTTAGTCTTTGAGCGACAATTGTCATCTACATGGTTGGGTTTTTGACAAAAGGTACGAAACCTATTTTTTAAAGGTAAGTAATGCTAGAAGGTTCTTTGTGAGGATTGGACTTTACCACTCCCTTTTTCCTTCCTAGAAGGAGATTGAGCATTGGTATCGGAACGTGGCGTGTGTTTAGGATCATATAACTAGCCTTCCTCCTCAGATAGAGTGGTAAATAACTTGATTAAGTACTAATTATAGCAAGCATAAAATTGAAATAAACTTAAAATGCACACCACTTTGATCTTGGACATTGGACACCGGTTGGTCCCAAAATTGGTGCTTCTTGCAGTATTTCTTTATCTTATATTGCACCTGGAAGGAGTACAACGAAGATCCTTTGATCTCCTTTGCTAATCCAAGTGCCTCTTCTTATCAAAACTAACCAGCAAGCCTCCAAACCAATTTGTCCCTTGGTTTGCTTGGGCATTGGTCTTCATCCTGCTCCTCGAAAGACAAATTCAGTCCCAAATTTGATATTGACTGGCTTCTCAATTTCAACTGTTGGAATTCAAGTCCTAGGTCCACAATTTTGAGCACATATCCCAAGATGGTTGTCATACCCTAAAATTTGCTATAAATTAGGGTTTATAGCAGAGATTGACTGAAATTGCTGCCCTGCTCAAATAGCCATGGAAGTTGTTGCCTACAGTTGAGGACTACCAAAAAGACTGTGCCCTCTCTTGTGTGCTATTATATGCACCGAAAGTACCTTGGGCTTCTGTCACCCACTCTTGGAGGGCTCCAAATTGCTATCACATGGTGTAGGACTAATCTTTGGTGGCTGCAAATCACATCAGTAGCCTCTCCTTGCTCTCTAATTGTCTTCTTTTCTCTCACAATGACTGAAATAGATTCCACTAGTTCCTAAAAACGTTTTCTCCACTTGCATGGGTAAGTTTTGCCAAATGGCAGCCTTCTAATTCCATTTTTTAGCATTATCCAACTTATTAAATTTATTTTTAGAATATTAATTTCAAAAATTAATTTAACGATTATTTTAGTGTTCAAAAAATTAATTTCACTAGTTAATAATTAAATTGGCTAGTCCAATATGTCTTTCAAGTATTCTTGAGCAATTATTGACTCTTAGACTGACATTAATTAATTAACTAATTCGTAGTCTTTATTGTCACCATAGAACTGGTAGCCAACAAATTGGTCTAGGCACAAATCTGACATTGGGTACCACCTTGTACTTGTCAGACATAACTTATTACAACTTTTGCCTTTGGCACTCATTGCATCCTCGAGTTTCTTGGGTTGTTACCCTGAAATAATTGCCATGTGCATCACATGTGCTAAGAACCTTGCACATTTGATTAATAACTTAATCAAATGTTATCAGCAAGATTAAAGCATCTCAAAATTACACGTCCTCGTGACAAATCAATTAGGATGGGTGGGATAGGTTCTAAGTGGCTAGGTGATTCATGTCCACTCCTTGAGTCCTTCAAAGAAAAAAGTGACTCATAAGCATAAGAAGAGGGTTCATGTGTTTGAGGAATTCCACAGGGTGGTACAATGTGTATGAGGGGGATTCCCTATACAACATGACCAGAGGACAGAGTGATGCACTTGCATATATGGATGAGTTGGATAATATACGGGTGGCATTTCCGATAGCAAAGCACTAGGGTGCAAAGTGGTACACCTCTAAGTGTCTAATGATAGCCTAAAATCTAAATGTGCATCAAAGACAATGTTAGCTAAGACATGGTAACCCATGGTGGGTCTAGAATAGGAGCCTAGAGTAAAAGAGGAGTCTAAATGTAAAGTGAAAGGGGGAGGGAAGGGCGGGAAATGTGAAGGTGAATGTGAAGCACCAAACTCAAACTCAAAATGAAATAGAAGATAAAGGATTCCCTTGCGGAATATCTTTGATCATAGAGTTTTCTTCTAATCCATATTGGTACTAAACTGGGTCTCCTAGGTGACTTGTAGTGTCCCTACATAATTGAAGGAGTAGTACATATGTAATCAAACTCACACAAAAATGGATTGTACGAACCTGCCACCATTGGGGTTGATTGTGAAGAATTTGTATTTTGGAATGTTTCCTAAGGGATCATCTTTCTGCAACAAGCGAGAGGTGATTAGTTTGGTTAGTGAAGTTCTCCCATTGAGATGTACCTTGTGAAGGAATATGGGATGGAGAAGAGTTGGGCCTTTGTGAATGATCCCTAGAAGAAAGGTTAGTAGATGAAGTGTTGTCTCCAAAATAAGACCATAATGCCTCAACAAAGCCTCCAATAAAGGAGTAGCTTGAGAAAGCACTAGGAGATTCTGAGATGGATTGGTTTGAGCTATTGTGAATCAACACATGACGTATAGTTTAATCAAGGATAAACCAAGCAATCCACGATAGCTTTGGTAACTCTATTACAAATGCAAAAGTGCTAAACGCAAAATGCAAAAACACAAGCAAAGAAGAAAGAGAACTCTGAAGCGAATAAATGAAGGCTGTAAATGAACAAAAGAGGGTACAAGATGTTCAAAGGGAGAGCTATCTAATAGGTGGTGGCTCTTGTGGGAGTGGGTTGAGGGAGGTGTTGATGTGTCATTGACTAGAGATGGATCATGAGTGCTCTAACCACAAATTGGAGTGGAGGCTCATGAAGAAAAGTGCTGAAAGTGCAAAAATGACTTGCTGTAGATGATGATGGCAATCAACAAGCTGGGGCAAAACACAGCCTATAGGAGTTGCCAGGCCGAAGAGTGATAGCTGGAGATGACCACAGCAGTAGACTGAATAAGGAGCCTGATGGACGGAGGCCGGGAAGAACTGGAGTAACTTACAAAACAAGGGATGAGGAGAGTGGCTGGGCAGTGCCCTGTTTATAGATGTGGATCCTCCTAAAGTTTGGGTGTTTGCTTATGGACGTAGGAACTCTGGTAAAATTTGAGTTTTGGGGCTGTTTCAATGAGCTAATGAAGATTTAATGTGCAATGCATCCTTTTTAGATTAATACGTCCTACCATCAAATAAAATATCTTTTTTTTATAGATAAATCTTTGTATGGAGCCTAAATTTGTGATAAGTTCAGAATAATTAAGGCCTTTAAATTTACTTGCTCGATAGAGAGGGCATGTGTGGAGGTGTAGAGGGGGGCATACTAATACTCTCATCACAGTGAAGAGGGCCTTTCCTTGTTGGCTCCTCCTACAGTTAATCTTTTAGGATTGTGGACATGATGTGTGTTCTTGAGTTCACTATCTACATGTGGCAGCTCTTTGGGCCTCTACTGCAGAGGGGGCTCATGAGAGAAATCTTGGATGATGTGACCTTCAAGTTCATATATGCTTGTGCTTTATGCTTCTTTTACTAGGATGTGCATTGAGCACTTGACGCTCGTAGTATTGGGCAAAAGGGGTTCATACTATGAACATACTTAGGGCACTTTAGGGTTAGGGCAGTTAAGTCCTGTAAATACCCCTTGGGGCTCATTTGCATACTTTTATCATGATCATCACACTACTCAAGACCCTAGGCTGTGAGGTGAGCATGATTTCTTTTCCCTTATGCTTATTCTATGTGCTTGTATGGCTTGTGTTGTGTCATGTGTGCATTATGGATCTTAGCTGGGCCATACACTCACTGACTCAAGTACTTCACTAGTTAGTCTTGTGAAAGATATTCACAGACTGTTTTGCTGTCCTAAGATTTGAGGGATGGTATAATCTCCGTGAAAAGCTCTTCAGGGATCTTCAAGCCTGGGATGCGGATGCTCATGCACACTTTTTCATGTCCTTAGACTGATCTCATGTTGCTATGACCTGGAAACTGAAATTGTGTGAGCTTTAAACATAAGTGTTCAAGATTTTGTTATTACACTATTTTATGGAAAATGACACTTGTCTGTTGATGTCTGATGTCAGTATCTTAGCCTTGCACAGGAATTAACTTGGTTAAGATCTAGTTTACATAAGGATGACATTGATATCTTATAGGTTTTCGATTTTGTGAGATTAACTGAACTTTACTACGCTGGGAGCCATGGGATGGATATCATGGGCCCTTCTGAGAGTGGCATTGGAGTAACAGTCAACAGCTTAAAAGGGAAGGTATTCTATTTTTTGGCCTTTTCCCTGAATCAGTTTACATACCTCAAGGAAGTCAGATGTTGATAATTATAAGTTGGGATCCTTGTTGTTCAGAGTGATCAGGTTTGTTTCTCTTGAAGTATGTCTTTTGAAATAGTTGTCCGTTCTTTACTTACATTTTGGTGTCAAAATACACAGGGAAATGAAGTCTTATTCCAGCCTGCGAGTGAATTTTTACTGACTATGGACAAGGTCTTAGTCGAACCTTTTTTCTCGTTTGGATACGTTTGCTTGACATGAGTTCTTTTGAAACAGATGTTAGATCATGGCTGTTTTCTAGACTAAATTTGTGCTTTACTTTTAAAATGGATGTTGGCTGCTTACAACAAGTTTATGCTCTTAACTAGTGTGAGCATTCTAAATTTTTACTTTGTGAGTAAAATTATTGGTGCTGTAATTTCTTTTCTAAATTTTAAGTGATCATCACTCAAATTCATAGATTTCCATGTTGTTCAGGTGTTTCATGTGCTGGAAGGAATAGTTCATAAAGTTAGTGGTGCCAAGATTGAACACAACAAGTTCTGTGTTACTGTTCACTTTCGCTGTGTACTGGAGGAGGTACAGCATCTTATCTAGCCTGCTTCTTCAGGTTCAATCTGGTTATTTGATTGTCTTTTCATCTATTTTACAATCTGATGTAGAATAAGTCAGCCAGTATATGTTACTGAACAATTTATAGGTGAAAATTGTATTAAACCTCATAGCAGATGGTGTGAATTCACTCCCAATATTGTTAATGAATCAAATTCCTATGATACTTGAACACGTGCACATTAAGCTAATGAATGGTTTTGAGGTGGTCAGTTAACATAGGATGACCAAAACCACACTTGGTTCATGGAGTGTGGCCTATGGGGTACAAGATCCTCATAGGTTACTAATTTTATGGTTATCTCCACTTTACTGATGAGATGACATCAAACATGGATGTACATTGGATTCTCATAAGCTACATTGGCCTTTTGTAAAATTAATATACATTTCTTTCTTTCTTTCTTTCTTTCTGTAACTTGGAGGGGAGGGATCTGGGAAGGGCATTGATACCCATATTATTGTATGCAGATGATATAGTCCTCATCTCCAGCACATTGGAGGGATTGAAGCACCGCCTAGATGCACTACAGGCCTTCTGTCAGGACAGGGATGTCACAGTGAACCTTGAGAAAATGAAGGTTATGGTGTTTAATACCCCCACCCAATGGATTTGGCGATCAGTGTCCCCTTTCACATATGGAGAGGAGATAGTGGAGGTGGTCTAGAGATATGTTTACTTGGGGATTACATTTTCAGGGCCAAGATTCACTTTGAGGAGGGCAGCAAAGGATAGATTGATACAAGGCTATGCAGCCCGAGGGTCGATGGAGAGCCAGTGCGCATGCATGCAGTTTCAAGAGCCTTAAACAAAGCTCTATCTTTTTAACACTTTTGTCACACCAGCACTTCTATATGGGATCCCCATATGGGGATTGAGCCTCTATCATATGAGGAGAGCCACATAGGATCAGCCACTACCTAGGGGAGAGGAGATATATGAGGGATGGGAGTAGATGGAGAGACCTCTAGTATTGTTTATTTCATGGATGATTTTGAGTAAGCCCTTTGTACCACGTGGGATTGTCAGAGTAGAGATGGGAGCACCACCCATAGTGGCAGAGGCCCTTTTCTAGACTGTGACTTTCTTGCATAGGTTTTGGAGCTTGTCGAGACAGCTCGCACTAGAGTTGTTTAGACAACTAGCATTACAAGGGGATATTGAGTGTTGGTTTCCTCGGATAGAGGCATGGTTACAGTTACATGGATTACATATGGATCACCTTCCACCCCTACAATACAACTTGGATTGCCCTCACTTGGAGCTCAACCGATAGGAGTTGAACCACGTCATTAGGATGGATATTTTGCAGCTCCACACAAATAAGACATGGGTGACATCTACTAAGGATGTGGGGACAAAGTGTCAGAGTGCAGCGATGCGGAAGCGTGGGACCAAGACTGAGAGAGAGAGAACACAGAGAGGAGAGAGAAAGAGACATTGAAAGATGAAGATCTGCTGTATAAAGTGTGCTGTATACAAAGATATGCAGATATGTACACGGGCGCAGTGCGCGGGACTGCGTGTCTCCACCTCGACGATGCAACCTGCTGTCCACCTCGAAGTACGCTGCAGTCTGCACGAATCTCCAGCCTGTAATCTGCAAACAGAGATGTAATCTGCACGAATCTCCGGCCTGAAACCTGCGATCAGAAGTGAGGAAGACTGCAGAACATCGGCTATAAATAGCCAGCATAAAATCGCCCAGAATATGCAGGTCGGCTGCATAATGCAGCCGCTTGACCAGGTACAGGTCGGACTGCCACGTGGCAGTCCAACTGGTCAGTCTGACCAGTCTGCCTGTACGGACAGGATCTGACAGACATCGCTAACACCCCCTCTCAGAGCCTGGACAGGGCAGAAGCCGGAGGGATTTGGCTTGTCTCTGAAGTAGAGCCTAGGGAAGCGCCTTCGTAAACAAATCTGCAAGATTGTCCTCCGTCTTGCAGTACTCCACAGCGATGGTCTCATCCAGAAGCTTCTCTCTGATGAAGTGGTATTGGATCTCTATGTGCTTCGTCCCGGCATGGAAAACAGGATTCTGTGCCAAGGCAATGCAACTCTCATTGTCGCATTGCAGCAAAGTAGGACGAGTCTGGGGGCAGCCAAGCTCCTTCAACAATCTCCGAAGCCACACAGCCTCACATGTGGTGGAAGACGCGGCCCGATACTCCGCCTCAGTAGATGAAAGGGCTATTGTGGGCTGCTTCTTGCTACTCCATGAGATAACACCTGCACCCAAGGTAAAACAGTAACTTGTAGTAGACCGCTTGTGGTCCGCATCGCCAGCCCAATCCGAGTCGCTTCAACCTGTAAGTACAAGATTTGAACCACATGTGCCTGCTGGATAATGAATCCCTAAGTCAGATGTCCCCCTCAAATACCGAAGTATCCTTTGGGCAGCCTGCCAATGCACCGTCCGAGGTTCACTCATGAACCCCGCCAAGAGACCAACAACAAAACAAAGATCAACACGAGTGTTGAGGAGCCAAATCAATGATCCAATCAACTGACGGAAGCGGGAAGCATCCGCCATGGGAGAATCTGAACGTGAAGTGGCCTTCCAGTTCGGATCCATAGGAGTAGAAATGGTCCGACAATCCTCCATCGCAAAAGAAACCAAGAGCTCCTGTACATATCTCTGCTGAGAGATGAAAACCCCCCTCTGAGACTGATAAATCTCATGGCCCAAAAAGAAGTGGAGTAGACCCAAGTCCGTCATCTCGAACGTCTGATGTAAAGTTGCCTTCGTCTCTTTGACCTTCTGTGCATGATTACCTGTGACAATTAAATCATCAACATACAACACAAAAAGCACACAACCAGCCTCGGAAGTGTGTACATAAAGCTGCGGATCGGCCTTGGAACGCCGATATCACAACTGTGTGACTGAAGGAATGAATCAATCTTTTCGTTCCATGCACGCGGAGCCTGCTTGAGGCCATACAAGGCCTTTTTCAACCTGTAGACTTTCCCATCTGAAGATCCAAAGCCAAGAGGCTGCTCTACATTGATCTCCTCCTTTAATCACCATTGAGGAAGGCCGACTTCACATCCAACTGGTAGACAGGCCATCTCCTATGGTTAGCCAAGGCAAGAACAGCTCGAATAGTCGCCATACGAGCAGTGGGGGCAAAAGTGTCATGACAATCAATCCCTGGGTGCTGTGCAAAACCTTTAGCAACAACGCGAGCCTTGTGCTTGTCCAAAGAACCATCTCTAAGGTACTTGGTCTTGAGGGGGGCGAGGCAAGAGATACCAAGTGCCATTCCTCTCAATAGCCTCCAACTCGGCTTCCATAGCTTTCTTCCATGGTGC
The DNA here is from genome assembly GCF_053477565.2 of Lygodium microphyllum. Classification (NCBI taxonomy): domain Eukaryota; kingdom Viridiplantae; phylum Streptophyta; class Polypodiopsida; order Schizaeales; family Lygodiaceae; genus Lygodium; species Lygodium microphyllum. The sequence goes on along the minus strand of NC_141136.1, from coordinate 100,311,769 downwards.
GGACTGTAAAGTCTCCTTCACGGAGGTGGATTCTCGATCCTGCATAACACGGGTCATCAAAAAATAGTTAGAGCAAACAAGCTCCGTAGAATGTGCCTGGTGCCTCCGTGACCGCTGCAGACCATCCTGTGGTTCCCACTCCTCAGGGACCCCCTCGATCCTTGAATCACGGAGTGTGTCACGGGCCCAACGAGGAGGAGGCCGGACCTCTCCTCGTCTCTCTCCAGTAGCTGAAGACTGTGGGATATCCACCGGTGGTAACTCCTCAGGGGTGACCGGTGGAACAGTTTACTCTGTATCGGAAACAGAATCGGAATCAAAAGGCGCTGGCTCCAAAGGAACTGTCTCGGGAGCCAAACTCTCCCCTAGATCTCCAAGAACGGGATGCTCCTCACCCGCTGCTATGGCTGGAACCTTCACGAACCGCACATCTCGACTAGTGTACACATCCCGCTTGGCGGGATCATACAAGCGATAGCCTTGGGACTGAGAGCTGTAGCCAACGAACACCTGTCTTTGGGAAGCTGCTTCAAATTTATCACGATAAGTCTTGGGAATGTGAACATAGGCATCACACCCAAAAACCCTGAAATAAGAAACATCGGGCTTGGTCCCAAAGTAAGCCTCAAAAGGTGTCATCCCATCAACGGCCGAAGTGGGGGATTGGTTAAGGATGTGGACGGCAGTAGCCATAGTCTCGGCCCACAGAAACTGAGGTGTCTTTCGGTGCTCCATCATGGTGCGCGTCATCTCGATCACACTTCGGTTCTTCCGTTCAAGAATGCCATTTTCTTGAGGAGTGTTGGTGTTAGCAAACTCCTGGTGAATGCCTTTATCTGCACAAAAACGAGCAAATTCATTAGAAACAAATTCACCATCTTTGTCGGATCGCAAGGTCTTCAATCGCTAGCCTGATCGGTTCTCCTCAAAGAGAAGCGAATCCTTGAAGTGGGAGAAAGCTTCTGACTTCAACGCCAAGAAATAGGCCCAAGTCATCCTGTTGTAGTCATCTACGATCAACATGAAGTACGAGCTTCCTCTCAAGGACTCGTTCCTCATAGGGCCACAAAGATCCGTAGATACAAGCTCCATTGGTGAAGTAGACCGCCGCGAAGCTTTGTGGGGAATCACATCCCTATGCTGTTTCCCACGAATGCAGGAGACGCATGGCTGCTGGCTCACCACTATGTCCGGCAACCCTCGAACAAGCTGTCCACGTGACGCCCTTCGAAGATAATCATAGTTGAGGTGACCAAACCGAGCATGCCATAGCTCTGATTGTGTCTGAGAGGAAAGAAGAAGAGTAGGGAGGGCGGTAGAAGACGTCAATTTGTAGATGCCGTTCTCCTCATATCCTGATGAGAGAACCTTCCTTGACCCACGATCAAGGACTCGTACCGAATCACTGTCAAACTCCACCAGAAGTCCAAGTGAACAAATCTTATGAACCGAAAGTAGATACCCTAAACCTGGCACATGCAAGACCTCAGAGGTATGGGTACCACCACGTTCATCTGGAATAAGCTGCATCTCACCCGGTCCTACAATAGACACCGAAGAGCTATCTCCAATGAGAATCTGCCCACGCGAAGGTCGCAACTGGGCAACACCAAAACTGATGAAGGAGTCATGTGCCGGGAGGCACCACTGTCAACGATCCACTCTCGAGCCTGGGGAGCTGTTATCGCTGCATCAGAAGCATTCGGTGCAGAGTCCTCAATGACAGCTAGATGAAGAAACGCAGCTGATGAGGGTGTAGCCACCGCTTCAGAATCCTTCGTGTCCTTCTTGTTGGTGTCCTTCTTGTCTTTGTCAAGGCAATCCTTCTTCCAATGGTCGGTCTTTCCACAAATATGGCATGTGGATTCTTTGTCCTTGTCCTTCTTTGACTTGTTGTCCTCCTTCTTCTTTTGGTTCTTTCCCTTCTTCTGAGAGGCTTGACCTGTCAAGGCTTCCAACTTGGAAGCATGCTGTCCCTTCAGTTGTTCCTCTTGGTCCAAGACCATAGGAACCAGCTCTTCCCACCCAAGAGTAGACTCTCGCCCCGAAGCAATAAGGGTGGAGTAGAAAGCACCGAATCGTGGTGGCAACTGGGACAAGAGTGTGATCGCCATGTCTTCGGAGGAAATCGGCTTCCCCGCATTCTGAACCTGCATCTGAAGCTGTCTAAGCTTGTTGATGTGCTCCTGCAACGAAGAAGACTTGTTCACGGACAAGGTCCGCATCTGCACCTCCAAAGAAACCCGCTTCATAAGGGTCATCTGGTTATACATCCGATCAAGCTCCAGCCATATCTCCCGAGCCATCGTCAAGTGCTCGATGTGGGCTATCACGGCTGTAGTACAAGACAGAAAAAGAAAAGAACGAATTTGGGCATTCAGTTTGTCCCAGTGAGACTGTGCCTTGGCCAACTCCGCACGAGCATCGGAAGAGAGTTTGGACTCATCTCTCATCGAGGGCCGGTCGATCTCCTCCTGTACAAGCTCCGCCAAATCGTAGACCTCAAGGATGCCAACATCATCACGTGCCAGATGCGGTAATTGTCGCCATCGAGCTTTTGATCTGCGGGAAGAGCCGGTAAGTCCATGATCGTCTGGAACTCCAAGTCAATCTCTGTAGACATCTTCACCTGTAATGCCTTCACAAACGCAAAAGTAGCCCCCTCTGATTGTGAAAACGCAGCCTGCTAGGGCTCTTTCTTCCGTGTCCCGAACCTTCTTCACCTGCCGGAGGCGATGAAAAAGCAAAACCTGCACTTGAAAGCTGAAAACTCAGCCTTCCTCCTCTTCAAACAGCAGTAAACAGCAGCAAACCCACCAACTGGACTCCTTTCCCACGCGCCCATGCTCTCTTTAGCCTTGTTCCGATGCGCAGCCCTCCCGCTCGCCCTCGAACGTTGGAAAGGCAGCCTTGTGTCGCGATGGAATCTCCTCTTTAGGTTGGTTCTTCACTCAGTCAGCCCTTCTTCACTGCTTTGATACCATGTCAGAGTGTAGCAATGCAGAAGCGTGGGACCAAGACTGAGAGAGAGAGAATGCAGAGAGGAGAGAGAGAGAGTGGAAGATGAAGATCTGCTGTATAAAGTGTGCTGTATACAAAGATATGCAGATATGTACACGGGTGCAGTGCGTGGGACTGCGTGTCTCCACCTCGACGATGCAACCTGCTGTCCACCTCGAAGTACGCTGCAGTCTGCACGAATCTCCAGCCTGTAATCTGCAAACAGAGATGTAATCTGCACGAATCTCCATCCTGAAACCTGCGATCAGAAGTGAGGAAGACTGCAAAACATCGGCTATAAATAGCCAGCATAAAATCGCCCAGAATATGCAGGTCGTGACTGACCAGGTACAGGTCGGACTGCCACGTGGCAGTCCGACTGGTCAGTCCGACCAGTCTGCCTGTACGGACAGAATCTGATAGACATCGCTAACACAAAGATGGCTTTCTAATGAAAACTTCTTCTACACATATCTCACAGTGGCTTTGTTACCCATTTGAGATACACGGATGCACATTTGTCTCATGGTTTATGATGCATCATTGAACAACTCCATGCATCCTCACACTAGCTATGGATTGAGACACGTAGATATGGCACAGACTTCCCCCCTGGAGGACAAGATTTGCTAGCTCTATCAGGTCGAGCTAGAGATAGAGGAGCACTACATATGCAGATTTTTGGATCAAAGATGTCTCGAGCTCTTCTTAGTGGAGCTATGCTGACATAGAGAGTACCTCTTACGAACTTAGGGACAAGCACATGGAGACACACTAGTGTACACTCATAAAGTTCTACAGAGCTATGATCAACCCCTCTACCACATTGCCCCCATCAAACTGATTAGTGGCCCCACCCCAGGGAGTCACCCTAGACACAACCACTGAGAGATGTAGAGCTCGCCGTCCATGCCCAGCCGATCCACACCCCAATATAGGAGGCATCATTTGCATATACAAAGGATACTACATTGTCATTGGGGGAATCTACCTCGCTGCTTCAGCCTCTCTATGGTAGATAGACCCATGAGAGAGATCTTGGGATGAGAGTATTCTGAGAGTAGTTCCACATTGTATTTGGTTTTGACATTATTTTGTATTCATCAGCTATGTATTTTTCATTCTCCATTTAGTTAGTCATCAGATTAGATGATAGCTATTTTGGGACTTTTAGATGTAACATTTTGGTCTCATAGACCGATTCGGCCTTTTGTAGACATTAACCTCTGTTGAGCTAAAATATGCATTACTTGCTGATTAGCCTCTTAAATAGCCCCAAAACACACTAAAAATGCTATTTTAGAGTAAAACCCTAAAACGGGGAGCGATTCGAGAGAGTTCAGTGGAAACCCTAAAACGGGGAGCGGTTCGAGAAAGTTTAGTAGAAACTCTAATTTTTGGGGCGCCCTTCCACATCTATAAATAGACAGGCTGCCCCCATTTAGCCATCATCCTTGTTTTGCAGGTTACACCAGCCCCTCTGCTGCTGTTGGTGTCCAGTTTCCAGCCTGCAGCCTGCCTCCATCTGCTGTCCAACCATCATTGACTGCAGCCACATCATCTTTAGCCTGTCCATTGCTGTAGGCGACAGCTCTCAGCTGCTGGCGACCGCTCCAAACTGTCCCAGACTGCTGTTCAGTCTGCTGTCCATCATCTCCAAGGTTAGCCAGCCTGCGTTTTCAGCATTGCAGGCCCTGACACTCTCAGACATTGTTTCACCTTGCTGTTTACGGCAGACTGTGCACAGTTTTTCCAGCCCCCGATCGGCGGTACATTGCTGCGTTTACCAATTTCCAGCCTCCAGACTGCTGCGTTTTGGTGACCAGCCTGCTGCCATTCACTATTCAGCACTCCTACACTCTGACTGGTGGTCACAGACTTGGGATCCGTCTTCGGTGGATGTCACACTCCGACATTGCTTTGCCCTTGAGCACACTGTACACTCTTACATTCATTTACAGCATTCATTCACTTCAGAGTTGTGTTCTCTCTCTCCCTTCTTCTGTTTGTGTTTGAGTTTTTGTGTTTGATTTTTGAGTTTTGCGTTTAGGGTTTGAGTTTTGCCCTCTGTGTCTGTGTCTGTGTCGTGTTTCTGTCGTGGTTGTACACTCTGTGTGTCCTCAATGCAAACCCTAGCAGTCTTCTTAACAACCTCTGTGTGTGTGTGTGTGGACCAAGATTGCCATGTCTCATGTGTGGGAAGATGTGTTTTTTTTTTTTTTTTCCAGGGTGGGGTGGGGGGGAGTTGCAACTCCCCTTCCCTATTCTCCTCCACTTGCCCATACTTCCTCTCTCCTTGCTAAAAGCAGTAAATGTGGAGAAACGGTACTTTTTGTTGGGAGAAACAATGTATAGCAAACACTACGACAAAGAAAACTCAAAACACGGATGAAGAATGAAGAATAATGAATACTAAATCATGCTGATACAATGGAGTAGAACTCGGAGATGACTGCACTATTGTGGCTAATTAGAGGGCAATACCTGGAAAGGGTTCACATTGTGAAGGGAGCAAAATGCAATCCTTTGGGTAGAGTTGTTGATGATGAGGAAAAGAGCCGCTCTATGGAGGGAGCAAAACGTAGTCTTCCAGGCAGTGAAATGTTGGAGTAGACACTGGAAGATGAAAGACAGCAGTAAGGGAGTGAAATGCTGTCCTTGGGAGCTATTGGAGACGCTGAAATCTCTCCAAGATAATGGCTGCTGTCAAGGTGACTGTTGGGTAGCCAATTGGAGAAGAACACACAAGAATGTTAGGGAAGATCTCTCTTGTGAGTGGTTGCAGATAGGCCACTGTTGGGCAACCTTCAAGAACGAAGAAAACACAAAAACGCAGGTATCTACTGTAGGGCTGATAGAAAGGGTTTAACCTGTTGCAGATGACTTGAATTTGGTCCAAATGTAACCTCCATAAAGTGGTTGATGGCTGGGAATTGTGCATGAGTGCTAGGGTGGCAGCAGAAGCTGGAAATGAACAATAATCATGAAGATGATCTGCTGTACCAGTCTAGGGAGGAGTGAAACCAGCAAACATTGTACACAGTAGTGAAGAGTGCTAAGGACAGAAGGAGTTGATGAAAAATGAAAGTGAGATGTAAATTGATGAATGCCCATTCCCTATTTATAGGCACATGAGTCACTAAACCATCTAGGGTGGTGCCCCGACTCTCTTGGATGGCACCTAGTGCTAGATAAAGTTTTTAAAGGATTAATCCAAAACTGAAGGGATTAAAATACTTTTTTTTTTTTGAAAAATGAGTGCCCCTTTTCCCTTGCCCTTAAAAAAAAAGGAAATTGCATAAGCAATGGGGATACATTGAATGGTAATGTAGAAACATTACATCCAGCCATGCATCTGCTTTGGCATTAAAGACCCCCACTTATGTTGGATCTTTGATTCGACCTATAAGCACGAGGCAGCACACAAATAGATTAGGGAGCTTTGGCCTAGAGATTGGGACCAAGTAGTAGAGATTGCAGATGAGGTGGCATGGATTTTTAGAGAGTTGAGCAGGATCTGCTAGAAGGATGCTCTTTGTGCGAGGCAACAATCTAGGGAACTTTTTGTTCGCAGTTAATCAGCCAAGGACATCGTTTACTAAATGAGGCATAGATGCATGACATGATCTTTGTCACTGATGCTAGTTCGTGTGGAATGGTGGGGCTGGATACCGTGCCCAGCTTACAGGTTTTTGAGCCTTAGCAGTGCTATTGAAGTTATAGGAGCTTATTGGGAGCCTTACAAGGTGGCACATTTGGAAATACTGTTACCAACAGATTTGGTCATCCATTATCTATTCCCTCAAGGGCTGTGGGAGCAGCTCCAAGGGGACTCTTGGCATTGACAAGAGCTTTGACAACTGTTCGTTCATAACTACAGTTACCATAGGCTGTTTTGCACACTATAAGATGGTAACCCTCAGTGGTTGCCCCCGGCCTTTCAAAGACAACCACCCACCTCAAACCTCCAAAAGAACACCCACAAAACCTTACCTTCTTCCTCCCAGTTTCCCCTAGATTTGGTTTACATATAGCCCAGTGAGACTGACGAACGCTTGTACTTTTTCTTTAAGGAGAAAATCAAAGTCTATTAATGAAACCTTGGAGAAATCCTCATTAGGTTAAAAAAATTCCAAAGTACAAAGCAGGCCCTGCAAAGAGCAACCAAATACTAAATACAATGAGCACACGCACTTGTTTTTCTTCTGAGTAATATTAGTAGCCACATTTTCTTTTGCCAAAAAAGAAAGAAAGAAATAAACAGAAGTCTGTTTTTTTTGTCTTTTTTCTTTTTTTGGTTGGTGGGGTGGTTGGGGGTCTGGTCGTGGTGGGTGGGGAAGGGAGAAATGGGACACCACTGTATACGCATGAGAGAAACGGAGAGATGATATGCATATCGCATTGACCTTGAAGGAACTGATTTGTTATTGCAGGATTGGACTGACCTTGCAGAGGAAGTCCAGAATGCTGTCAAGTCCTTTCCTGATCTGTGCCTGACGCAAGGTCGAAAGGTAAACGAAAACAAGTTGCTTGCTGTTGAATTTGTCAGAAAATTTGCTTCCTAACACATCGGGTACATTGCATAGGTTTTGGAGATCCGACCTGTGATAGCTTGGGATAAAGGCAAAGCTCTAGAGTTTATACTTGAAGTTCTTGGTAAGATGTTTGCCAGTGTGTGAATTTACATGCACAAACAAAACATTCAATATGTTCAACCATTGCAGACTTTACAATATCGTACATATTTGTTTAGATCGGTGTTGACATTGATCCCATGTATATATATGCCTGGCATTTACAATTTCAGGCTTGTCAGATCGTGTGGACATTTTTCCTATTTATATTGGGGATGATCGAACAGACGAGGATGCTTTCAAGGTTATCTTCAGTAATGCGATTATTTCATCTTAGCAGCTTTGTTGGCAGTGATTTCGTGTATGTAACAGAGGTGGTTGGGAAGCTTCTAATGTAGCATCAGTGTGCTAACTTTTGCAGGTGCTAAACAAACAGAAACATGGCCTTGGGATTCTTGTCTCGAATTCAGCAAAAGAAACCAATGCACAGAGTTCCTTACGTGATCCCTCCGAGGTGTGTGGAAAATCTAAAGCCTAAGGGGAATTGAATTGACGTTTTATCATAATGCTTGAGAGCCATGGGTCCCTGACAGAATCCCTTCTGTTCTGTTAACATGTTCAGCACAAACTGTGATTAATCTTGCAGGTCTTAGAGTTCCTCCTGCGCCTTGTAGATTGGAGACAAACGTTTGAGAACGTGTAATCGCACGCCATCCAATTCAGAACTGAATAAGAGAAATGGTGGGTCTGTCCTTCGGCACCTTCCCTAACTTCTGTGCTTCTTCTGCAGAGAGCTAAGTCTTCATTTAGAGAAAATGCTTGTTGTATCATCCAAGGACCCAACGGCAAGAACATGTGCACTGAGTATATTTCTTTCATTCATCAACCTGGACTAATAATCAGTCACGCCACTCAGGGGATTTTTACATGTACCTACAGCCCCCGAAGCCGTGACGTTCCTTCTAAAAAAGGAAAGCATGAGGGGCAGATTTCACTGCTCATCACTAAAAACCGAGGTTTTATATGGAGTCAATTGTCAAGATTGAAACAGAGCCTTCAAGTCTTTGAAGCGAAGGTTTTTCAGTTCTACAGTCTGGGGTTACTTGTTAATAGTACGACAAAGAAAGCCTATTTATACTGTAAGAAAAAACTGCAAATTGTGAAGGTTGAAGGTCTTTGCATAGGCTTCAAAACCAAGTTTTCTGGAAAAGTGGGGGGAGGGGGGAGTGTCTCTCCAAAAAATGAGCTTCATAGATTTGCATTCGTGGTAATACTTTTATGAGTTTAGGGTCATTGACTTGTATGTGTGTGTGCACATGCCCACACCATACTTTCGAAAGGTATAGCCGAAATTGGATCGTCATTTAACAAGTGCAAGTAAAGTTGGTTCCCTCCCTGAAGTCAAGCTTCTTATTGAATTTATGTGCCAACCGTCTCACAATGGAGAGGGAGACAAGCAGGAAGGAAGTTGTAGCTATCTTTCTAAATACCTAAAATTGGAAAGAAAAATGAGGGAACAAACCAACCCTTATACATACTCGTGTAGACATCCAAAGGCTCTTTCGAAAGGATCCTATTAGCAAGGCCATATGAAAACTACTTGTGGGAAACCTTGGGCATTTCAAATGGCTCATTGCTTTTGGTAACCCAAAGTCAAGATAGAGAGAACAATTGATGCTTAAATAGAAGTAAAGTGATGTGGTGTTCTCTCCAAAGTTTTATTTGTAGTTTGATTTTTAGTATCCTAGAGGAACATGGGGTAGAAGGCCCTAGGGAAAAAATAACTTTGAAACCCATCTATATTGCATATTGTGAATAGTAAAGTGACTCTAGGATTTATTATGGCGATGTAGAAACATCAAAGGTTTTGAATTAAAAAGATAATAGTAGGAGGGTTTATTTTGAGCTTATTTTGGAGAAATCATTTAAAGAGAACAACCAAGTGTACAATTGCCAAGCTTAACACTTTTGTATAACCTTAGGAGCACTAGGAGATGTTTTGGGAGGGGGCTGGATGCAACACTATACTTCTCATGTTGGCTTTAGAAGACAACAAAAATGTATCATCAATATAGGGGTGGGAGTTCTCAGTGTTGAGTCCGTAGAGAATGTCCACCTCGAGTTAATAGTAGTTGATGGATCCTAAGTACACCCAATGAGAGATGTAGGATTGGCTAGTGAGGATTATATGCTTATTAAGTAACTTTGGAGTGATGAATGGCATGCAATTATGACCTACACTTAGGATGACCTTGAATGAGAAAACTAGACTTACTAACTATTGGAGTAATGGATTAGTGCCTTTGGAAATATGGTAGAGAACTGCAAGTGCAATGGAAACTTGGAAGACTTATCTTACTGATCTAGATGATGCCTTATTCAAACTTTTGGTATTGATGAAATTTTCACCTTAGATAATCTTTTTCTTTGGGGTAATTGTTGACTTGCCATCCCTAGTCAGCATAACAAAGTTAAATGCTTCTCGAGATGTACATGATACAATAGGCAATTTTTCTTGAATGTTGTGATCATTGCAAGACCCTCCTACAAATTGCTCATGGTGTTCATATGGGCCAAGGATGTTAGAAGCCTTATCAAGGTTGTGATAGAAACTATGTCTTGCAACTTGGAGAGCATAAAGTGGATTTTCTTGTATGCTTCACTACTCAAAACTTGACTAATATGATGTGAACTCCTTTACCACTAAGAGAAATGCTTGCGAATGATTTATTCAATCAATAAATTTTGCCATTAACTATTGGCAATACACGTCTTCTTGACCATCAACAAGTGCTACTTTACCTTGTTAATAAGTCATGCATGACATGAGAAATAACATGATAACTAGTCTTATTGCTTGAGTTTGGCTTTTTGATGATTGTAAGGAATCGTAGGCAACATTTATGATCGATCATGTGTTGAGTCACAAGTGGATATGTCAATTATATTCTTTAAAATGCACAATTGTTTAAAATGAAACAAGAGGTGAAGTTGTTTAGGATTGATATCACATAGTATGGGGTTAGCAAGATAACACATGTACTTGATAAATGACTTTTTAAATGGCCCATAGGAAAAGCTAGGTTGAAAATATTATTGTGAACTTTTTGTAGGACACCTTTAGTTTCATGCTAGTCTTTTTTTAATTAGAATGTAGCTAATCATTAGGAGCTTTTTGGACTTTATCTTGAGCTTTGTGATGAATGCCATGTCATCAAGTCCTTGGAAAAATGGGGAACATAGTGAGCTCTATCATTCTTATATTAAAACCCTATCATATGACATGTCATTGGATAGCTTTTTTGAGTCTAAAATAAGCCTAGTAGTTGATTATCACATTATCACATGATAGCTATTCAAGAAGTAGGGACATTGGCTTTATGGGATCAGTAAGCTCAATATCTTACTTTTCCCAATCAAAATACATCATTGTGACAAGAGACTACTTCACAAAATAGGTAGAAGCTAAGGCTATGTAGAAAGATGATGCAATATAATAGCAATTAATCTCTCAGTTTGGTTGTGCTATCCAAGAAAATGACTTCTTCAACAAAGTGATTGAGCACCTTTGTTCGCTTAATCATTCATTGAAAGTACTAACCTTCCTACTCCTAGTCCAATGGTCAAGCAAGCAGAATATTTAAATAAGATTCCTATCAGCATTGATAAAAACAATCTCTATACTGAGAGATGAATGGAATAATATGCTCATACTAGCATTGTGGGCTTGTAGAATTGCTTATATGATTGCTACATGACATATCCATTTTCTAAAGACCTATAAAAAGAATGATACATATGTAGCTTCCATCACCTTATATGAGCCTTGAAAACATGACATCAATCTGTAAGAAACTTTGTAAGTTACAACAATGAGAGAGAGAGAGAGAGAGAGAGAGAGAGAGAGAGAGAGAGAGAGAGAGAGAGAGAGAGAGAGAGAGAGAGAGAGAGAGAGAGAGAGAGAGGCACGAAGGAAGCTCCTCACACCACTTTCCCTTAGATATCCTCCATCCCTTATACTCTCGTCTAACATTGAAGCTTCCTCACCCATCATCACCTCGATAATCCTCCTCTCCATATCAGAGTCCTCCTACCCTTTCGTGAGAAATCCTGTACTCCTACATCCCCTTTCCCATAACTCTCAAGAAGATCTTCCCTTCAACTTGAGGAAAGCATATGCACAAAGGCCACACTCTAGTTGAGCCATAATTTAACCTAGCCATATTATTTATCAACCTTGTCCTCATATCCTTGCAAGTCTTAGAGTTGACATATGTGTGATTTTAAGGCCGTTGAAGAGTGCAAGGAGCAAAATGTGTAACAAGTTGTAAAGCTCATGGACGACGATGACCCCAAAGTGAAGAAACATGGGAGCAGGAGACAGGAGGAAGCATGTGCAAACGACATCGCACCGAGCCAAACCCAAGTTTCTCTCCCATTGTGATACAATATATCTTAATATAATGTCACATTGTTGGGCTTAATAAACTAGTCATGTATGCAATATGGCATTTGGGTTCGGCCACCTTATAGTGCTTCATAGCTCAGTCGGTGGATTCTAAATCAACGATACCCTAGATAGGAGTTTTTGAAAGGAGCATTCTCTTTTATGATGGCATCGAATCCAAATTATTGTATGATTATTCATAGAAATTTTAGATGAACTTTGTATTGTTAAACATTTGTATCAATGAATGTAGGAACATTAGTTAGAATATATTACCATTAGGGAAATACTATAAGAAAACTAGTAGGATTCCCTACTCCTCTTTTTGCTAAGCTGATTGCTACTATCTCAAATAGTTGTTAAGGATGAAATTTGGTAGACTACAAATTGGGGCTCTTTGTGAGGATTAGATCCAAGGAGGGTTAGGCTCACAACATTACAGATTTGTAAGTATCAATTTTTTTTTAAAGGATAGAGACTTGAGTTGATCCTATCAAGTTCCTATCGAAAGAGGGAAAAGTAAAACTAGTTTTTATCTAGACTAGGGAAAGTAGAGAGAGAGAGAGAGAGAGAGAGAGAGAGAGAGAGAGAGAGAGAGAGAGAGAGAGAGAGAGAGAGAGAGAGAGAGAGAGAGAGAGAAATTATAACCTCTACTCATCCTTCACGAAAAAGCTCTCTTTATTTTTGGAATACCAAACTTTTCCTCCTTGTGCGATATAGGCTCGGGTTTTGGTTGGTGGATCAACATCCCGAAGAAAAAACTCTAAATAATAGATAGAATAGATCCCATCTAACAGTTAAGCTCGAGCAATTAGATAGAATACCATAGAGATAGAAAGGAATCACATGTACATAAAGGAATCTGCACCCCCCCCCCCCCCCACAAAAAAAAAAAAATCCACATGAAGAAAGGCTCTTCATGCCCTTGTAAATTGTGTGGACTAAATCACTTAACCTTTGAAGGAAGAATTATGTTTCAAAGGACTTCAGTAACCTTTTAACTCCAAGTATTTGAGTTAAGGGACAAAAGGTTTCTCAATGGACGGAAATCAAACTAGACTTAAAGACACTATAGCCAAAGAAAATGGAATTAAAGACATTAGAGATAGTCAAGAGAATGAAATCCCTTCCAAGGGCGAGACTAACACCGCCCATAAATTTCATGACAAATTTAACAAGCAAATGGGACCTTAGATTGGAAGCAAATTACCTAGAGCAAGATTAGAGTTGCATGGATTGCATCCCAGAGATTTTCAATGCATTGAAATGATGCACTTGAAAGGATTGTTTATGACTAAGTATTCTAATTAGGATTTCTATTAAGCTAGGTTGAGCTCTGATATACACTACACCTCCTACCAATGCTAGTGCGAGAGTCCTTCACCAATGTGCTATTCTTGTAATCTCTTCGCATAGATCATACATTTGCTGGGAGATGACAAGGGTGTTAGGAAGATGCTGGCCATAAATCCCTTAGGCATCTAACCAAGTCCAAATCTTGTGAATCTAGGATGGTTTTTTGGAAAGGATCTAGACTTGTTAGCAGAGGGCAGGTTGGTGGTATCACCTTTAGGCAAAGTCCTATATGGATGATTGATTTGGTGTTAATAAATCAATGTTACTTGATTGAAATAAATAACCATTTTTTGAGAAGGCTATTTTCATTTTTTTTGTTCATGCCTAAAATTATGTAAATAAACCTTGTGCCTTGTGGGCTAATTAAGGAACCTATTTTTATATTTAATTTGTTTATGTTAGTAATTAGACAATTAAGAAACCTTGTTAAAAAAGGAAAGTGAGAGGATTGATCCTTGACAGATCCATCCTATGGTTGGTTGGTCATGCAAAACAACCTCAAAATGATAGAATATGTAAAATAGGAAGGGCCAAAATGTTGACCATACTAGAAAGACTAATTTAGAACCTTGACCTTGTGTCATTTTAGAGGGATAGGGTGAGACTTTGCCTTACAGGATGAGGGGTCAACATGTTAACTCCCCCTGGTTTATCACCCTCTTTGAACTATGTGACCCAGCTCTAGGTCCACTTTGATTTGAGTTGATTTGTGAGAGTAATTGCATGTGACAGGCACAATTGGGTGGACCTATCCCTATGAGGTAGACTCAAGTGATCCTAGGTAGCAAAGTCTATGATATTCCAAGGGAGTTTCAAATGGTGTTGCTTAAGTTTATCTCTTGATTGGGCTACCAAAATCATGTCATACAGGAAACATTTGATAGCAACATTACACACTAGACATTCTTGTTGATAGAGAATCATATGATACACACTAAGTTGCAGACTTAAATTAGAAAAATTGAACCAGTGCTTACTATTGCCGAGACCTCAAAACTCCCCTTATATCTCTTTCCCTCTCTCTCCACTCTCTCTCATTTTGTTTTTGTTTCCCTATTTCTTTCTCACTCTCTATTTTTATCTTTCCCTCCATCTCTCTTTTTCCATCTCCTTCCATCTCTCTCTCTCTCTCTCTCTCTCTCTCTCTCTTCCTTCATCTCTCTATTTGTATCTCCCTCCCTCTTCCTTCCTTTCTCTCCCCCTTCCTTCTCTTTCTTTTCCTTTGTCTCTCCCTTCCTTTCCCTCTTTTTCTCTCTGTTTATTTATCTCTCCCCCTCTCTCTTCCTCTTGCCATCTCTCTCACTCTCCCTTTTTTCTCTCTCCCCCTCTATTTTTATCCTTCCCTCCCTCCCCCCTCTCTCTCTCTCTTTGTTTCCCTCCCTTCATCTCTCTTTATTTCTTTCCTCCCCTCTCTCTTCCCCTCATTCTTTCTCTCCCTCACCCACCCTCTCTCTCCTTTCCTCCATCTCTCTATTTCTCTCTCCATCTCTCTATTTTTCATGAAGTCCCCTCTCTCCCCCTTTTTCTTTCTCCTTCTTTCTCTCTTCCTCTCCCTCCCTCTTCCCCTCTCCTTGAATGCATCTCTCTACAAACAAAAGTAAAGATAGAAAATAAGAAACTTAAAAAAAGAAGAAGGAAGTAATGTCCCCTTTCCTCTACTTTTTTCTCTTTCCCCTCTATCTCATTCTCTCATTGTTTCTCTATTTCTTTCTCCCTCTCTCTCACTCTCTATTTTTGTTTTTTCCTCCATCTCTCTTTACCTCACTTTTCATCTTCATTCGCTCTCTCCCTCTCTATTTTGATCTCTCCTCCCTCTCCCTCTCCTTTCCTTCTCTCTCCTCCTCTATTTTTATCTCTCCTCCCTCTCTATTCCTCTCCCCACCTCTCTTTCTCTCTATATTTTCCTTTCTATGTTTCCTTTCATTCCTCTCTCTTTGTTTCTCCCTCCCGCCTCTCTCCCTCATTCTTTCTCTCACTCACTTCCTCTCTCCCTCCCTCTATCTCTCTATCTCTCTACTTCTCTCTTCCCCTTCCTTCCCCTCTCTCTTTGTTTCCCTTCTCCTCTTTCTCTCTTCCTCTCCCTCCCTTCTTTCCTCTCCCTTCTTCACTTTCCATCCTGTCCTCTTTCTAATGTATATCTCCACAAACAAAAATAAAGAAAGAAAATAAGAAAACAAAGCAAGAAGAGGCAATGTACCTACCTCAAAGACTCAAAGATGAAACTCTTTGTACCTCCCTATCATGGCTTCCTTCCCTTCTTATTTGCGAGTACGACAGTAGCGATAGTGGAGGCGGTGATGACCTCTCTCTCTCTCTCTCTCTCTCTCTCTCTCTCTCTCTCTCTCTCTCTCTCTCTCTCTCTCTCTCTCTCTCTCTCTCTCACTCTCAGCTTTGAGGCCTCTCACTCTCTCTTTCATTCTCTTTCGCAAATGGTTTCGAGAAATGCCACGCTCAAGTTTTCGATACTTTTTTTTCTCGAACAAGCATTGCTGTCAGCGTCACTATGAGCATCGCTATTGGCATTGTAAATTTAAGTTTGCGATGCTAATAGCGACACTCATAATGACACTGATAGCAATGTTGATATTTTTCATTAGAATCGGCCATCTCGCTATCGACCCATTCCCTTGTAGTGATACAAGAAATTTCTCTTCCTAGCACTTGAAAATGATGATCATCATGAAAGGACTTATTAGTTGAGTGTATTGACATAGACAATACTGTACTCCTCAAACCTTGTCATCTACCATCATTTGTACCTTTGTCTCACACAAAAGGACAAATGTAATCATCATCTTCACTGACATGAGCTAGATGTTTGTCAACAACAACCATTTGCTCCACCATCATGCTATACCACTTAAGTCTTAATATTCCACTTCTACAATATGTGGTGGAGTATACTAATTTTGATAGCAAGTGCCAAAGAGGTTGGCAATCATTAGGACAGTAGGAAAAACCTTAATCAATTTCAAGAATTACCTAAAAATAGTAGCAACTAAGTGATAGTAAATACCAATAGTTGGAGTCCAAAAGTGTAAAGGAAGCTACTAAGAGCACCAAGAGTTACTAGAAGCATGGTTTGCATAAGTATCGATAGTAGTGGTTGCAATGAATAATAACTACTAAAAAATAGCATGTGATGCTCGATAGCTAAAAATAGTAAGAGGAGACTAAGGTGGGGCCTAGAAAAATAATATTGTAAATTTTGGAGATATTCAAGGCATCTCTTTAAATTATATCTCTATTCATTTTTTTTACTCGTGAGACTATTCCAATGATAGTTTAGAGGCATTTTTTAAAACATTGGCAACACATGGAGAATGATTATTCTAAGCTCAAAACATTAGTCTCACTCCTATGAAAATTGTATGAACTAGTGAGAGTAAAAATCAAATGTGCAATAGGCTTATGTGCATACAAGTATCCCATAATTAGAACAATCTAATGCATGCTTTATAAAATCTTTGGGCAAGTCATGGAGGCTAGATTGACCATTATAAGTGGCCAACGAGAGAGAGAGAGAGAGAGAGAGAGAGAGAGAGAGAGAGAGAGAGAGAGAGAGAGAGAGAGAGAGAGAGAGAGAGAGAGAGAGAGAGAGAGAGAGAGAGAGAGAGAGAGAGAGAGAGAGAGAGAGAGAGAGAGAGAGAGAGAGAGCATGTGTGTGTGTGTGTGCCCATCCAAAATGAAGCTCTATATGTAATGGTTAAAATTGAATGGAAAGCTCATTGAAAGGTCTGGATTCAATCATCATCCTTCTTGCTTCCACCATAGCTAAAGCTTCAAAGAGTGAGAAAGAGAAAGAGAAGGAGAGAGAGAGAGAGGGACTAGGAAAATGAAGCTATTTGTCTTTGTTCATTCTTCTTTTTCTTTGCAAACATCACCACATGAGAATCTTGTAGGTAGCCATAGCTTCCTTGAGAGAGTGTCTATAAGAGTGTGAGGGAGAGTGAGTGAGAATGTGAGGGAGTGAGAAGGAGAAGCTCTCTTCTCATCTTTGATTCTTTCTTCTTTTTGTTCTCTTTTATCATCACTACATGGGGAGTTTGGAGATCATCATAGCCTCAACTTGAGAGACCTTCTTTATGCTTTGGTTATTTGCTCGATGAAGATAACTTGCAAGAATGAAAGTTTCTTCCTATGTAAATTTAAGTGTATCCTTTTTACACTATAACCTTGCTTGGAACTTGAATTTCTTAAATAACACATTTTTCTCAATCCCTCTATACATTTTTCGATTTCCAAAATCTTGATATCTTGCATTTCCTTAAAAGATAGAATGGTGTGTGTCATATCTAATTCATATAGTTTTTAATCTCCTAATCACATCCTTAGCTATGGATCAACCATCCAATGATCTCTATAGCTCTAGTAAAAGATATTTCTATCATCTTCATATTGAGTTGGATAGTGAGTACGAACCAATAAGGAAGAGAACAAAATCCATTAGTATTACAGAGTCTATGAAACATATACTTAGATTTCAAGGAAAGAAGAATCTTGATCTTTGGTTAGATGGTAGGCTATATCCTAAAAATTCTAGCAAAAATATTACTCGATCTTTCTATAATAGCTCTTCATTGATGAGGTTCCTTGGTGATGGTTATAATGGGTTTCTAGGTTATACACTTGGTTGTAGAAAAAAGGATGTCCTCGAATTGGAGAAACATCCTTTATCAAAACATAACAATGAATTATTGCAAAAGCTAGAAGGTTGTCAAAAACAAAGGATTTATTCATTGGATAAACGCATTAAATCTTGTCAACGAAAGCAAACTATTTTAGGCCTTCAAAATCAACAAAGGGCTTTTAAAACTATTGAGAGTCTCAAATGAGGAGGAGGTAGTTGTAGTAAAAGAATCCAAGCAGCAAGTTACCATTTTTTCACTTTAAAAATATTATGGTTTTTTAAATAATAAATTATATTGATTTGTGATATTACTTTTGTTTAGGTCTCTTCTTCAACTGAATGCAAGTGAAAGAGATTCTTTTAAAGCATCTAAATTTTAGTATCATCTTCTTCCTTTAGTAGCCTCAAAAGATATTTTTGAGAAGAAGAAATTTAAAAAGGTAAAGAAACAATTATTGGAGTCATTTATAAATGATCATTTTTTGGATACTAAGTTAGTGTAGAAGACACTTAGTATTGGTATCAGTTGCAATATGCTTATATGCAACTTTTTTAGCTTTTACAATCAAATATGAAGCAATGACATGTACATAATTGCATATTTCCAAGGCCATCTGTGGTTAGAGCTATTAGATATAGAGTGAATAACAAAGTGATGAAGATTCTAGAGGTGAGCCTTTTCATATCAAGGCTAGCTTCAAGGGAAAGAAAAAGAAAGTTATATTCAATGTATTTAATAATAGTTTCCTCGACTTGCTCACCCTACAATATTTAATGATGAGATTATATGACTTGTCACTAGAAGAGGCACAAGGAGTGGCTAGATTTTTGGTTAAACTTGATGAAAGTGAGATTCTGAAATGCACAAAATTAGAGAGGTTCTCTACTACCTTAATGAATAGAGCACTTTCATCAGGTCATTGCAATCAGTCTCAATATAATTTAGTGTTCAATCTGAACACGTCTAGTGGCTTGGAGCATTTGAAGTAGATACAAAGGATTTTGATATATTGTATTAACACAAATACCTAATGTTATTAAGAGACAACATGCATGAGATGAGCTATTTGTTGAAGGATTTGGGAATTATAAGATTGAGTGGCACATAGTTGATGACTTAAAGACACTCAAATGTATATATAATGTGTCAAAGAGAGCCAACTCTAAATCTCCTTGACTATATTGCATGTCCCTAACCACAAAGTTGAACTCAAGAAATTGGAATAGAGCTCTCTGTAAGTATAACAAGGATCCACAGTTTAAGCCAGTCCTAGATATCCCTTTAGTGAATGCCTATATATGTGGACCTTATGTGCTTTTCAGGATAATTAAAAATACTGTTCATCTTTATATAGGGTTTATATGAAAGTTGAAGCCATTATTAGCTAGAATATATGCTATAATAAAGATTGAAAAAGTCTTATCTATAATTGGTTTGCATGGTGATACTGTTGTTATTGAATTAGATCTTCAAAAGTCTAAGGATGGGAATTGTGTCCCCAAAAAGCCATATATAAGTGGAGTGAAGACTAGAATGTTTCTAGCTTTCATGGGAAACTTGGTAAGGTAAACTCTAGGAATGGTGGATCAATCATTAGATATAATTAGTGGAAGTCCTTACATAATGCAGCTATTAAGGATCATGTTGATAATGGATAGGCTCATAATAGAAAAGCTAATGTTTGGGAAATACTATACAAAGTATTCTTTTATTGTGATAAAACTGAATGGAATGATGATGATCTCAAAGACGTTAAAAACCAATTGAACTATTTTAAAAAGACAATGACAGAAGCTTGGGTGATCAACACTTCACTCACTATATGGTAAGAAGTTTACATATGTATGTTTTTTCATTGTCTTAACTCATATAAGGTTTTTTTATTAACTTTCTTTATTTGTTAACTATATAGCATATTTTATACAACCATGCTTCATATTTTATCAAGCAATATGGATCTCTATCTATCTGGTCAATCCAAGATATGGAAAAATCACATTATCAAGCAAGAACAAAACACTTTAGACACACAAGACATGGAGGTGGAAGATACAAAGTAAACATTTTATTAGAGGCCTTACAATGGTTCTATAGATAAATTTCACACAAATTTAAGCTCAAAGACACAGCCACATTATGTAATATATCATATTTGGCAATGACTATACAAACTATCACCCAAAGGAAAAAGGAGAGATATTTAAACTCTTGTGCAAAGCAAATATTTTCAGAATGGCTACAAATTAGACAAAGAGATGGGTTTCAAGAAACCCTTGACATCTTTTAGTCTAACTTTGTTGCTGCAAAAGAGTATCTAGTTTTAACCACTCACTAGGGCCTTTAGAGGAAACTTTTGTTTCATCCCACTCAATAAGACCTCTATATTTCAAAAATTCTTATTTTCTATAGCCTGGAAGGAGCTTCAAATTCTTAGCATCTCCTATATGGGAGAGGAAATAAGAGCCAGGAACTCCAAAGTATCTAGCTCTAGATCCACAATAAACTCTTACAGCTTCTTCCTTCTCCACCAAAATTATCTTATTTGATCCTCTATTGAAAACTTGGGATCCACTCACCTTGAAGATAGCATTCAAAGCCATCATTGGCTAGGTTTGGAGAGCTTGACAACCTGCTATAGTAGATTGCAATTATTTGATTATTTAAGCTTCCAATATAATGACCAAGGCCTTGACTTTTGCCAAGCTTCAATGGCATTGAGCCCTTGTCTCTTCCAAGAAAGTTGTCTAGATCTTCAATTTCTATTTGCACAATAAATCACAAAAGTGTAAGATGTCAATAGATAAATATCCAATAATATTTGTCTATAATGTATAACAAACTCTAATATAAACCACAATGGATATCTTAAAATTATATTCCATACCTAAAGATTTTCATATTCTTCAAGAAGACTATCATTATAAAAATATATTGAACCTTTTGGTTTTCCCTCTTATGGGAGACTTAAGTTTCTCTTCATACCCCATGTCATCATCAATACCAAGCCTTTGCCAAATTTGTGAGAACTCTCTCTCTATAGGTAGCCCCTCCTTTTCATATTCCACAATCTGATTAATACATGAATGCAAGGCTATAGAGCTGTCTTGAAAATTCTCTCCCTCAATATCTTGCAAGTAATTCTTATTCATAATGTATAAAATTCTTATCATTTTTGCCCTATCCAGCAAGGATTACTAATAAGTAGTAATTTTCTTTGAGATAAAAAAGATACCGAATATCATTTAGCAATATATATCTCTTTTTGTTAATAAGGTAATCAAGAAATGTTGGGACACAATCAAGAGGACATTGCTCTACCCTCAATTTTATCTAATTTTCTTCCACTTTTGTAATTTTCTCATTTTTAAACAAAACAACATCACATCCTTGCATTAGTTGGTTCTCAACATCCCCTTGAAACATTTTCCCTTTCTCTTCAACCTCTTTATCTTTACTTCAATATCCTCTGTCTTCTTCTCTTGTATTGTATCTCACATACAACTATCCATATATTAAATATATACAAGAAATCCAACATCCTTGTGGACAAGAAGACATTGATGTTGATTCTGATGAAAAGGGCAATCTGCTTTGCACCTCTTGAAATCCTCATCAATAAGGCTAAACCTTGTTTGCAAAGTTATTCTAACAACATTGGTAGCTTCCACTACATCATTGTAATGGACAAATCCCTCGATCTTTAGGCCCTGCACATGTCTATCATAACACTCCCTATAATCCTTTAGTCTGTCTTCAAGATCCTTCAAGAGCTCTTGCAAATCAAAGGGAACATTGAGCATATCTCTAATATAAATGAATCTGGATGAATTTTCACTTACATGGAGGAAATTAAAGAGCTTCTCATCACACATATCCTGCAGATCCTCTTCCTCCATTCCCTCTAGAGAAATCTTACTTTTAGTCATCCTGATCATCACAGAACCAAATTTTGAAACAACAAGACAAGTTTAGGAATACAAAGTATCAATTCACATTTTCTTACACCCAAACAAGAAATTTAAATTTGTGTAAGTTGGTGCACATAGAACATCATAACCACATCATTTTACATATGTACAAGATCAAAGCAAGATTGCTAAGAAAATCCCATCAATCCCTTGATGCCATTTTTGGCTTTCTGACATTTTGTGAGGCACTCACTCTTGGCTTTGAAATTTAACCTTTTGATGTGAAGCATGATCATCAAGAGAACTTAAGCAAAGTTTCAATGTCCACTTCCTCCTCTTAGACCGCCAAATACGAAACTATGGGCCAAAATGACACTTTATTCTACTCATTTCTTATGTCGAAATCCATATATCATACTCCAATTTTGCAAATGCAAGTGAGATGCAAGAAATTGAGATTCAAACTAGGCTACTTAATGTATTTAGTGCCCCAGATGTTGTCAAAGGGGTCTTAAGAGCTCAAGCAATGCTTGATCAATCTTTTATTGGGACATTGGAGACTGATCGTCAAGCAAATATAGCCGATAAACAAGGGGTAAATGATCCATGGACTCCAAAAAACATACTATATCATAGATGTTTGAAAACAACTTAGTTTTAACTTGTAATCATATAACCTTAGCTATGCTTGAACGGGTTTTGTTAGGAGCACACGTACTCTCGGTTTGCAATGCACAAAGGATATGGTTGTGGGAGAGAGAAAAAATGCATAGAAGAAAAGTTTATGCAAATACCAGCTTGAGTTCGTGTATTTATTTATCAACGCTTGCCATGCACTAATTCAAAAAGGTACCATGCACCAATTCAAAAAGGCTATATTTAAACTAAAAAAGAAAGGGCTAGAAATCTTTCGTTTGGGCATGTGTAGACTGTCTTGGGACCCTCTCATCCCCTATAGGGACTCTCACCTTACTTGGAAGGAAGAGACTGCCAGGGCGAGCGATAGAGGATAGGTTGTTTGCACATGGTAGCTTTTAATGTCTACACATGGAACAATTCTCTTTGAAAGCCTTCTATCTCTATGTGCATCACATACTAAAGATAGATGAATGTGCCTTCATTTTCCCTTGTGCAACACACTAAGTGGCACGTAAAGGTCTCTCTCTTGACATGAAGGAATTTCTATTTAATTTCTTTTATTCTTTAAAGTCTTTTCTTTTCAAAGAAAATGGGTCTTTGTCCATCTTTGTGTTCTCTCTTCCTCCTCCTCTATGCATTCGTGTATGTCAATTGTATCTAGTGTGGCTTTGTGAGCATTAGATTCACCCTTTGGCACACTCGACTATTCAAAATATTGGGAAGGATTGGTAGGAGTGGCAAGATAGGGAGGATGGATTGATGCATCATTTCCACACATGGGTGCACAAGGGCACACGTATACAAAATAAAAACACACTGACACACATGGTGACACATGCACCATATCCTTGTGCATGCTCACCCTGTAAGCACCATGGTACCACATGTACTCATGATAGCATCTCACCACCCTCTTTCATACATAGGAGCACAAACCCGACAAACATAGATGCATGTGTTGACACATTATCACAGGTGCATACCAAGAGTTCCTTCTCCCTCTCACAAATGATATCCTTCCTACTTGAAAAGGGAGAATCATAGGGTAGTAAGAGAGATAGGAGGTGCTTGGATTATATTTTTGTGACACCCCCATCCCCCTATGTGATACACTCGTACACACCTTGCATTCATTGACACATATATTGTGCATGCATAATTATACAATGCTTTCACTTACCCAGATAGACACACCATACATCTACCACACCATGTATGCCTATACTATGCATGTGCAAACAAATTCATATAAGTGCAACCACACACATGTTCATAAAGACCCCTCCTCTGTCTCCCACAACCAAAATCCTCCCTACAAGGAAGGGGGATCGTAGGAAAGTGTGAGAAGTAGAAGGTGTCTTGGTGAGGCACATGTGTGCATCCACATACACACACCATGCATCTATCTACATATACTTTGTTTACCCATACTACACACATACACCCCCGCATAATGCACTTGCATAAGCACACACACGATACACCTTTTTTTACCTATGCATAGTGCACACATACACCCCCACATACCACACTTGCATAAGCACATACACGATACACCTTTGCACACTCACCTTACTTACGCACGCAAACCATGTGTCCACAAACCATACATAGTCTAGCCACATCATGTAGTGCATCTAATGACACGTAGTATATCTATATCCACTAGGAGCATTCACCTCTATACTTAGGACAATTAAAAAATTGTGTACAAGGAGACCCCCTTCCTTACCTCAACTACCTTAAGTCTAACCAATTGGCAAGGGAAGACTAAAGGACAAAGTGAAAGGAATGTGGTGCCCTCCAGGGTTACATGCATGGTTCACTCATCTGCCCACACATCCTACATCTAAAATACACACATTGACCATTTAGTTACATACACCCATCGTGCATCCACCTGGATGATGCATAATCATTCTAGTGTGCATAATACATTCACCACCCACACTCACTCATTCATCTTGCATAGTAAAGCACTGCAACCACTATTGCACCCATGCATGCTCACACTATGAATTAAGTCACATGTCTACATAGACATCATATGCATAGACATAGTGTGCATAAGTGTGGCATAACTTCTATTGCATGATGCGTGCATTGATACTACTTGCTTGACTAAACTATAATACCTTGCGACATGCACACATAAGCACAACACCATAGTCACTTTATCTCATCTAGGAAAGCTTGCATACACATACATCATGTACTCACACATGCATTAGGAACTCATCATCCATGCATGTCCTAGTGCACTCATGAATTAGGTCCATTGCATGTGATGTGTTAATACACCCGCTCTTGACCATAGAAAGCACTAACCTATACCATAGCCCACACATTGTGCATACACATGGACTGCATATTGAAAACACATTCATGACTCTATTTAGTCACTTACACTATTGTGGGAACTTGTGCTACTAAGAGCACTTGAATGTATGAGAACTATAGTGCACACTCATAACACCTTGAGTACCCACGAGAGTGCACTCCCACTTACACCATCCTCGTACACACAAAGACGCATGCTCTCCTTTGATCCACACACTGCTCTTTGGCTCCCATACCCCACTACATAGCACTGGCACACATGCACAAATAACACAAACATTTAACAGTCTTACATAATGCACACATTTGCACATACCATAATCACAATTGCATAAGGGTGCTCATTTTTCTTGTAATGTGTTATTGTCGTTTCTTAAATCAAAATCAAAATAAGAATAAATATAAAATGGGAAAAATAAAACACAAGAATAAGAAACCAAAACAAGGACACCACATTCCCAAGTTTGCAACCAAGAGAAAATGTGCCTAGGGACAGAATGCCATTCTAAAAACTATAGACTGAGGACCCAAACTTGAACCACAACCTACAAGGGAGGTATGTGTGCTTATGTAGTGGACATGAGCTTCAAAATTTGACCACTTGTAGAGACACTAGTCTTCACCGAACTCTCAACCTTTAGAATATCTCTCAGGGATCTCATTAGTCAAGTAGTTCACCTAGTCAATCGAGAGACCACGGGAAGCTCAACTAGCAATATGGATGGAACTAGGAATCCAAGTAGTGACTCGAGGCCATAGTCAATAGCTGTTAGTATGCTACAAGCTTTGACATCAGAAATATGTCTTCAGAAGCCATTGAATGTAAAGTTGTCGAATTGCAAAGCACAAGGAACTATCACCATAGATTGCTCCTCAAGTGGTTGATTGATATTAACAATGACACTAGATAATAGCTTGCAACTATACAAGTAAAAATGGATAGCATTTGACGGATATTGCACAATATCTGAGTTGGAAGCTCATTATAAGACTCTCTCTTAGATCTTGTGTAAATGTGTTTGTTTGATCACATGGACATGCTATAAGTAGAAATTCATATTGCACACTCTACTCCAATAGGAATGGGAAAGATGATAGGAAATAGAGATCAATAAAAAATTTAATTAGTAGCAAATCAGATAGACAAATACCAAGTTGGTAATGATTCCTATAGTTTCATAGAATAGTTCGAGCGAGTCTGCAAAGCAAACAATCTTCTTGGTGATGCCAAACTAGTGCAAGCATTCGAACTTTGCTTGGTGAAAAAGAGTGAAATTGGTTAATGGGGTTGGATGCCACTGTGAAGGCATCTTTTCTAATGTTAAAATATTTGTTCATGAAACAATTTGCCAAAGTAGGCTATGGGGATAACCTCATTATGCGACTCATGAACATATAACTACATCTCTAAGGTGCGGAGCATATTCAAATGCATCCTTCTTGCAAAGAGACCAACAACCAAGGTAGTCACTAATTCCTTGATGAGGTTATCCACATGGATCACCTTCATAGAGAATGAAGCAGGGACAATGAAGCAGGAACAAACACATGATATAACCCTACTAAGAGAATTGTGTGGGACAATCTCACATAGAGAATAAAGAGATGGTAAAATTGAGCACTGATGTCAAAAAGCAACATCAAGAGTTGCTCAATATTTCCAAGTCACTAAAAATATAATGATCATATCTCCAAAACAATATTTTCGAGTCACTAAAAATATCATGATTATACCTCCAAAACATGCAGTGTGTACATAGTGGTGGTGGAGACCACCTTGTGTTGGAATGTTTGTGACCACCAAGGATATGCACAAATTGCAAACATTTTGGCCATAAAGCTATATACTGCTGCAGAGCCCCATGATAGCTTCTTGGTCCTAACTTTGCCTATTAGTAGTATAATTAAATTGCTAAGTATCCAAGACAACCCCCACTTGCCACACTATTGGCATTGCCGGTCCCCCTAGAGCATTGAGTGGCCGTGCAAAGGGTAAAATTTAATCCTTCAAA
Source organism: Lygodium microphyllum (assembly GCF_053477565.2). Taxonomy (NCBI): domain Eukaryota; kingdom Viridiplantae; phylum Streptophyta; class Polypodiopsida; order Schizaeales; family Lygodiaceae; genus Lygodium; species Lygodium microphyllum. The sequence goes on along the minus strand of NC_141136.1, from coordinate 100,284,862 downwards.
AATACATTGACCGCCATATTGATAGTCACCCATCCACCTAGTGATATTGCTATCCATTTCATCAAGGAAACAATGGATGAGGAAGAATACATGAACTACTTTTCTATTATGATGATGATGAATGCCCGTTCCTCATGAATTACAGGCTTGTATCAATTATGATGTTAGGACGAGGTGGCATGCAAGCTAGACCTTCAACCAGAGACCCCATGGAGTAACCTTAGAATTGGAATGGCTTTATTATCTTAAGGACCTTGACTATGAACAAATAAGGCATTAGGTCAATGATCTATACCTAGATCCAAAGATAGTCCTAGCCAAGAACAACCAAGACAAAGTTCAAGAGGATATCAGAACAAGTTCTGAGTTCAATATAGATGGAGATAGTGTTTTTAACCAAGAAATTCCCCAACCATCCCAATATGTAAACATTAAAACCAAACTCCCTATCCATTTGTAGAGAAAACATGTGAAAAATCAAATGCAACAATGAATCTAAATACCAAAGTCAAAATAAGCCATTTGACTTACCCCCCACACTTCTTAAAGTTCAAGAAGAGTGATCAAATAGTCATACTACTTGGGGCAAAGCACAAAGCCATATCCGATGAACCTATTGAGGGACTTGCAAAGGTCAAAGAGGTGCATATTGTAAAGCATGGGGAATGCCCTAAGCCTATATATATCGCTAAAGACCTTAGTGAATAGGATGAAGCATAGCTCATGGATTTGCTAGAATATTGAGATGACTTTACGTGGAACTACTTAGACCTTAAGGGGGTGCAAGTCCTTACACACAAAATTCCACTCAAAGCTTGATGCCAAGCCTAGGAAGCAGAGGTCCCATCCCATGAACTTGTGATATGTTTACCATGTCAAGAAAGAGATTGAAAAGCTATAGAAAGTAGGATTCATGTATGAAATTAAGCATACCTATTGGGTATCACCTATTATTGTGGTGCTCAAGCAGAATGACAAAATTTGAGTTTGCATCAATTACAAGAAACTGAATGCTGCTACTAAGAGAGACCATTATCCCCTACCTTACACTCATCATATGATTGAATGAGTAGTAAGGAAGCTTATAGCTTCTTGGATGGGTTCTCAAGGTACACCTGGGTACAAGTTCATCTAAATGATAGATAAAAAATTACATTTGCCACAAAATGGGGAGTCTTCCCATACATTGTCATACCATTTGGATTGATTGATACTCCTACAATCTTCCAAAGAATCTTGTGCACCATCTTTAAGGACATGTTATGGAAGTAGCTTGATGTTTTTGTAGATGACTTATATGTCCATTCGAGCTGGGAGGAGCAGCTTAAGAAATTCTGACTTGTCTTTGAGAGATATTGGCAGTAAAACTTGTCCCTAAATCCTCTAAAATGCCAATTTTGGGTAAAGCAATAGCTTCATCTTAGGCCATGTTGTATCCAAAAATGGAATTGCGATTGACATGGCTAAGATCAAAGTTATAATGAAAATCTCTCCACCCACCACTTTGAAGGGGGTGTAGGGCTTCTTTGGTCATATTGGATACAATGGTCACTTTGTGTTTAACTATGCAACTTTTGCTTGACCACTTTTCAAGCTACTAATCACATGAGCATGGGTTGGGAAATGCTAAGCCTTTTATGAAGCTTTGAAAAATCTCTAATGACTACATCCATCTTAAGAGCCCCAAATTGGACAATCACATTCAATGTACACATTGATGCTTCTAAAATTGCAATTGGAGCCATATTGTGCCAACTTGGTGAACATAGTATGAATTTTCCACTAATTTTCTCTAGTAAAAAACTCACGAGGCTGAGATAAATTACTCGGCTACAAAAAGAGAAGGACTAGCAAAGGTTTATGCAATTAAAATTTTTAGATACTATCATGTTGCCACTCTCTTCATATTTTTTGTAGACCATCATGCACTTTTACGCCTCATAAATAAGCCTTGTGCCATAGGACACATCACTTGATGGCTTCTACTATTTCTTGAATTTTACTTCTTGGTTGTAGTGTGCAAGGGAAAACACTTCATTGCTAATCACTAGTCTAGAGTGACCAATGGCAAAAAAGGCCACAGGGGTTGATGATCAACTCTCCAATACTCATCTATTTCACATTACATAGGAAGCTCAACTCTTCAAAGCTAGTCTCACACCTCACTTGGTTGATTACATTGTTCATGTCCTTGATCAAGGCCTACTAAAATGAACAATTGAGAAAGCTCTCCTCATGCGTCTCTTGATTAAGACCACACCTTACCTATTGATCATATGTCAATTATGCCACTTAGGGTAGGGTAGGACCATCTATTTAGGAGATGTGTTTGTGAGCATAAAATTGAAGACTTGTTGCAAAAAGTGAATGGTGGCATTGCCATTGAATATTTCTATGCAATTGCCACATTACAAAATGTACTTCAATCCCAATTATGATGGTCCACACTATTCACAAGGATATGCAGCCCGTTTTGTCAAGCATTGTGACGAGTATCAAAGGACAAAACTAGCTATCAAGAAAGATAAAATGAAACTCACAGCAATAATTGCCTACTAGCCCTTTGAAAAGTGGAGTATTGACTTCATGGGACACTCATTAATCTATTTGCTCAATACTCATAGGCTCAATACATAATCATCGATAGATTACATGACTAAATAGGCAAAGGCCATGGCAACCCAAAAAAACAAGGCAAGGACCACTGCTTGATTCCTTTGGGAGTAGGTCATTTAATACTTTGGCTATCCCATTGAAATCATCAATTACAAAGGAACACACTTTTTGAATGAAGGTGATTGAGCATTTACTATCCACATTCTTGGTCATCTATAGGAAGTCCAACCCTTAGCACTCCCAAGTGAATGCCCAAGCCGAAGCTACTAATTAGATTTTGTTAATGTTCTGACAAAGAGTGTATCAACATAAAGCCCTAACTAGGATCGTAAGCTCATGGCAACACTCTTGGCCTATGGTACAACCTACAAAACTGCCATGGGCCAAATCCCTTTCGAACTTACATACAACACTAATGCCATTATGCTAGTTGAAATTCTTGACTCCAAGTCTATGTATCATTGTCCAAGAATGATGGAAAGGCACTAAGGCATGGAAAATTTGCCTAGCCAAGCTTGAACACCTAATAGAAACTTGATTACTAGCCACGCATGCCCTACTTGTTAAGAAGGATTGACAAAAAGCCTGGTTTAACAAGCATGTCAAACAAAAATCCTTCGATAAGGGGGATGCTATTTTGCTCTATTCTATAAAAGGCCACAAACAAAACTTGAAACTATGATGCCTTAGATATTTCCATATCCATGCAATTAGTAGGACCGGGAATGTGGAGTTGGAAACCTTAAATGGCCAACCCATTGACCACTTCAATGGCGTCAAGATTAAAAAATACTATCCACTTGGACATCCCTTGCATGACCCTCCCATGGTAAGTATAAATAGGCCCTTGTTGCATGCGTGACAAATCTTCTACAAACGATTTGAGCTACACCATCAGCACCCTATGCTACGATCCTCCAAACCTCATCATGAAATCATCATTGTTAAATCCATTTCCATTAGTGACATTAAACTAGATGATCCCAATCATGTACCCTTGCATTTGCCTCATTGCTAATAGGCTAGTGCTAGCATATGCTCTTATCAACAAAGGATCAAACTACAATACCCTTCCTTACTGCTATTGGCATAATCCAAGGTAACCACAATTGTAGCCCACAAATGCAAAGTTGAACCCCCATAGAGGATGACCTTATCCCTTATTGGACTACCATAAATTAATGATTACCACTGATATTGAGAGTATCCTAATGTTAACCCTCAAACGAACGAAGGTGGAAAATCCAAAAAAGCTAAAGCAGAAGACAAAGACAAAGGCCAAGGCAAAGAGAAATGGAAGACAAAGACGCACAAGGAGAAGAGTCCTAAATAAGGGAGAAAGGCGCACAAGGAAAAGCGCAAGTCAAAACTTTTGTAAAAGAGCGCAAGTGCATCATGGTTTAATTCAAGGAGTGCCGGGCTCTCACCCGTGCAATGTGTAAATGTAGACGGGTGGTGGAAAGGAAGCTAGGAAGAGAGAAGGACAATGGAAAAAAGGGCCTAGGCTACGGCCGGCCATGTAAAAAAAGGGAAAAGGGGATGACCGCCCAAAAAGGATTTAGGGCTTTGTATATAAAGTTGAAAAGTGAATGAAAAGCTCATTCTTGTGTGTGGCCAAAAGTAGCTCTCCTCTTCTTCTTCTTCTTCTTGTTCTTGCTTGCTTGAGCTTGTGCTTGATAGAGGGAGTGTGAGAGTGTGAGGGAGTGAGTGTGTGAGGGTGAGGGACCGAGGAGGAGAAGCTCTCCATCTTCTCCTCTCTTCTTCTCTTCTCTTATCTTCTCTTCTCTTGTCTAGCTCGCGGCAATGGAGCTTGGAGGGTGGAGCTTGAGGATGGAGCTTGCTTGAAGCTAGCACTTGGATCGTGGAGCTACCGGGGTGTGCGGGAGAGGAGGTAACTCGAACGGCATGGAGGTAAGCTCACTACACCCGTAGATATGGATGCGCGTCGGCTATGTGAGAGGTAAGCATTAGTGCTCAGCTTGGAACGCTTGAAGCAATAAGCGGTCCGAGGGTCTTGGCAGTTGAGTGAAAGCTCCCACATTTTGGTTCCGTTGCCCGGACCAACGGATTCAAGCCTTGAGCGCTTATGCGCTTTGAATCGAGCATCAAAGTAAGGGTTTTCCCGAACCGGTGCTTGAGATAGGTAGGAAGTGAGGGGGTTGAAGATGGTATTTGATCTCCTTGGCAAGTAGGTTTTTTGTTTTGTTTGAGGTTTATGTTGTGAGATGGAGTAGTGTAGGTATTTACTTTGTGATTTGGATGCATTAGAGTAGGAGAAAACAAAGAAAAACAAAGAAAATCAGCATTAGGGTTTCTATTGTCAAAACAGGGAAAGAGGCTTTAATTTGCTTGCCGATTTGCATTTTGGAGTTTATTGGCTATTCTAGGTATATACAACTCTTCCCCTCCATCCATAGCTTTGATCTGGAGATATGTATGACAGGCCGTGACCTGAATCATGTGATTTGGGCGATTTATCATCGCACTGATAAAAACGCGCTGCGCTCGGCGTGTCCGTGTGATGGCAATTTTGGGCCGAGTCCTAGAATCGGCCCTCGGCCCACTACCACTCGGACCACTTGACTCGGCCCAAAAACTCATTCGGCCCGTCCGAGCGACCCACTCGGCCTGGCCGACTCGGCCCAAAAACTCATTCGGCCCGTCCAAGTGACCCACTCGGCCCGGCCGACTCGGCCCAAAGACTCATTCGGCCCGTCCGAGCGACCCACTTGGCCCGGCTGACTCAGCCCTCGGACATCCAGACTTGGGCTGGCCAAATTTGACATTCAGACCAGTCACATTCGGCCCTTCCTACTCGGCCCTCGGACGGTCCGAATCGGGCATTCGGCCCTTGTAATTCGGACATGTTGGGCCGAATTTAGATTTTCTCAAATTTTAACCTAAAGATAGTTAAATTAACCGAGAAACCATACAGAGCCGAAACCATATCATAGATCGATCACCGGGCTGATCCTTAGAGCAAGTAGTTCAAAATTTGGCTAGAAACGGTCCTCCAAATTGCGCATGGTGTTTACCGTAACGGCCCTGCGAGCCGGGGGAGACTACCCCCCCGGACCTCCGCAGAGGGGACTCTGCCCCCTCCGCACCTCCCCCAAGTAAATTGGAGGGAAAATGCGCGCTGTGACAGGTCCTCCAAATTGGACCCTAGTGTAGTAATGGCTCTACACAAGCATGGATTCTCACTTGCAAAAGAGCAACCAAAAGCCCATACCCGAACAGAGAGAAACAGAGACCCTAAAACGTCAATGGGCCAATCTAGCCATCAAGGGCAAAAAGGCCACACCACGAGAGCACAAAGACATTGTGTTCAAACTGTGTCTAGTCGAAGCAGAATGCAACATCATCAAGCTATCAATGCGAGGATGACTAGACATGACAGTCTTGCCGATAGATGTACCTTGAGCAGCGCTGCACAAATGACCCAAGACCTCAGTAGAGAATCTACGTCTGACTGTGTAGTTAGGGACTCAAAGGCATCTATCAGAAGGCTTAAATTTACAAGCCAAGACCTGGAAGATGAAGACATAGTGCCACCTGCTTATCTTAGGGTCAAGCTCACCACGAAAAGAGAGCATACTATCGATGCTTTGATTGATGAAGGAGCAGATTTTAACATCTTGACCTATGAATAATGGACCCTACTAGGCAAACCAGAGCTCACACCGACTAGTGCAACTCTTAGCCCTTATGGGGGACACCCACAAGCACTCAAAGGGAAGTGCAAAATCCTTGCGACAATTGAAACAAAAAGCTTGCCTATCCTATTTCATGTTTCTCCAAATAGTGCTAGCTGCGGGAAAGAAACCCTCCTAGGAAGACCCTTCAAAAGGGCGACCAAGTGTGAGGCCGACTATGTAGCACAGAGGATACACCTGACACTACCGGGTGTGAGGATAGTCACAACCTTTAGCAAGGGTGACCTCATCAAACCTCGAGGGAAAGGCAAGCAAGGTGCTGATATAACAGTCAAGCTTGTTGACGAGAGCAAGGACTTGTTGGAAGAGTTAATACAAGCACAGGTCGAACAACGAGAACCAGTGAGTGAGGCCATGCCTGAAACAAGAAGGTCAAGAGACAATGCCAAGGACGGGCTTTGGACTTACAAATATCGTAGAAGATGCCAAAAGAAGCCCAAGCGTTATAGACACAGGCATCGATGGAGGGTCAGCACAATGCCGCGATGGATATCCAAAGCGTTGCTACGTGCTCAAGGGTACTATGCAGGTAACCGATGGATTTGGGTACCAAAATCCCCTGCTAAATTGCCTCCATCAGTTGAAGGCCAGAGTGCATCAAAAGCAATGAAGTACATGAGGAAATCTAAGAGAAACTCTAGGTCTCGAGGCAAGAAACCAGACATAAGTGTTCAAAAGAAAGAGCTATAGCCTAGCATGCTTAATAAGCAAATGTCATATGTAGCCATTGAGTGTACACAAAAGCCATTAGTGTCTAAAAAGCCTTTGATTTTCCAAGAGGATAACATGCATCATAGGCACAAAATTGCTCAGGGCAAGGCTGATCGCTCAACAAAGCAAATGGCACAATCGTCTAATAGCCTTGAGCAAATCATTCGGCCAGTGCCAAGTCCACCTAAGAGTCCTAGATCTCCTACATCCTCTTTTTCCAAATTGACACAGGAAGCACAACAGCCGTCGTCGATGGTGGCTGCTCACTCCCAACCTATGTCTCCATTAAAGCTTCCAAATACCCAAGAGGGGAAACATGACACTGGCCCCAGCCCTCGGCCCAAGGATATACCTGTGCAACCCAATGTGACCAGATCAACTCATGCTCGATCTATACAGATGAATGCTCAAAGGGCAACAAGAGATGCGACCACTTCTGATCGTCCTAGGGACTTGACACCGCAATCCACCAAGGGTAGCCAGCCCACTAAACTAGCCACCACTACTTCCAATCAGGGACCACATCAGTCAATCTTTGGCCGTGACAATGCCCCTTGTGGAACATGTCCTTAGTAGTTTACCTATGGAGGAGGTGTCGCAACCAACTTCCTCGACAACTCCAGCACTTTCAAAGTGCCTAAAGCCTAGGTTGGAGGAGTTAAACTCAAGGGAGTTGGTTGAAGAGATAAACACTCCGAAAAGGGAGGTAGTTGTGCTCTCACAACCTAGCGAGGCTATTCAGCAGGCCACGGCCATGTCTCATAAGGACATACTAGAGAAAGAGAATGCTGAGGCCCAACCAAGCACATCAATGGTTGACCTAGTCAAAGGTCCTGAGTCATTGAGAGATGCACCTTCACTGACCAGGAAAAAGAGGAGAAAACAACGAAGACAACAGCAATCACAGGTGGTTGTGGAACCCAAGAGCATTGTGACCAAGAGCGATGGAGAGCTGGGGAATAAAGCATCAAGTCCATCCACCAATGAACCCATTGACGTCTCTCCTAATAGCGGTGAAACCTCAGCCACATCCATGTGCTCTGAAAAATCGAAGCAATCGTTGCCATCAATAGTTGCTTTCAACACTCAATCCACCGACAATAGAACTCACATAGACCAAACAAGAGTGGATACAATGTCGTCACAATAGGGTGACAAATCTATACCAGTCACATCCGAGAAGAACCGTGACGAAATAGCAGCAAAACCTCAGGAAAAACACACAATCCCTGAGAGCATAAGCAATCCTAGTGTTGACCAAGCTTGCTCATCTAGGCCTGAGCCCCCGGCTACACTAAAACCCAGGCAAACTCCTAGAACCTTGCATGAGATGGCAACCGAGCAAGCCCTCGTTGAACATAGAAGTATCGCAGAATGCTTAGCTCAAGGTGTTCGTACGAGTTTATGTCCTTGCGGACGTGGGCACAATCCCCAAGGAGCAACTTGGAGATTACTTGCCCTTTTCTCTATCCTGGGAAGAGCAAGAACATCTTAACGAGCACTATGACAGGCTCCTGCATGAACGCATGCGACTCATCTCTGACGAGGAGGCTGACGAACTGCGCTTAACCGTCACATTCAATGAAGTGCTTTGCCGACCGAATCTCGTAGACATAGAGCAACTAAAGCGACTGTCAGCAGGCCAGAGTCAATTTGAGCAGCGTTGGTGCAAACACCGCATTGCAATGGCCGAACTAGGGGCTCAAACCATGACAGTCTCCGAGGAGCGATTGGCCAAATGGCGATCCCAAAGGGACCCAACCTATGTGGCACCAACTTCCCTTCAAGTGCTGACTGCCATTCGGGGTATGGACTTGGCTGAACCTAGCCAAGAAAACTCTCTGGTTGATAAGGTTCTCACTGAGGAGGAGTTACATGTTGCCAATAGACTCGGACAAAGGTCCATGCTGCTCGATGTGGCAAAATATCTATCGGTACTAAGTAAGCTACCACGAGTGCTGGATGCGTGTGCCACACTCCAATACAACCCCGAATTCTACACTTGGTTCTTATCCTCGTGAAGTGACATGGATTTATAAATATGTATATAAATAAACATTGATTTTTGTGTCACCGTGTATAAAGAATGTCAACTCACACAAGCAATGATAGTCAAGCACAGGGAAAAGAGTTGGGTCTGACAAACTAAGCTTCTCAAGTCCTCCTCTCATCACGCATTTAAAAGCCGTGTGACCATCCCCACCTCCAAGTGAAGGGCATGCAACCCACATTACCGCCATAGGAAGCCTTGACCAACAACTCTAATGGTGTAGAGAGGGTGTAGTCCTTTTCTATACACCTTCTTCCCTTTTTGGTCTATCCTTTCGAGGATGTGCCTTGCCCCACTCCATGACAACCAGTCCACACAACTTAGCATAAGCCAATATCTGCTAATGGCTGGAGGGAAAACAAACATCATCATGGGGGCCATCCCTCTACAACAAACACCGTATGCCTCATCCCTCCCCTTCTTGTCATATGCGCTTGATAAACCACACTAAAATCCCTTCCATGCGAACCGTTGTATCTTGTATCAAGGTCTAACCCTTGGTCCGCACCTTGCAGGTCCCCCTACGAGGAAAACATGGAGAGCCTAGGGCAGCAAGCTTGCAAATATGCTCTCCGCTATCGACGGGAACATGCAGCACATGCCTCTCTGCCGGTGCGCTACGTGCCCACCCTCAAGAGGTATGCGGAGAAGCGAGGCCCTAAGTGACACTGTCCCGGACAAAGGCCCCTGGGCCAAGAAAGTCGAGACTCGAAGAAACACGCAACATGTGGTAACGCCAGTGGCACAAACCCCCAACGTACGCTCGGGCACCAGATGCTTAAGGGCAGAAAAGGCAGCCTGGGACAGGGAAGAATTTAATGAACTATTTAAAGATATTTTGGAAACGGTCATGACCTGAGACTACACCATTCATGTCCCGGCCGACATGTTTCCTGCCCAACCTCACGGGAGCCCCGCACTAGCATCGGCCCAGTCGCCTAGCCAACCGGACTCACCCCGCCTAGTACCTATCGACTAAGCCACTATGATGTACAAGAAGCTTGACAAGTCATCATGCCATAACTTTTTGTTCTTGATGAGTAAAGGGGCAAGATCCCCACTTGTACACACTTCATTCACCTACCATTAATGTATGTGATCTTAACAAGTAATGAGATAGGCATCATAGCATTTAGAAAAATTATGTCTTAACAGGATTGCATTGGTTCGATGTACTTAACGCAAGTGAGCATATACTCTCACGAAGTGACAAGTGGATGCAGAATGACACATGTTAAGGTCTAGAAGGGTTTAATATCCAAGTCACCACAAGACCACCAACCCCACAAAGAACCATTATGGAGGAAGTGACAAGAATACCAAGAAACAAAAGTCATGACGGAAACGCCATTGGATGAGAACCCAAGGACACCTCTGCAGAAAAGACACATATGGCAACTGAGCATGGCCAAAGCATAATCATCGATTACCTCCTCCTTCTTGGCTAAACTCTATGTTCGGGCAGGAGCCTTGCTCTCAACAAGGGCGAACATCTCTTCATCATCTAGGATTCCATTCGCAAGATGCTCTGCCCTTGTCCATGCACAGCTCACTCCAAGTGCTACCTCAATTGTTCGATATCTCACATGTTACGAAGAGGTTTGCAAAATCTCAAGTGTATCTCTTCATCTCAACAACAGTTCCTCTAACATCAAGGCTGGTGACACAATCATCTCTGTAATATCAATTCTTCATAGCCTTTGAATCCCAACATTTATCAATCCAAATGAAAGGCTAACAGCCTCAATGTATGGCATTGATTGTATTCATTTTTCCCACAAAAAGAAAGAAAGAAAGAAAGAAAGAAAAAAAAACACACACGATCACAACACCACACCTAGGGGTCCTCAAATTAGGTACATCCAATGACCTTGGTCGGCTGGCTCCGTCTCTAATTCCCTAGTCCTTTGTACATCCCCCACAATTGTTCAGGGCACATCAAGGGCAGGACATATCTAGGGAGCTCACCTCGCCTATGGTTAGACCTGTCACCCTGAACCACTTGCCATTTCTTTTGCACTCCATCTCAATGCCATTACAATCAATAGTGGTAAGCAAGGCATGAAAGACAATGGAAAAGTACACCATACTTTTCAAGCACTACAAATAGTTACTAGCCACCAAGAGCTAGACATCAAGGAGCTCAGTAATGCTACATGGCCTTGACAAGACCATAATGATGTCTCAAGCAATCTTCAAGTGTACTCCCCATCTTCATCAACAAAAATTTCCATCAACTTAGCTCCTTGCTTCACTGACCCATTGCTATACACGGAACCAGGCCGACAGTCTTCTAACTAAGTAATATCTAAGTATGCACAAGCACTCACATAATACTTGCACCGAAGTATATACCTAGTTTGGGTCCTCAAGTGCAGGACAATACTCTCAGCTTGCTTAGAGTTCGACCTGTCTCCCAAACTAATTGCACTATGTCTTGTGCACAATAGAGAAGACTAGCACTACCCTTAGGGAGAGACCACATGAGAGGTTTTCAATTGCAGGTGTTGAAGACTCCAATGAAAGTGTCGTTTGCTCTTCATCAACACCCAACTTTGAATGCTTATCCCTTACCATCTGACAAGCCCGCAAATAATTGTCGGTGCAGAATCCCCAACAAACCAACACTTGTGCTGGCCATCAATGCAATCCCCAACACAGAATAGCCCTACCACCAACTCCAACAACCTTCCACCAGCCACCTTGGCCACCAACAGCCCCCCAGGACCTTCTACCACACCACCACCAACACTCCTCCACGGAAACCACAGGCACACTTGTCACCCCCATCTTCAATGCATGCTATAGCCTGCTACCTACGACGGTGAGTGCCATGGGACTGGCACTCATCTAGGAGGGGGTAATGTTAACCCTCAAACGAACGAAGGTGGAAAATCCGGAAAAGCTAAAGCAGAAGACAAAGACAAAGGCCAAGGCAAAGAGAAACAGAAGACAAAGACGCACAAGGAGAAGAGTCCTAAATAAGGGAGAAAGGCGCACAAGGAAAAGCGCAAGTCAAAACTTTTGTAAAAGAGCGCAAGCACATCATGGTTTAATTCAAGGAGCGCCGGCTCTCACCCGTGCAATTTGTAAATGTAGACGGGCAGTGGAAAGGAAGCTAGGAAGAGAGAAGGACAATGGGAAAAAGGGCCTAGGCTACGGCCGGCCATGTAAAAAAAGGGAAAAGGGGATGACCGTCCAAAAGGGATTTAGGGTTTTGTATATAAAGTTGAAAAGTGAATGAAAAGCTCATTCTTGTGTGTGGCCAAAAGTAGCTCTCCTCTTCTTCTTCTTCTTCTTGTTCTTGCTTGCTTGAGCTTGTGCTTGAGAGAGGGAGTGTGAGAGTGTGAGGGTGAGGGACCGAGGAGGAGAAGCTCTCCATCTTCTCCTCTCTTCTTCTCTTCTCTTCTCTTGTCTAGCTCGCGGCAATGGAGCTTGGAGGGTGGAGCTTGAGGATGGAGCTTGCTTGAAGCTAGCACTTGGATCGTGGAGCTATCGGGGTGCATGGGAGAGGAGGTAACTCGAACGGCATGGAGGTAAGCTCACTACACCCATAGATATGGATGGCACGTCGGCTATGTGAGAGGTCGCCATTAGTGCTCGGCTTGGAACGCTTGAAGCAATAAGCGGTCCGAGGGTCTTGGCGGTTGAGTGAAAGCTCCCACACCTAATCCTATTCAATTTTCTCCCAAACATTGAAGGAGTTGGTACTTAAATTCTCTTGGGAAATACTTTCAAATTCTAGACCAATTGTAATGTCAACTATATTGACAACCGCATTTACTTGTAGTTGGCAGACACAATAATAATTACTACATTCTACCCCAAAGGAGCATGGTCTAACCTCACTAGCCTTACCCTACCTCTCAATTGAGGCCACTACCCCCAACCTTGCCATTGTTGGTTTAGCCTTTGATAGATCAAGCCACAAGAGGCCCTTGTTACAATTCCGTCCTAGAGGTAGTGGAAACCTAGAAGCTCCTCCCTTGCTACTCAACTATATGCACAATGGAAACATGATCAAAGGAAACCACATTGATGCCAATAGCCTCATCATAAACCACAAATCACATTGCAATGGATTCCCAAAAAACTACTAAGAGCACAAGGGTATCAAGTGTGACTAGAGCATAGCACTGACTATGGAGGATCGAAGTCGGTAACAGGACTCATAGTGACATGGACAAGAAGAAAAACTATTGCTCAAGTGAGTTAGGTTTCAAGATGTAGGCTTGGACTCATAAACACAATCTTGAGCTGACCATGACAGAGACACAGAATGAAGTACAAAGTACAAATAGCATTACATTGAAAACTGAACCAAGTATATGTCTTTATAGCTTTTCAACTTCTCCACTCTCCTCACTATGCATATGGGATTTAGGGCATCTCTTCCTAGAGCATACATCATTTGTTGTTTCTCAACATCCCCCCTCAAATGATGAGTCCCTACACTTGCTGGCATTTGCCCCCCACACATGCTAACATGGCATGGGAGACTAGCTCATAGGTAGCCTAGTCAAGTTAAATCTTGAGACTTTACATCTTTGGCAAGGGTTTTTACAAAGCAAATACACTATGGAAATAAATTCATTAGAACAATCTATCAGAGTTGTTGATGGTAGCGGAAGCATCTTTTTCTTCTTCTTCATTCATGAATTGAATTCGGTGGTGGTCATTCTACATATGCTGTGTTCTTTTCTTGTGGAAACATTCACTGGAAATATGGCGAGTCTTACCACAATAATGACATGTCATCCGACTTTTGTTATTGGTGTTGAATCCTCAACCTCTTCCTTTGGGTCCAGTAGCTCCTTTGGTGTATAAGAGATTTTCCCTTGAGTTGGTTTCTTTTACATATTTGCTTTTACATTTGCTTTCTCCATCAAGTAGTGAGTGCTCAATGTCTTTGAGTGAGAGACTAGGAACATTACTTAGTGTTGAAACAAGGTTCTCGTACGGTTCATGATTAACAATGGCAAGTGGCACTGCTATTGCCTCATCCTCATCAATTTTCTTTTTAAGAGTTGCTAGCGGAGTTTTAAGGCTCTTGAGCTTATTGATGTGTATAGTCATAGATGAACTATCTTTTACATCCAACTTATAAAAGTGCATAAGTAAATTTACCTTCGAGTTCTTTACTTGTGTACCAAAGATCTTGTCAAGTTCTTCCCATGCCTTCTTTGCATCCTTGATGCTAGAGATGTGGTGTAATACATCATCTGATAGACCCCAGGAAATAATACCTAGAGCTTTGTTGTTCATATTCTTCCATGCCTTTGTTTTAGGCTGCTCTTCTACATAATCTTCTTTCTTGTCATCTACATTTTCTTCCTCATCTTGAAACAAGTCCCACGAGTCTTTCCGCATAAGGTGGTACATGGTCTTCTCATTCTAGGCATGAAAGCCTTCACCATTAAACTTTTCTATTTGTTCCACTTCAGTCATCTTAGAAGGAGGTCTTACCATGAGGACACTCAGGCAATGTCTAACCTTTACAAAGAAATTGAGACTTACATTTGATCAATAGGGCTTTGAATCATTACAAGTGTTGAGAATGAACTTTTGAGTAGCTAAGGTAAAATCAATGAATTCATGAGTGAGTTAAATACACAAGTGCCAAGAGACACTGATTGAGTATCAAGAAATACTATTGATATCGAGTCTCCTTGTTGAGCTAGATGTTGTTGACTTGATTCTTCCAACTCTTCAAAAATCCTCAAAGGCTTGTCCTTCTTGTTGTTTAATTAGTGGCATTGAGTTTGCAAGGGGTCCCTTGAGCCTTCCAACTAGGATAGATAAGCAAATAAAGTGAGAAATGAAGTTTAGTCACTTTTGGGTATGGTGGACTATGATTAAGGTTCTTAGCCCGACTGGTTTTTTCCTTCTAGCATCGCACCTGTTGATGATTTGGGCTAATATCTAACAAGAAGTAGGCTTGCATATTGAGATTCAAAAACCCTATGCTGACAGGGAGAATTGCAGCTTGTGCGCGCAATAGAAGTGGTACGAACAAAGGTCGGCGCAGTTCAAGCAACGATGATGAATTCTGACAATGTCGACACCAGGGAGCATCAATGTTATCTATTAAGGTTTTAGAGGGGAGCACAATAAGTCAATGAAGATATGTCTAGAAGGGATCTTGTGTGGACATGGCTTAGATGAGGAGATTGAAGAGCTCCAACAGAGGTATGTGTTGTTTGGCTATGGCTGCCAAACAGTGAGTATGAAGCTCAAGTGAATAATTGGGGTCAAGCACTTGAACTAAGATAGAGGTAGATGAGGAGAAGATGGAAGACTAGAGACACAAGCTAAGACATGCTCAATTAGTTATGATACCATGTGACAAAACATGGATCTAGAGTATAGCATTGACTATGGAGGACAGAAGGCAGTAACAAGACTCATAGTGACATGGACAAGAAGACAAACTATTGCTCAAGTGAATTAGGTTCCAAGATGTAGGCTTGGACTCATAAACACAATCTTGAGCTGACCATGACAGAGATACATAATGAAGTAAAAAGTATAAATAGCATTACATTGAAAAGTGAACCAAGTACATGTCTTTATAGCTTTTCAGATTCTCCACTCTCCTCATTGTGCATATGGGATTCAGGACATCTCTTCCTAGAGCATAGATCATTTGTTATTTCTCAACATTAAGAAGGCTATCACCAACCTTGGCCACCCAAACTACTCAAGATCTCCCATAAACTAGTAGCTCCATCTACATTCGCAATAGCTAAAGTTGCTATGACTACTAGCTCCCAATTTTGTATTGAGCTTGTGTGCCGCACTCATAATTAGGATCAAGGCTCTTCCTCTAACTCTTCTCTCCTTATCATCCTTGTCTCACCTTCTCACCCCATTTCTAATAAATCCCCTAGCTAGTCCTTGGACCTAGCCACATACTCAAGTACTGACCATCTATCATCAGAAGAAGAGATTATTGCAAATGTCTACAAACTCTCCCTCTATTAGAAGAGAAAGTATAGACCTCCTCCACGAATTGCTAGGGTAGAGTGCCAGAGTGCCATGACAATGGTAGTCTATTTACAAAATGGATGAGGATTTGTCAGTGCTCGCTAATGAGCCCACTCTTGATTGCTTTCTACAACTGGACTCCACATTTGGCACCTTTGCCAAAATTTGCAATGATCGATTTAGGGTTGGTCCATATCGACATGGTGATGCTCACTTCTCAATGGCACCCTATATGGGAGGAACACGAGCACCTATTTCACAAAAGTTTCACAAACTTAGACCAAGTGGCTCAAGAAATACCTTAAACACAATTAGAAGTTTTAAAAAAAGAGATTTTTTGTTTTCTGTTCGCATCTACGGGTGCTTGTAAAAGCGCGTCTATAAGGGTGTCTATATGCTCGTCTAATTGCCAAATAGACGCGCAAAATGAATTAAATAAATAGCAATTTTGGTTTATTATGCGCATGTATTCACGCGTATATATATGCGTCTATTGCGCGTCTATTTTTGCATGTAAATTCATTCATACATGCGATTATAGATGCGACACGGTAGACACGCAAATAGACCGGCAGATAGATGCGTCCATAAGATTTTCTCTATATTCAAAAATCGCATCTAAAAGTGCGTCTATGAAACCTTTTTGTCGTAGTGAGGTGTCACGGGGGGAGCTAGGCCGCAAGGAATCATCTCCCTGTTGGGTGGCATAAATTTTCAAAATAACCCTTGATGGAAGGCACCTGAAAGAGAGAACACCTTAAATGCACTTGCTTTAACGCAGAAGGGCTAAACAGGAAAGTTAGATGTAGTTCGTTCGGGAACTGCCCAGGAAATGGGATCTAGATGCTGCCTTCGTTCAAGAGCACAAGCTACACAAATAGAGCGGCTCGTCCTTCTGCACAAGGACTACATGGTCTTTGTGGGGGGGGGGGCTAAAGGCGGTGAAGCAAGCTGCATGACAGTTGTAAAGACATGCCTCCAGCCTTCGATAGGCCAGAACAGCAGGGATCATGGCAGAATACTCGAAGTCAAGATAATCTTCAACGGTTCAACCTTCGGTATCATCAACATCTATGGATGTAATAGCACCTCGCTATGCAAGGATCAATGGTCCACACTCGTCGGCCTCCTTGCTCGAACTTGCCTGATAGGAGGTGACTTCAACATGGTACTGCAATACCAAGACGTAGTCACAAGTGCTTCTATTGTTGGAGGAGAAGAGAAACTAGCTTGGGAAGTCTGGTGCTCTAAATGGGACCTAGCTGATGTCAGTGACTTACGGGATGGCTCAGCGCCCTTCACATACAACTCTCTTAGCCACTCAGGGTGCTAGACTCGACTAGACCGGTGCTTATGTTCCGACAACGACCAATTGTTACCTCCAAATAGACCAAAACTGCCTCCTATCAGACCACCTGCCCGTCCTCCTAGAGCTGCAGTTCACGGGGGCATGCTAACTTGAAGGGAAGCACAAAGCTTTGGTCACCAACCCTTGCCATTATGAGCAGGCCGCATTCTCCTACCTGCTGGTGCAACGCGTGCCGCGATATAAGTACTTCTCACCCGATTCTTGGTACACTTTCACTAACACAGTACAGCACTGCATCTCTTTGCAGGGCTCCTGGCTATACGACACGGAAAGGCAAGACCTGGGATGGATGGGCTAACAGCACCATACTGGAACTTGCAATGAGGAAAGCAACAAGTCTCCTCGCGCTTGACCTCGGGGACATCACCCTGGCAAGGCAAGCTTAGATCATTCACAAAGTAGCTCACCTACGTGAGCTCGAGAAGCTATGCCTACTCTATAACAAAAGGAATGTGCTGGACCCCCAATGTAATTCAACTACCTTTAGCAGGAGCATCAAAGCTAAAAGGCTGTTGGAGAGCCACACACGTGTGTAAAAGGAGGATGGATCATGGCACTTGGGTGGTAGACCCAAGGGAGATCACACAGCTTTGCAAGTCACACTTTGAATTTCTCTATGAAGACGCAACGCACATAGACGAGCCTACTATCAACAAGTTGCAGGAGGGATTCAATGATGTCATCACAGACCAAGATAACGTCACCCTCATGCAGACATTCTCCCAGTAGGAAATCCACAAAATGGCAAAAACCTGCATCCTAGGGCTTCAAGATGGTGGAGAGATGAGCCACCCCCATAAAGTCCAAGGATTCAGGTTCTTCACCTTACAAGCAATTTGGAAAGCTCATTGCAAGGAAGTTTTCTCCAATGCCAAGATAGACCCCTCATGCCTAGAGGTCAAGTCTCAAGAGTATGTGGTTCTTGTGCCTATGGGCCAACCCAGACAAGCAAAAAAGGGCACTTATTTGTAATCTTCAATTGGAATAGTAATATGTCAAGGATAGAGCTTCTACTATAACTAGCTACTATTTCTTAATACAACTATCTTTTCATATGTAAATTGGTAAGTGTGCTCCATGTGTATATATATGAGTAGGTGTGTGTGTGTGTGTGTGTGTGTGTCTCAAAGAGCTTTTATAGTCTAGGAAAAGGTCTAATTTCTATTTCCAAACATTGTTTAATGTCCTAAGTATGCTACATTGATGAGGAAAATGTTTCTGGCAATTGTCACACTTGCAAATGTGGCTTGTACACAAACCAAAGTTGCATCTAACTATTCGTATATATTTACGCACGCACGTGCACGCGCGCGCGCGCGCGCGCGCGCACACACACACACACACACACACACACACACACACATCCCCCTTAAATAACATATCTACTTTAACGATTATAACAATGTTCTCAAATGTCAATATACGATAACATGTTCATCATTTTCATGTCTCAACTTCAACCTAGCTAACTAATAGAGAGGTCTTTCCTTAAGCCTCTATGTCGATCAAACTATAGTGTGTTTGCATTTTAGTATAATATAATAGTAAGCCAACTTCATGTTAACAAGATGGCCGATCTACTATGACATGCTTGGTTGCATGATAGTTGAATTGGGATATATGAAAATACAAGCAAAATGTAATAAGTGGTTACTTAACAAGTCAAGCTTATAAGTCTCCGAGTACCAATAGCACATGATACACATAGAACTATATGTGCTAGTGCTTGATTCCCTATGTGAATCTTAGGATGCTTGTCAAGCCCTCAAAAATTTAAAAGATAGATGATATAGAATTGAGAGACTAATTTACCATGTTTGTACAACACAGCATCATGGATCATGGTTCCCTTTTAGCTATTCAACTTTAAGCTCGGATGTCCTTGGGGTGTGGGGGAGAGAGAGAGAGAGAGAGAGTCATGAATTTTTGACATAGACAGCATGGATCAAGCTTTGTTATTCCTATTTAGCTTTAAGCTTGATTGCAGAGTCACTGTGATTTTTCAAACAAGGGGTGACATCATAGTGCATGAAGCACGACCATAGTGAGAGCCTTCCAAGCACAAGACCAACAAATGTACTTAGAATGCAATCCCATAGTGCATCCCAAAAACAATGCAAAACACTCAGAAAATTTATAAACACACAAAGCCATCTTCCATTGTACCTTCCCACAAGTTGCCATGATCAAGAGTTTAGAGAGCTTCATATGAGCTACAATAGCAAGATTTTCTGCTTGAAATTTCCAATCAAATGTTTAGACTTCACATTTCCATGAATAGCTAGATCCGCCCAATATTTCCATGATAATTCCATAAAACTTATGTAGATTTCCATTCTAAAGGGCATTACGTGCTTTAGGAATCATGAAGGATCACATTTATATTATTACATTGTTTTTAATTTAAGTTTTAATTTTGCCTTTGTTGTCACATTAAGTGATGCTAAATAATTTATTGATTTTAACTTTTGATTGTCATTTTCACATGCAAAGCCGGCACTTTAATTGTTAGAATCTAATTTGAGCCGACACTTCAATTTACTAATCAACAAGGATACTAAAATTTGAGCGGTCTTGACTTCCCACTACAACAAAAGTCAAAGATATGAACTCATATGAAGTTGCTCTTATGGGCTTCTTCCCTTGCATCAAAGAGATAATATAAAAATTCTATCTCATTTTCTACTCAAATAGACATGCATAAAGGCTAATCTTGAAACTTGTGAGGAGAAGTTTCAAAACTTTACTTGTTAGCAAAATTTTTGGAACACATGGGTTGACCCTAAAATCCAAGAAATCAACCTGAAAATCACTATGTGAAAAGGTCTCATGGTGAAACAATCATGCTTGTGTTGTTTTGAAACACTCCATGCAAAACGTGTTTTACACAGATATATAGGTCTCTTGGTGAGACAATCATGCTTTTTTCTTGCTTGTTTCGAACACTTCATGCAAAACCCCTTTTACACAAATAGAGAGGCTAGTGTAAATACACGAGCAAGAGGGCGAGAGGAATTACTGAACAAACGAACACACAGGTGCTCCCCCTTGGGAGGGGTGTTACAAACCTGCACGAGACTTCAAATCATAACCTATCATGAGGCATAGAAATGACACTACAAAAAGACACACAAGATATATCAATAAGGAATCCTTTGTATTCACGACATAGAGTGATACAATATTGAGTCACATCTCAAGGCTGTACCCTCGTGATGCCACATATATAAGGGTTCACCACTAAGTATATGAAATCACATGTAGAGTGGAAACCAAGTAAGACTCAGAGTCACTACTACTCCCTATATAGGTGTTTATGGCTCCAATGCCATAGTATAGCTACAAAGCCCATACCCTTAATGTTATAAGATCTGAGATACATGCTCGACTTTCTTATATACTTAAAATATATATGGTGAATAGTACGCTGGCACACAGAGAGAACATATGAGAGAAAAGAAAGATGTAGAGAGAGAGAGAGAGAGAGAGAGAGAGAGAGAGAGGGAGAGAGAT
This sequence comes from Lygodium microphyllum, assembly GCF_053477565.2. Lineage (NCBI taxonomy): Eukaryota > Viridiplantae > Streptophyta > Polypodiopsida > Schizaeales > Lygodiaceae > Lygodium > Lygodium microphyllum. The sequence continues at coordinate 100,263,900 of NC_141136.1, read as the reverse complement.
TAACAACACACTAGGGACTGGAAGATGGGCTAGTCCCCCCCCCCCCCCCCCCCCCCCCCCTTGTGGAGTTATATTATTGACAAGGAGCAAGCTCCTCCATTACACATAAACCAGTTCTTACTTGTAGATCTAGGAGACAAGATCACAGTTGCTTGTACAGAATACAAGCGGCTAACACTTGCACAACTTGGAATTTGGCACCTTTTGATCCTTCTTGAGTCTCCTTCTCTTCTGCACAATATGTGTAGGGCTCTCCTCTTGGTGCTTGATTTCAGCAAAGCTTCCGCATCACTTGCACCTTCTCTTCTCCTCTTGGAACTTGATTTCAGCAGAGCTTCCGTAGCACTTGTACCTTCTCTTCTCCTCTTGGATGCATGCAAAGTAATGCTTCCTTCACCTCCCTCACACCCAAGGAGAGCCTCCTCTTTTATAGGCTTTCAAGAGCTTCTCTTCTTGGAGAGAGACTTGAGTTGATATTTGCACAAGATGTGGGTGTTCCAGGACCTACCCTACAGCACCAATTTCGAGATATCTCTCTGTGTGTTGTTCAGATGGAAAAACGTCCAACACAAAAGTTGTAGATCTTGTTGTTTTTTATAACCTTAGCGGGCCCTTTTTAGAGATCTTCTTTCTATCACGAGATATTTTAAAAATGGATTCACCTTGTCTTTTAAAAAAAATAGCTTCTCAAACTGTACTCTTAACTTGTGGTCCATGCAACCACCTTAAGGAGAGCTTATAAAATTGCCTTGAGCCTGAACCTTAAGATTGACTTCCACACAAAAGCTTGTGTCATTTAAGACCTTAGAAAGAGAAAATCACTTCTCTCCTCACTTCCAGAGAATCATGTCACTTGTCTTTCTTAGTGAGAGAATTACCTCTCTCATATTTTTTAATGAAAGAAAACACCTTAAACCTTGACTTTTAAGGGAGAGGATGATCCCAAATGAATGCAATGCTCATTATACACAAGTAAACGTTCCCAGGCGTCCCCGGATGCACACATAAATACATATACACAATGCTAATGCACTTCCTCTTCTTAGAACTTAATCCATCTTCATTTATGTGTAACTCCTTGGTTCTTGTGTACACTCTTACACTTGGCAGACACTTCTTTCCCCCTTCATAACTTGTACTGCATGTATCAGATATCCCCATCACAATGCTTTGATCACCCCATTAAGTGATGCATTAGGAATACTGGTCTCTAAATGGTCTCATGGCCATGCTAGATCATCATCAACACTTTAAAAAAAAGTGAGTCATTAATTTATTAGCATAAATTTATTAAATAGAGAATGTGTAATAAGTAATCAATTTAGTGACACTTAAGCCCATACCCTTACACTCACCTTCGCTTAATGGATTGTTATCCTCAACAATCTAAGGGTAGTTTTCTTGACTCATTCTGGAGTCTTAACGCAACTCATTCGATCAAGCTAGTCAGTGACTGCTGCCAGTCTAGACTTGACTCACTGGCGGATTGCTGCCAGTCTGCCGCACTATGACTTGGGGGTCTTAGCATGGCTTTTTCTATCAAGTTTGCCATGGTCTACCCATCTAGACTTAGTTCTTTTTATTATTTTGCATTCTTGTCCACCCTCAACTCAATTACATTTAAGGAGTGGAGGCATGGTGGTGCGATTGTAGCCATGTTGTGCCACGCCGCCTTAAGGGAGACAGTCCATTGACTTGCTCCTTGCATTGTTCCTCCCTTTCTTCTTGCCTTTGCCTTGGGCCTTGGGGACCTGGATCTCTTGGTTTGTTTTCTAAGATACTTTGCCCTCATCTCCAAATCAAGAACTTGGGTTATTTTCATTGGCCTCTTTACCGGATCTTTCTTGCTTGCCTTGAACTTAGACAAACTGGCTGGTTCAACTTGCCTTTTTGCACAGAAAGTGCGGTCTTGGTACATGCACCTCTTTGACTCTTCTTAGCCTCATTTGGAGGTGAAGTTATTGGGAAAAAATGGACTGAGGCATCACACTTAGACTGGATTTTGGGTTGCAGAAGTAGAGGTACCATTGAAGTTCTTGAGGTAATGACTATATGTGGAATGCTTGGTGGGTCATGGATCCATAGAATTGGGACGACAACTCCTTGCACTACTTGCAGCCTAAATGTTGAGATCTCAATCTTTACCAATATTAAGTATGGTTCCAACCATAGTCCAAAGACATTCACCATAAGAGTGAGTTGGAGAGTAGACTCAACTAGCAAGGTTCCCTTCCATGGCACTAAGTCACCTTGATTGGATCATATGGTGAGTAGTCCCTCATGCTCTTCCTTCTTTGAGGCTTGATCCTCTGACTCATTTTGTCTAAGTTCATAAGGGTTTGCTGCTTTGAGCTCAAAGGTGTAGTCAATGACTCCCTAGTTGAAGTGCACTTGGTTCCTACTTTGATCAGAGTTGGTTGGGATGGGTGTGGCCTTGGATCGAAAGCAAGGTTTGCTTCATCCTTACCCACGAGTTTAGCTTGGGGGGTTTTGGATGTATCTTCATTCTCATCTGTCATCGTGGCTCTAGTGGCTTGCCTCTGTTTCTTGGCATTTGGTTTTGCCTTCTTCTTCTTCTCATTCTCATTCTCCTCATTCCCAATCTTTCCTTTTTTTTGTCAGCCTACTTTGCCTAAATCTATCTTTTGCTCCTTTTCTTCCTTCTTGTTCTTATCTAAGTCTAAGTCATCTTCTATCTCTTCTTCTTTGGCGTTCATGACTCGATCTATCTTTTCTTGATCTTCTTGTTCTAGTTTATCTTCTTCTTTTGGCTTTCTAGCTCTCCACACTCATCCTTCTCGACTCCTCCACCTCTTTCTACTTGCTCAATAGTTTTCTTAACTTTCTTCTTCTTGTTTTCTTTTACTTTTTTTCCGCATATGCACATCTTGTTCTAACTTCTCTTTCTCTTCTAACTTCTTCCTAGTTAACTCTACTTGCTCTTCGATCTCTTTTCTTGTCTCATCCTTTCCTTGATCTTCTCTATGGCTCCATCTAATAAATATTTTTCTTCTTCTTTCCTATCATCTTCTTCTGTTCCATCCTATATTTTCATGATCCTCTCCTTCAACTCTCATCCTAATTTATCATCATTGAATTTTGTGGGTTTGGTTGGTTGATGGGGTTGGGGTTGTCGAGGTCAAGGTGTTCTAAGGTTTAGATTGAGTTCATCCTCTTCCTTCTCTTCATCTTTGGGTTGTTGGGGTAGAGGTGTTTAAAGATTTGGGTTGAGCTCGTCCTCTCCCTTTTCTTCTTCTTTATCTTCTAACTCTTCATGTTTCTCTTCTTCTTCACCTATCTCATCATCTAAAGTAGAAGTGTTGGCTCCATGTAACGAATGTTGTGCCCAAGGTGCTTTCGCCCTTCCATTCTCATCTTCTAAGTGTATCTCCTTATCTACATCTTCATCATCCTCTTCATCATAGGCATCTCGTGCCTCATAGGAGGGGGCAAACATGGCCTCATCCTCAATCTCAATGGGTGGACGAGTTCCAAGATCAAGATCAAGCTCATTCTCTCCCTTTTCAAACTCCATTTCATCTAATACTAGTTCTTCTTTCAACTAGGTTGCAACCTATATGTGCAAGGGTTTATCCTTTTGATATGTCCACCTATCTTCATCTTCTTTCTTGTATCCTAACTCCATCATAATATTTTCTACCTTTGAATGCACATCCATTCTCCATCCTTCTCCCTTCACATATTCTCCATATGTGACCTTTTTTGTGATGTTTGTTTGACCCTTCTGTGTTTTTTACCATGATTTATAAATCCCTTTTTGTAAGTTTATTTTTTTTACAATAATTTAAGAGACCCTTATGTAATAAATACAAAATACTAGTTTTATCTTTCTGTAGAATTGATCGCGTACTAGTTGCATCAATACCTATCGGCCACATCACCTGATTTGCTACATTTTACTCATTTGCATCATTGCCAAGCTATCAACTCATTAGCCACTGCTATGTTCATTGTTTTTAGCCTCAACTGCTCCATCAGACATTGATCTAACCTTCTTGAGCTGTGTTTACTACTACATGACATCTCTAGAGATTTTTTGTTGCGTTTTCGGGATCCGTCAAAGTATGACACACTCTTTAACTCATACTCTTTGCCCTGGTCCTCAAGACACAAGAGTTCAATGTTTAATATTCACCCTACATAGTGTGTTTGTTGCATTGAGAATGATATATATATTCATCCTAAAAATTTTTGAATGGGTGTTTGATGACGTCAATAGCCATATGTCCTCCAACAAGCAAGCGACTAGTAGGGTAGCTTGTCTCAACAGCAAACACGTACAATAGCTCCAAGCTGATGCAGTAATTGCAAATGTTGAGAGTGCTAGAGGTAGTAGGTAGACCATGAATTAACTAGGCAACAATTAAATAGGCATGCAACAGCCCAAGAGTGTCCCAAACCAAGCAAGCAACAACTGTATACTAGGAATAGCAGTAGGATAGCTGGGAACAAGGCCGGTAATCAGGTCACGTGGCACTGTAATAGTTGTGGACAATAGTATAGTACTTCAACAAAACTCCACAAACTAGCAATGTCCTCCCAAAGGAGTGAGGCCAGTAGTGGGCATTAGAGGGATGAATGATAGCTAGCTAAAATAAATAAATACTCTATAAATAGACTCCTATTTATAGAGTATTTGAGATGTAACCTACTACCAAAAACAAGCCATTAAATAATAATAAAATAACATGGATGTGCTTTTGGGGCTGGTTTAAGGAGTCTTAACAATGGATTGCTAGAAACCCTAAAATTAGTGGCTAAACAATTACTCCATGGCTATGATAGCTTTCCATGCCTTAGTAAGTTACCTAGATGTTGCCAGAAGGCCAAACATACAAGGAAAGTGATCTAGAGTAGGTGTCATGATGTGGTCTTTATGCATTAGCTTGAAGTACTTCACCCAAGGGGACTAAGCTAGCATGGACGCATGCAACAAACACACAAGTACGTAATGGAATCTACCTTAACACTTTGTTGCGGCATGTGCTCAAAGCAGTCTGAACATTTCATCCTTCTGATTTTCACCATAGGTCTTAATCATTGTTGTCCATGCCACCACACCTTGGGAAGGCATCTTGTCAAACACTCCACAAGATTTTCCTATCAAGCCATATTTTCGATACATGTCTATCAACATAGTATCCACAAAAAAATCATTGTCTAGAATTTCCATGACCTTTGCTATCATGGAATGTTTCGACAGCTGCTAAGGTGCTACAAGATTCAAGCAAAGAACATATGTGGGAGGATCTATAGACATGCCTACAATTTATGTCATCTAAAATAGTCCAACACCTCCTTGGCACACCCCTATTCAGAGTACCTTGCAACTGACAAACTGTTAAACATATTTCTTTTATTGACAAACCATTGAATATAAGTGAGCCACATTGGTGAAGTGGGATTTTGTAAAAGGATGTCTTAATAATGAGGGTTGGAATCTCAAATGACGGCACCAAGTTTGTGGAGTTCTTCCATCCACACTATTTTAATAAAGGAAAAAAGAAACAAGGGTCCTATATATTATAGAAATCTTCAAGGATGTAGCATGAAACTGACATCTTCAAGGAAACTTATGATTATTCAAGGTAAATTTGAAGGATGTAACATGCAACAATGCATTAAAAAGAAAACTCGGGTTACCTATTGTAGAAGGATGGACAAAACTATGTAGATATCTTGGAAACATTTGGTTTCTATTGCAAGCAAGTTCACAAAACTTGCTCCTCCTCGTCACCATCACCATCCTAATTTGTCTCATGATCACCATACCACCTACTATTTCTTTGCTTTACTAGATCCCTTGCTTAGCTCTCTGCAAAAGCCAATCAGTAAAATTTGAGGTGGAATCTTGTGGGTGGCTAAATGCATGGAGACCAACAATAGCTACAGCAAGTACAATACAGTTACTAGATTATATGATAACATCTTAAACCACAGTAGCTATAGTAAGTAGGTCTACAATAGCTACAACAAGTAGAATATATGATTGGAGCTAACAGGACTTGACTCTTCATCCAAACTGTTCCTTTTCATGGATAGGAGATCTTGCCCTGGTCTACATCCAAGCAATTTGAGAACCATGGACAATACCCTATTTGCATTCATGAAATCCGGAGAGATGTACAAAGCAGCCATTATCCATGACCCTAGAAACCCTGCCACAGTACACAACAAAAAACTCTCCTCTCTCCATTCTTCCAGCATCTATCACCATCCCAATACTCATTATTTATGTCATGGTTCCTGTGATGATCTTTAGCAGTCCTATCATAAGTATCATGGTGGTCACGTTTTTTATCATTCCATTCGGTATTCCTGTCTCCATCTCTATCCCTATCCCTGCACCTGTCCCTCTCACTGTACCTCCCCCTGTCCATGTCCTTGTCTCTGCCTCTGTGTCTATCCCTGTCCTTATCTTTGTCTTTGTCCCTGTGCCTATCACTGTAAACCTGAGTAACTGCATGCATTGAGCATGCAAACAAAGCCACTTGGGCTTGGAGACACGCCCTTACATTGCATCTGTTCAAAACAGTCCAACACATCTACACTACGGGCATGAGATTGCATACCCTACAATTAGAGCATTCCAAGAGACCACAAGACTTCAATATCCCATGCATCCTCTTACATCCCAACTGTTGCATAAATATTAGCCATATAGATGTAGGCTGAAGCAGCTATTTTATCTGTCTAGAGAAGGAGACAATCAAAAGCTAGTCTCCCAAGCCTCACATTATTCCACTTCTAACAAGCACCCAACAAAGCCATCCAGTCTGGAAGATAATCACTAGATGGAATCATTTCAATAACTACAAACCCTCATTAAACTCCCCTGCACGACCAAAGAGATCAACCATACAACAATAGTACTGTGCATCTGGTGTGACACCAAATTTGGCACTCATCTACATAAAATACATTTGGCCTTCATCCAGTGAGCATCTAGTAGACTTGAGTGACTGCATGCATTGAGCATGCAAACAAAGCTACATGGGTTTGGAGACACGCCCTTCAATTGCATTTGTTCAAAACAGTCCAACACATCTCCACTACTGGCACGACAGCATACCCTGCAATTAGTGCATTCCATGAGACCATATGACTTCAATCTCCTGTGCATCCTCTTGCAGCCCAGCTACTGCATAAATATCAGCCATACAGATGTAGGTAGAAGCAGTTGTATTATCTATACGAAGGATACAATCAAAATCCAAACTCCCAAGCCTCACATTCTTCCACTTCAGTCAAGCACCCAAAAAACCCATCCAAATTAGAAGATAATTACTAGATGGCATCATTTCAATAGCTGTTAAACTCCAACCATACAACACTGGTGTTGTGCATTTGGTGTAACTATACATACCTGTCCATTATTGTAAGAAGTACAGAGATTAAGAGGCACTAAGAGATTCTTTACATACCTGCATGGTTGTTAAACTCCAACCATACAACACTGGTGCTATGGATTTGGTGTAACTATACATACCTGTCCATTATTGTAAGAAGTACAGAGATTAAGAGGCACTAAGAGATTCTTTACATGCATGTCCATTACTATAGGAAGTTGCTTTAACACATCCTGAGCCCTACGTCAAGAGCGTGACTGCACAAAGTTCTCAAAACACCATGGACCAGAAAAGTTTTTAGCTTTCCATGCCTCATATACAGCTAAAATTGTTAAGTGATCACCCTCTGGTTGAAAGAACTTTGCTCTTTTTTTATCAACCTGTGTCTGCTTCTCACAAGGTCGATGAAATATGTTTTGTGCTTGGAGCATTGATATAATGGCCAATATCTTCATTGCAACTCAGGTCCACACTAGATAATAGCATTTTCAGTAAAAAGGGGGCTCCAAACCGAACTCTTCCATCTTCCTCCCTAACTTTCAAGAAGCCCCTCCTCATCAAGTGCTCCTAAGCTATACAGTTGCTCCACAACAAATATCAAAACCTAAGAAAAAAGGGGGGGGGGGTGTCTCCATAAAGTCAAATGATAATAAATCATTAATGACCATAGCCTTCATCTGTGAAGTTATCATACCAAGATTGATTCTCTAAATCTCTGGCATAGTTGTTGGCAGCATCTCATTTCTGTATGCACTTTCTGTGTAGATCCAGCAACACTTTCCCGGTCCAGTATAGCTCTCCATGCGTGTTGTTTTGTAGATGCTTGATAAATGGGTGTAATGACAAGGGAGTCTAAACCAAGCTTGGGATTGTAGACATTTTGTTCTGCAAATCCTAATCAACTACATAATAAATGCCATCAATTTCAAAGAGGCTTCAGCAATGTTGGTGGCTACTACTACTTTTCTTGTTCCTAGAGGAGTTGGCTCAAAAATTCGTCTACATCTCACTAGAGAGGGCACTATAGACAGGGAGAATGATTAGCTCAGAAACGTTTAGGCCGAGCCCTTTCATCCTTTCATATAGAATTCAGTGCTCATTTTCATAAAATACATTTGGCCCTCATATAATAGACCTAAGTGACTCCATGCATTGAGCATGCAAACAAAGGTACATGGGTTTGGAGACACACCCTTATAATGCATCTGTTCTAAATAGACCAACGCATCTGTACTACGGGCATGACTTGCAAACCGTGAAATTGATGCATTCGAGGAGACCACATCCCCCACAGGAAGTTCATCAAACACTTCCCATGCTTTTGTGAATGCGCCACACTTGGCATACATATCCACTAGAGCATTGGCAGTGCCCACATTTCAATGCTTCAAGTTGTTCACCAGGAACCCATCCTGTTGCCATAGCTCATTACCACCAACAAAAGGAATGCTGATGGACTCACTAACCCCAAAGAGAAGAGCCTTATGAACCTTGCACTGCTGAGTTCTTACATGAACAGTTTCCATAATTCTATGACCATAATTATTTGCTTCTCTATCTCAGATATGAGTGATGTAGCTCTATGGAAATCATTACAGGCCCAAATATTCGTAGCAACAGTTATAGTTGACCATTGCCATGTGTTGATCAAGGCACAAGCAATTCCAAACTTCTCACTGTGCCCACGAAGCACATCCTTCTTCATGTCATCATATATGTTTTTTGAAACCAGACCCAAGCTTGGAGAATAACCCTCCCGTGACATCTTTTCTGTTAGATCTTGTAGCATACATATTTTCTTCATGATTTTTTTTACCCTTGTCAATGGCTCCTATCTCAGCACATGCTTTGAAGGTGCTCAAGAAGGTGATTACATTAGGAACGTGACCCTCCCATCACATCTTGTCAAAACATTTCAGTGCTTCCTTACCTTGCCCATGCTGTACATATCCTGCAATCAGTGAACTCCGAGAGACATCCCTAACAAAAAGCTCATACAACACTCCCTCTGCTTTAAATGCAAATACACCACACTTGGCATACATATTCACCACAAAATTTCCATGCACACTATGTCTCTCCAACCACCCTAGTCAATTTATCTCATCATGAATTTATTCACCCACGCACAAGTAAACGACACTACAGTGGGGTAGTGCAACTCATGTCACATCTTATCAAAACATTTCAATGCCTCCTTCCCTTACCCATGTTGTGCATACCCTGCAATTAATGCACTCCAAGACACTACATCACAAACAAGAAGCACATCCAAGAGCTCTTGCGCTTTGCAAGTGCACCACATTTGGCATGCATATCCACCAAAGCATTGCCAAGCACAACATTTCTCCCCAGCCACCCCAGTCTAACGATCTCATCACATATTCGTTTACCCTTGTTAAGTGCTCCTACATTGGCACATGCTTTCAAGGCACAAATAAAGGTGACTACAGTGAGGGAGTGCCCCTCATGTTGCATCTTATCGAAAAATTTCAATTCCTTGCTTTTGTTGTGCATACCCTGCAATTAATGCATTCCAAGTGACTGCAACTTATCAACATTTGATGTGCTTCTGCAAACAAACCGCAATTGCCATACATATCTAACAATGTGCAACAAACATAGTGCTCACTTTCCCAACCCTTCATGATCAACTCGGCATGTATTCCCTGACCTGTTTCTAAAGCTCTTGATGCACTACAAGCTTCCAAGGCACATACAAAAGTGAAAATGCTTGCAAACACACTTTTTAGTTGCAATTTCAGCATGTCCAAGTTCCACATAACCTGCCATGAGTGTTTCCATGAGACTTCATCACGAAGTGGCAACATGTCAAAAGCATGATGTGTTTCTAAAAGGGAGTCACATTTGACATAAACATCTACTAATGCATTGCCCACATAAAGCTCTCTTTCATATCCCCTTTTGATGATTTCTGCATGTAATTATTGACATGTTTCAAGGGCTCATATAGTGGCACAAGCTTTTAAGCTACAAACGAAGGTGACAAAATCAGGACAGATACCCTCCTACTGCGTTTGGTTAAAAAGATCCATGCCCGCTCACCAAGCTTCTGCTCAGCATATCCTGCAATTAATGCATTCCATGATGTAACATCTCAAATTTGTAGTTCATGATAGACTTCTCGGGCTTCTTCAATCAAGCCACATTTCCCATACATGTCTACCAACATTAAGCTCCCCTTCCAAATCCTCAAAAGTGTAGAGCCAACATTAAGCTCCCCTTCCAATCCTCTTCTAACTGTTTCAGCATGCATTCTTGATACCAGTCCAGCGTGATGCACCTCTGCCACCATCATGTCCTGATATTAACACATGATCTGTAGGTGCTTTCAAAACTCCACTAGCTATAACTCCTTCAGACACAAGCTTCACACTAATACGAGCTCCTGGATTTGAATTTTGAAATGACATAGGAGATATACTAGTAAGCAACTCTCAAGGCAATCAAATTAGACACATAAAAAAATAGCACCGTGCAGCTATAGTACCAACAGTATAGAGATACATCAAACTTAGAAATCTATCTTGAGATCCTACCTTTAAATCATAGATTAATTGTGCAAGGTCCTCAATGGAATAAATATCGTGGTGTGGTGGGCAAACTGATAAGTCCCACACCAAGAGTGGAATTTCTTGTCACTACAATGTCACCTACTACTTTATGACTAGGAAGCTCACCACCCTCACCTGGTTTTGCTCCCTGTTAAAATGTGGAATGTCAAGGTTATGGACTTGCACATAATAAGTCTTGTATAAGAAACAGTAACATTATGCAAAACTTCCTAACCTGTGCCATCTTGATCTGTAGCTCAATTGCATTTGTCAGATAGTAGCTTGTCACACCAAAATGACCACTTGCAACCTATTTAATTGCACTTCTTTTGGGATTTGGAGACCCATTTGGAAGCTCTTCCAAACGAGAGGCATTCTACCCACCTTCACCTGCATGTACAAAAAGATTAAAATAAACAATTAGCAACCAGGACATGAATCAACACAAGGTCACCTGCAACCAAAGACTAGAGTAGACGATTGTAGCATAGTAGAGCTGACCTGAGTTTGATTTACCACCAATAGTGTTCATAGCCAATAGTGATTTCATCGGAAGTGTCAACCTAGAAAATGCAGCCAGGAGACTTTAGCAAACAATTATCACATTCAGATATCATTCATTCTAGCAAGCTCAAACAACAGAAGACACAAACTAGGGATGGCAAAACATACATTAACAGAACCAATTATATGTGGTGCCACCAAATCTCTTTCTAAAACTAAATCCACAATCTCCTTCAAGATTATCTTTTGATTGCGCAGCTACTTTGAGTATGGACGAGCAGCGGTAAACTGCATTTTTAATTGATCATCATCTACAACAACATGCTTCTCAAAGTCCACCAGAAGCATCATTCCTGGATTAAGCCGTCCCTTCTTACTGACATCCTCAGGGGGGAATATCAACCACGCCTGCTTCATTTTCCATAACCACACAACCACTGTGTGTCTCATAGTATCTTCCTGGACGAAGACCATTTCGATCCAAAGTTGCACCAAGATACCAAACATATGTAACTGTACCACGCAAAAGAACATTAGAGGCATCTCAAAACCTTCAACATAGCATACAACTAGATAAACTCAGTTGTTCCATACAAGCTATAAGAGCTGGCCCATCCCACGGCTCCATCAATGCAGAGAAGTACTCATACAAAGCCTTCCGATAAGGCTCCATGTTTGGGTCATTTTGCCATGCCCCCAGAATCATCATCATTACAGCTTCAGGGAGGCTTCGACCACTGCATACCGGCAATTCCAGTACACCATTAAAGGCACCTGCACACCCAATTTAAAAATTAAATCGACCTCTATTAGGATTAAACATTGTAGAGAAATTAGAAGAAAGCATACCTGTCAAAATAGCTCGACTCACAGGATGAAGCACAATGTTGAAGACTTGCTTCTTAAGGCTCACCACCTACTCCACAAAGTCGTCATTGTCTCTCACCTCCTCAATCTTGATGGCCTTGCACACAAGCATTTTCCTTCTAAAGCCTCAAATCTTTGAGCCTAACCTCACACCTACCTGCTTGGTAGCAAATGGTGCCTACACACACACACACACACACACACACACTCTCTCTCTCTCTCTCTCTCTCTCTCTCTCTCTCTCTCTCTCTCTCTCTCTCTCTCTCTCTCTCTCTCTCTCTCTCTCTCTCTCTCTCTCTCTCTCTCTCTCTCTCTCAAAGCAAACAGAAAGGTGTGAACTCAGAACAAACAAATGAGTAGAGTAAATACATGTGGAACTTGCACGTCTTATCTCCTCGCTCACGTTACCTAGAAAGCTTGATGTCTCTCAGATCACTCAAAAGGCGAAGGTTCTAGAATGGTAGCACAGTAGCAAGCGTTCTTCAGATGCAAGCAGTAAACTATGTGATAGAGAAGTGAGGGCGGCTACACAACAACGATCCTTCTTGATTGGTGCAAGGAAGACCCGAGTATGCAAGCAAATGAGGCAATGAAGGGAAGGGAGTGGAAAGCCCGGTGAACATGATGAAGAAGGCGGTGCGCCAAGCCCCACCAGCGTAGGCGCTCAGCAGTGGAGATGGTGGTCGATGGTGGGAGCCAGGGAGGAAGACCACAAGAGTGTCAAACCCTATTCTTGGCATTGGAGACCCTTTACACGTGGTCAAGTCTAAACTTGAAAAGGGTTTTTGGGAGGGTCACTGGTGTGGAAGTGTTTCTGGGGGGGAACCCCCGATTTTGAAACCCCCCCCATGTGGCTTGGAGTGGTTTTCGATTTTATCTAAAAACCGTTGGAACCCCCCCCCCCCCCCCCCCCCCCCCACAAAAAAGACCCCTGTGTGAATAACTCCATTGTGTTTGCACCTGCTTTTTCCATCATTGGAAATTTTTTAGCAACCCAATTTTTTAGGGCCCCCACTATCATTATGGTGGGACACTTGAATAGTGGTAATAGTGGGGCCTCAAAACCCCCACTAAAATTGGGTGGGAAGAGGCTCTAAGAGCACCTTTTGACGGCCCCTTCTCAGAATAGGATAATGAACGTTATGATTTTCAACTTCACTTTCTCACGCAATCAATTGACGGGGTGTTGAAGGTCATAACTGATTTTGTTGCAATCGTTACCCACTACTATGGCTCCGTTAACTAGCTATCATCTGTTAAAGTTTGAAACGATCAGTGATGTTTTGTAACTTTGCAAATATGCAAAAGTTACGAAACTCACACAAAGAGCCTGAGGTTCACCATAATTGCTTGGTGTGAGTTGCAAAAAGGAATCATGGGAAGGTGCTATAAAAAAAGTAGCATATTGTCAACTACCGAATCCACAAATCTTAGCTCAAAAAAATGGAATGCTTAACTCCAATTAACCCTGGGTAATTTTTTTTGGGGCTTGAACTACCTTGCCACCACACCATTGTATAAGCATATACCCTAACGAGCAATGCTAATAAACTAAGACTCTCACATGCTTAAAATTTTATAGGATGCCATCTTTGGGAATTGAACCTTTAACAATATGCACAAACTCCCTTGTTCCAAGTAAACCATGATACCTACATGCCCAAGTTGCAATAGGAACTTCTGAAAATTTATTCATAAAAAAACCCCTTTTGTAGGTTAACTTTTAGGCCTTAATTTTCACCCTTTTGTATTTGTAAATATGTAGATTCTAGGGATATTAAATACCCTTATTTTGAACTCACGTGCTAGAGGTACATATTGTTGACCGACCCCCCCCCCCCCCCCCCCCCCCCCCCCCCCCCCCCGGAGCATATCACTCTATCATTTCATCCTCTTCTTGAACTCCTTCCAGTTGGCATTCTTCAGGATAGGGGTAGTCAATGTAGGGGTAATCTCCTTTTGAGTAGTAGTTGATTAGAAAATATTTAGGATAATAGTATCCATCTTCTTCTTAGGAGGGTGGTCCTTGTAGAGGTGTTGGTCTTCAAGGTAGCCTTCTTAGTAGTATTCTTCAGGATTGTAGCCAAGGTAGTAGCGGTCGACTCCATTTTGTTGAAGATGAGTGTTCCAAGATCTGGGTTGAGCTCATCCTCTCCCTTGTCTTCTTCTTTATCTTTATTTGACTAGAACTCTTCTTCTTCATTCACCTTTTTCTTCTCTTCTTGGCTCCTTGGTTCTTCTTTGATTGGCTTCACTTCATTCTTCAGCTCTTAGATTCTTTCGGCTCTCATTTGCTTCAAATATGGTTCGGCCCGCTTGTTGGCTTCTTTAGATCCAGAGGCAATCTCCTAGTTCCACCTTAGCATAATTTCTTCTTCTAGCTCCGCGTCGAGGTCTCAAGCCATATTTACTTGCCATAGCCTGGCTCTCTCTCGCACCATGATCAACTAGTAGTCAACCTTGTCTAGGTCCTCATTCAGCTCTTCAACCTTGTCTTTGAGATTTTGCAGCACATTTGTTTCTTTGTGGGTCCTTTTTAGTGCTTTGATAGTCTTCTTTGTCTCCTTGATCAATTTGAGTCGCAACTCTTTCTTCTTGTATGTGATTTTGAGCTAGTGAAATAGCTTGTCTTTCTCTTCAAAGAAAGTGTCCTTCCATAGCTTCAGATCTCTCCAATGCATCTTTAAATGGTATGATGCGCATCCTTATTACACCACAGCTCCCTCTCAACTTTGTTGGTACAATAGGTTCTCTCCCAATTTTCAATAGGTAACATACCCCTGAGGGGGGGCATCATGCCGTGTCGCGTTGCGCGATGTGTTATGATAGGATCTCCTCCCATGTCTGTGAGGCTGCTCCTCTCTTGAGCTAGTATGCTCCGCGCTAGAGTTGCTCTGATATCAAGTGTTACGGACCTTCACAGAACTTCATGTCTGTGAGGCTGCTCCTCTCTTAAACTAGTATGCTCCGTGCTAGAGTTGCTCTGATACCAAGTGTTACGGACCTTCACAGAACTTCAAGTCATAACCTATCATGAGGCACAAAAATGGCACAACAGAAAGGCACACAAGGTATATCAATAAGGAATCCTTTGTATTCATGATATAGAAAGATACAACATTGAGACACATCTCAAAACTACACCCTCATGACATCGCACATGTGACAATTCACCACTAAGTATAGGGAATCACATGTAGAGTGGAAACCAAGCAAGGCTCAGAGTCACTACTACTTATATAGGTATTTTTGACTCCAACACCATGGTATAGCTACAAAGCCCATACCCTTTTGTTGTTGGGGGGGGGGGGGAGGACGGGAGGAGCGAGAGAGACAAAGAGAGAGAGAGAGATGTGTGCAGCAAATTCTTAAAAAGCAGAGTTGGAAGTTGCAGTTTCCCTAATAAAATTGAGAGATGCAGGATGGCTAACTTCATCAAAGCCTTTTTGGCTGCGTGCCACACACGCATCACTTGCAATGGTTTGCCCAAACAGATCCTTTCCATTGGATGATACATTACTTAACTATCAATGTTGCTGTTAGAATTGGCCGTGCAGCTCTGTTGTGTTACATCCTAGCAAACTGAAGCATTAGATTGGTCGACAGGACAAGTAGAATAGTCTACCAAGGAAGATATGAATGATATAAGTTAATGATGCTTCGACAGCACCTTCACTGCTTTGCAGACCTCAAAAAGACCATGTCTCCTTCCTCTTCTGAGCAACCATTAATTTGTTAAGTGTGATTCACAAATGTGGAAACCTGCCAGTTTCGCCTTCTAGCCGCTGTCCATCCGCACATTGGCGCACCTGACCCTGTTCATGATGACAGTTGGCCTCCTGCAGTACACTGAACTGCCTGCCATGAAGTCAATCTCCATGACATGATCTTTGAGCCAAAGCAACTTTTGACAACGTAAATGGTGGGCTTGAGCTTCAACCTCTAACCTATCCCAAAAGGAGTGAAGTCTTGACAGTTGGGCGAAAGCACCTTTGACAATGTAACTGGCAGGTGTTAATTTTGAACAGTAAATTGCCTACCAAGGATCCAATCACCATGAAGTGGTGGTCCATGCATTAAGGGCAAATCAACTTTGACGATGTGAATGGCAGGCATTTGCTTGTGAAATGAAATGGCAGGGAGCCATTATGATGTGTAACCACCCTTTGCAGCCAATGATTGCAAAGTGGTACAAAGCAAATCCAAAGACTGCAGGAATGATGGAAGTCCAGCTTGATCAAGGATTCAAAGACTACCAAAAAGATGGTAGGCTAACCAAGTTCAAAACAAACTGCCTGTGATAAGTAACTGACAATGACAAGAGTTGACTCCAAATTATGGTTGGCTCAAGAAGAAATAAACTGGCTTGGCTTGGCAGGAAGGTTATTTTTTCAACAACAAAGGCTGAATAGCTGAAAATTACAAGTTAGAGGAGTGCACACAGTAGAATAACCATTGGTGTTTGAAGTGAAAATCTAGACACTACATGGGACAGTATTTAGCATTTGGAAATGTAAGTTTAGTTCCAGTTTTTCTTTTTATCTGAGAGAAGACAAACACCTGAATGCTGACAAGCAGGCAACTCCCCTCCAAATATTAGCTGAGAGAGTGCAAGAACCTCACTGGCATTTTTCCTATTCATAGACAGGATAGTGTCCGTGCTGAATGAACAATGGAGCTTGATTGCAGTGAGATCCTTGTCCTCAATGACCTTACCAAGGAGGGCTAAGTGTTTGAGTATGCTACATCTGGCAAGACTTCAACTCACAAGCTCACAATTAAGAGCTGAAGTGTTGACCCTAGGCCATCACAAACCTTGGCTATACCATCTTTTGTTTCCAACTTTTAACTAACAATCTAAAGTTTAAGGGTCAGTTGTTCAACTATGATGTACCATGGCCTACTCGAAACATCACTTTATTTCAGTAGATTAGTGTGATCCTCTAGGGTACTCCTGAAGTTAGCACGTTGGTTGTACCTTTGTCAAAGAAAGACAGCCCTATTTATAAACACCTTGCCATTTCAGGGTATGCACAGCAGGCTTTAGACAAGAGAGCAATCAAGTGGATAAAAGGACACCCACAGTTATCATGAGCACAATCAGCCTGAAGAAACCTGGTTTATAGATAATCTATTGCACATTGACATTTCTATGCATTAATAACTTCTTCACGAAAGAAAAAAAGAGACTATATCATTCATATCTCATTCAGTTTGAGATTACACTAGGAGGTGACAGTGCAATAAGCCCTCTGATGTCCCTAGGGGCTGCTCTCTTTCGTGGAGGCTGAAATACTAGATTGGGCCTGCCACCAACAGAGCTCGTTCTCTCTTGATACTATGCATCCTAATTAGCATGCTGGTCTTTGTAAGATTTGAGGAAATACTGAACTGTATAGGGTCTTACTTCAGTATGTTCATGCTTCAGAATTTCCAGATTTATTGCTTCAAAAAGTTTTCACTTTATTGTTGTGCTTAATTGGTTTCATCTGTCCCATACGACTTGCACCATCTAAAATTTATTCTGATAAACATGGACAAATTATATATCATGCGAACCATTTTCTCGTGCTTGTAACATCCAAGATTTTAGTGTTCTGTTAATGTGGAAGAGAGCTGTTCTCTTACAAATAAGTGGTAAGAATCACCATTACTAGGACAAGCGCATGAACTGATGTACAAACCTAGTGCTCAGAAAGTAAACTTACATTCCACTTGTGCTGAGAACAAGCGCATGAACTGATGTACAAACCTAGTGCTCAGAAAGTAAACTTACATTCCACTTGTGCTGAGAACAAGCGCATGAACTGATGTACAAAGCTAGTGCTCAGGCAGCCTGCTTAATGGTAAGATGACGAGTACAAGCCTTCATTCAACTCTCACCTGCTAGAAGTGTAAGCAATCTGAACCTGATAGTACTCCAAAGTAGGAGGAAAGAACTATTTTCCACTGTGTCCATGCCAGAATTTCCACCCAAAAATTGTGGCTATTCTAGTACCTTTTCATGCTCTAGTCTACTGCTTGTGCTATCATACTTGCTGAGCCAGATCAGCTCATATAACTGGCATTGCAGCCAGACCTGCCTCCTTGCCACTAAATACGTATACTACTTGATAGTCATTCATTTAACTGTATGATCATTCAATAAAACTGACCCCCTACATTACAAGTTCTATCATGAGGACTAATCTGATAGATGATCATAGGCAAATGCATGAGCCATGAGCAATACCTCTGTATTGTACAAGTTAAAGATCTGTATGCCCAAGTTAAACAGAAAAAGAATGGTTACACAGAACAAAAATGTTTAGCTCCATGAAGTTAGATTTGTAATCTTACAAAAACCTCAACATTCATAGTTGTTCAAAGTTGGTAAATACTGCACAAAACCACCACCTTAGGACATTTGGCAATCACCAAAAAACTTTACTATTCTTTGTTAAAGTTGTAAAACTCTGCAACTGTCACCCTGCGTGTTTTGTACCACCATAGCAAACAAACCCATACATGATAGACTCATATCTGTTTCACATCAACGAGGGCACACAAAAAAGCCAGTTTGCGGATAGGCTTGTTGGCAAATCAACACTGTAGGCTTGCTATCTAGCTTAACCCCTCAATTTTAGAGGAAAGGGAGACGAAAGACACTAAAAGTAAATAGTTACAACAGTGTAATTTTGGTTCCTTCCTGTTCATCTCAAACAAATCTTACCATAGTAACAAAACATATTTTGCAGAGAATCTCTGCATCCACCATAATTTATAAAAAGAGGAGACAAATGACACTTGAGCTTGCGAGTTATGTATTTTGTATTATTTAAATTAGCTGTCGTTCACTGCCTAACAAACAAATGCTTATGTAGGTTTGCATTGACATACAACTCTTAAAACCTAGAGGTGTGTATCAACCAGACTGGTAGACAGCAGAGTCAAATCGCTCGCAATGCCAGTCAAAAATATGTTCAATTATAAGCATGCACCCTTCCTTGCATCTAGCCAATGAAGAGGTGCACAAATTGGTCCATGAAGGATTTGGAATGACTGGTTGAGGGCTTCCAATCCTCATGAGTATAGGAAGTGAATTATATCCTACAATTTAATCTTTTTGTACAGAGTATAGCTTACAAATGTCAACAGATTCCAAAAGACCAGTGCTGCAATTCAGCTCCAAATAAACAATCTTCATTCCAGCCTCAAAAGTCTTCATCCATCTGGAAAACAGGCTCCGAGGCTGCTCCATCGGCTGTGCCAAGTCTCCTTCCTCTTAGTACAGCCAAAACTTCTCCTTTGCTGCGAGGATTGATGAACGGATCCTTGCAGAAACCTGTGACAGCTTCTCTGATGGCTTCTCTGATGGCTTCTCGAAGCTCCTCCTTTTTCCGTTTGCACAGGGCCTCCTCTGTGGAGCGTAAGGCCTGAATCCTCTCCTCACACAGGCTTTCGAGACCGGTAAGGCCGAAGAAGGAGGCCTCTTCCTGGACGGCTCTGAGAGAAGCCTCATCGTCGAGCCAGATGGTGCCATTACGGAGATAATTGAGGACATGTTGGAATCTCCTGGCATCGCGATCGATCCAGAGCATCTGATCTCCTTGCGGGAGGTGTCTGAGCACCCAGGCTGCGAGCATGGAATCGCCGTCCACACACAGCGTTTGCCGTGATGTCTGCAGGATTTGGCCACCGATGCAGAGCACGATGCGATCATGGTGAGGCGGAGGCTGCGGGCAAGGGCTGCTGCTACGGGCCTGCGATCCGTCGAGGGGGATGGCTTGCACTGTGGAGGATGGCAAGGGCATGGTGACTCGTGCTACAAAAGCCACACGGGATTCCACTCCCTCGCCTCCTCCTCCTCCTCGTATTAGCAGAATTTTGCCTATTAGTATGGTTTTTGTTTGTTTGTAGGAGGCCTCGTATCGTTTCCTCCCTTACGCCTCGCCTCCTCCCCCATCATGCACCGGTGATGACCAAACCATCCATGGACGAGACACTCTACCAATCCCATGTTTATACACAAATGAATGAATAGCTATAAATTCATTTTTAAAATAGACAAATAAATAAACAACACACTAACAATATATAATAATGGGAAAATTTATCCAAAAATACCCCAGAACCCTGGGAAACCTTTCAAATGACCCTCATTGAGGTTTCCTGGAATGTCCTAAAACACCACAAAACCATTTAAATGACGACCCTAAGGGAGGTTTCTCATTGGGCACCTTCCAACAAAGTTTCACATTCTCAAGGTGCATTTCAAAGAATCTCACTTACTTGTCGATAAAGATGCGCGTTTACAAAACTTCTAGAAAAAAAAAGTGAAAGTTCCAAACTTGTAGCCTTGGTTTCATGCTAATCGCTTCCTTCCTCTTTTTTTAGACATGGAGCAAGTACAACTACCTCCCCTAACAAGAAGACATGATCACCTTGGCTTCTTTCTCATATCTATTGTTTCGTTGTAGTGCATATCTCAAATCTCACCGTAGAAAAACACTCTAATAGTTTTAAAATTCCTAATTTGAGAATTTGGAAAATATGAGGGCCATTTTTGGGATTTCACAATATGCAAGGTCATTTTTGTAATTTTTCCACAATTAACAAATAGAACTACTTAACTAGACTACTCAAACAATGACCATCCTTAGAGTCTACACCACAAGTAAATTAATTTGTGTGGTCAAGGGAGTAGACTTGTGATGCCATGGTCCATGCATGAGTAAAAGTGGTCATGGACCTAACCACTCATCAAGGCGACAAGAAGAAAAAGAATTAGATCATCATAGCATTCAATTTTCCAATAAATGATGGTGATCTACATAGGCTTGGGGTCCTATTTTCAAGACCACTCCCATCACCTATAGAAGTTGCAAGATCAATGCATTTTTCTTTACTTTTGGTGCCTTTGTTTGCATTTGCCGATTTACTTTGTTGTTCTTTTGCCTTTCCATTTTATAATTAATAGTACTCCCGTTGTAGTAGAGTGCTAGTCTTATTGCACTTTTTGTAAGAGGTAGGATGCTTTAGCTTGCATTGAGGATGAGGAATATTGGGGGTAGTTGTGGGATTATTGTGAGGAGAGTGGTGGCTATCTCTTGGAGCTTGATTTGGATGTTAAATTTGTTGGAAGCTCATTATGGGGATTGGAGTTGCTTTGTGTATTGGCTAATGCCAAGCTAGAAGTGGTAATGTAGATTAAATGCACTCATGGAATTAGGATTTCCTCATGGGGGAAACATTTGGAATCAATTGGATTGGTTGAAGCTAGGCACCACAAAGGATGTTGGCTTGAGGTAGACATTGCAAGCCACTACATCCACTTGTTCTACTACTACAATGAAAAACCTCTCTTACTTCCTTCCTAGGGGATTGCTAGTTAGTTTTTGTGCACATGACATCTATATAGATTGGGAGAACTTGAGGCAAAACTAGAGTGTTGTCTCACAGTTGAGGACCCAATCTATGAATAGATTACGGTGCAATTATTGTGTGGATAAAAGAGTCAATGGGAAATCGTGAGAAGGACCTTGAAGTGTTGTGTGGCTCATAGGGTTGACAATCATGGGTATGATGATGGAGACCATTTAATCAATAGATACTACAATGTTGAGTAGGATTGTAGCATTGAGCACCCAATTGACTTGCTAATTGCCATGCCCCTTATATTGTTGCCACAATAATGAGAGATTAGAAAAGATTGGAAGAACTTATGCGAGTGACTCAAAGAGACAAATTTAACCATAGGCAAGTCAAGAAATTTTAGGTGTGTCCTACCTTAATGTGCCTTGAGTTTATGTGGGGGAAGAGGAAGTGGGACTAGGGTGTTAGGAATGGAGTTGGCCAGCTGAGGCCACCAATCATACTTAACTTAAGGAAACCTAGGTATAGTGCCGTGTTTATGGGTGAGTATTTTTCTATTTCTTTTCTTTCTTTTGGATTATAATGTAGTACAGAATGACCTTCTAGCCGCTGTGCTTAGAGGAATACAGTGCAAGATCCAGAGACTTAAGGAGGCTCTTAAAAAGGGATAATCTGGTCCATGTCCAAAGTAATAACATAATTTGTGGGACTCGAGGCAAGATATCCCAAAGATTAAGGCTTCATTGATGATAGAACTTTCAACCTTGATTGAAGCTTGTCTTCTTATTATATTATGCCTTCTTTGTGGAAAGAGAGAATAGTTGAGGATATGTATGGCAACATGCTTGTATATGGCGTATGTTCTTTGCACATTTGGTCTCTTTAAATTCTCTTCCAATGAGATGTTTCATGTAGATCTTCATTGTTGCTCGGTGGTGCCTTTGATAATCCTTCTATGGAATGGTAGTCACTGGTGGTTTCAAACATTTGATCTGCTTGCATAATCACATGTACTATCCTGCATTCACTTGATAAAAATAGGAGAGAACATGTAATTGATGTGTTTCAAATTCCATTAATTGGGCTTTGGTAAAAGAAAAACCATTTACTTGAGTTTGGTTGTGTCGACCTTGATTCTGGTTATATCTACTTGTGTTGTGTTGACAATAATTGTTTCTAAGATTTTTTTTCCTTATTTAGTTTGCCTTGTACACGATTATTGAAACTATGTTTAATTTATATACATGTGTACAATCTATGAATCCATATCACTTCAAGATGCTAGAAGCCAATTGTAGAATTTAGGATTATATTCTAATGTAGTGCAAGTGTCGAGGAGCCATGGGAATTATACTAGGAAGGATAAGTATCATGCGACATCATGGAGTACCATTCCTTATCCTAGTCCACTAGCAACATGCAACTCCTCTTCTATTAGAATTTTGTCAAGTATTGGGTAGTCTAGGATGGGTTCCACCGAGGCCATATCTTAGACACTAGCAAGTACATGAAAGGATTTAGTGTTGGGGTAAAAGGCCCTTGGGCCTACCTGTGTACACTGACCGCCCATATTCTTTATTCATATATATGAGATAGTGCAATAAGGCTATCATATATCATTCTTGGCAGCACCTACATTGTGTGTGCTCTTCTCTCCCGCACCTTTCTCTTCTCCTTCTCCACTGCCATTGCATCCCCTTCAACTAGTATCAGAGCTTTGGATCAAAGCTTGATTGTGGAGCTTGGCCCGTCATTACTTCACCATGGCTTCTTCCCCCCGAGGTAAGATTTCATCTCCCTCGTCTCCCTGGCCCTTATAGGCTCTTTACAGGTGTTCCTTGGTTTCATTGGGCACCTTGTATGCCCCCATTTGCCCCCTTATCCTCAAGATAACTAGCATGCCCCACAGTAGCAGCTCACGTTTTTTTTTTGTGCCTGTTTCAAAATATGGCTCAAAAATCCAATTTTTTCTCATTTAACGGGCATCCGGAACCAAATTTAGGCAAGATAAGAGTCTAACTTGGGGTTTTGGCATGCTCCAGACGCAATGGCAATGTCAGATATGCCAAATTCTGATCACCGAATTTTCTGCAACAAATCTAAGTTGATTTATAGTAAGAAAAAGTCATGCTCTTAGCTTATGTGATACTCCCGAGGCTTGGTATTTGATGCCAATATGCTTTGGGGATGTTTGCCCAATGTTTTGAGATGCTTTGGGACTTGGTTTGAGCTTCCATAGCTCGATTTATGCAGGGATTTACTGCTGTACATTGTTTGGGCAGCAAAGTTTTATCAAGGACAGCTTATGCTCTTTGTTGACATTTAGGTGTCCTGTTGGATGTATTGATGCTTGGTCATCATGGTTTATGCCCAGATATGCTATTTGAGAGCTATTGAGCCTTGATTTGGATGTGGACACTTCGTTGTTGGTTGGGATTTATGCTACATTGGTTGATAGGTTGTTTTACCTCCAATTTGGTTATGCCTATGGTCTATGGGTGCTCTTGGCTCCTTGGGATGATATGTTGATGTATTTGGATAATGTCGCTTTGATGTTTATGCTCCTAGTAGAGCTCAATTCTTGGTCCACTGTCATTTTCTTTGCAGCTGGCATTTCACTTAACAAGGTTTATGCCCCATGCTACCCATTATGGGATTAATGTCTGATGTGGATGCTTTTGGGTTTGACTGCAATATGGCAAATGTTTGGGTTTGAATCGACTTGCATTTGAGAATTTTGTGGAGCAGTTTGCATTTGTTCAGCTTATCACTTATGCAGCTTGGATGCTATTTGGCCCTTAATGCCCTAATTATGGATCTTGGATTTACTTGGATGCAGATACATGTTTGAGCAGTGCTTGCTCCATTGTCTTGGTTGGTTATTGAGCTTTCATTGCTCATTGATGCTTGGTTCTTTGCAGGTTACTCCTTGATCAGTGGACTTCTTGACAGTGCTTGGGTTTAGCAGTTATGGCTTTGTTGCTTCTGTGTTGCCTAACTTCTATGCTAGTTGGGTTGCTTTTGCCCATATAGGTTAGAGATGTTGAGAATCAGCAATCACACTCAAACATCCTCTTTGTATGGAGTCTCAGGGTCAAGGACATGCAGGCTAACTTATCCCATATGCACAATGGTGCCTACTGCAGTTTCCTACTTTCCTATAAAGCATTGTACTTGCTTCCTTTCTTAATGCAATGATAGTACTCTTTTCATTTCAGTAAAGTGTCAATGTCATTGTCCACATACACAAGATTGTGTTTATGAGTCCAAGTCTCAATCTTGGAACCTAATTCACTTGTGTAACAAACAGTGTCCATTCCATCATGAGTCTACACTTCTCCTTCCATCCTCCATAGCTTCCGATTATGTCATGCTCTAGATCCCTCATTTCTTACATGGTATCAGAGCCCAGTTGGGCATGGCATTGCTTCTCCAACCTCTCTTGATTCTTCTGAACCTCCATCCAGCTCAGTGTCAGTGTATGACTTCTTTTCTCAACTCTACTCTCACTGAAGCTTCCATGGCAGCCATAGCCAGCAGCACCCTGTCAGATTGAACTGCTTATATCTCACTCCACAGGTCAAATCTCTTGGAGCTTCCTTCTGGAAAAGTATTTCCCAACTCATAAAGCTTCCCTGTATCACATCAATCCAGGACATTGGACCATCTGGAGCTCAGCATTATGAAAATCCCCAATCTCTGTTCTGTGTCTACCATAGCCAGACAGGACCTACCTTGCTTGGAGCTTCCATAACTCTTCAACCAGGCAGAATTTCAACATGATTTCTTCTGGAGAAATGTTCCTTGGCTCAGGGCGCATCTTCCTGTCACTTTTAACACCAACATTGATTATCTACAGCTCCAGCATTGCTCAAATTCGACCTCGCTGTCCAGATCTGCACCGATTCTGTTTGCGGCACCTGCGCGCTGCATACTGACCACGATGTTGATGATCATGATGGGGCTTTGGTAGCCCATGACATAAGCTTCCTAGATATGTAAAAAGTTTTGAAAATGATCCACTGTAGCTCCTGCAATCAGCAAAAAACCAGGCCCCTGTCTCAGAAACCCTAATTCCACCATAGCCAAAAGCTTCAAAATCTTGACATTTTTCACTGTTTCTCTCACTGAAGTTATTAACAGTGATTTTAATCACTGAGCAATACTCTCTGAAGTTCGTTAAAGTACTGTCACTCAGATCTGAAGGCATCAGCATCAAATCAAGAAGGGGAAGATCACTTGGAGTAAAAGACTTTTGCAGATTTGGTATTCATTGACACTAAGTTAGTGCTTTTTAGCACTTGTGTCTCTCAATCAATTCTTCTGTTGCTCAAATCTAATAAAGTCTGAAGTTGATTTGCTACTGTTCCCGTAAATCTAACATGGGCAAAGACTCGCCAAATGCTCGATTCAAAGGAGTCGGATTCCACACTTGGCAAACCCGCATCAAGCTCATCCTGATGAAGAAGGGTCTCTGGGCCATCACAAATGGCAAAGAGAAGAAACTGCGGGACGCGGACCTTGCAACTACTTGGCAAAAGAATGATGACAGAGCCCAGGCCATTATCAAATTGGAGCTAGACGACAGTTATATCCATCATGTGGATAACTGTGAGACCTCATAGGATACATGGAAAAGACTTGACACCCTGTTCGGTGCACAATCTAAATCATCAAAGTATGGTCTCCTGATTGAATTCTTCAGGCTTGAAATGAAGTCCAGCACATCACTTGCCACACATCTCAATTACATGGAAGGACTCCTAACCCAACTTGTAGGAATAAACATTAAAATGGATGAAGATGTTTGCATCGGTGTTCTACTTAAGAGCTTGCCTCCTGAATATAATAACGTATCAACAACTTTAATCAACATGCCAAATCCTGAACTTGTTGATATCCAGGCATCACTGTTAGAAGAAGAAAAGAAGCTAAAAACTAAAGAAGAACCAAGTACCTTTAGAGATGAGCATGCATTATATGTTGGCAACAGGTACAAAGGCAAGAAGGATAAGCTCTTTTGTGACTTCTGCAAAAGGACCGGACACACCGAGAAGTTCTGCCACGCAAGAAAGAGATCCCAAAAGGCCTATCTAGTCGCAGTCAAAGAAGAAGAAGAAAATGAAGCAAAGGAAGAAGAAGATGAAGACCACCAGGATCGGAAGGACAAGACTCATCAGTCCTTGTACTCTCATAATTCCGATAGACTGTTTTAATAGCCTTGTATTTTTTCCTTGCCCTAATGCTTCCTGCCATAAGCTATGTAAACTCCTTATGTAACTTGGCATTACAGTCCCTGTACACTTTGTGAGGCCCCTGTTACAGCCTCTGGATGTCCACCATGTTTATGGTACCCTCACTTAGCTTTTTCTGCGACAGCCTCTGGTGTTTTGCCATGTCTGTGGTATGCCCACACTTTGCAGGTGGTTCTCATTACAGCCTCTACACACTTTGTGCCTTTCCTAGTTGTGATTGAGGAGGGGTGTTGAGAATTAGCAATCACACTCAAACAGCCTCTTTGTATGGAGTCTCAGGGTCAAGGACATGCAGGCTAACTTATCCCATATGCACAATGGTGCCTACTGCAGTTTCCTACTTTCCTATAAAGCATTGTACTTGCTTCCTTTCTTAATGCAATGATAGTACTCTTTTCATTTCAGTAAAGTGTCAATGTCATTGTCCACATACACAAGATTGTGTTTATGAGTCCAAGTCTCAATCTTGGAACCTAATTCACTTGTGTAACAAACAGTGTCCACTCCATCATGAGTCTACACTTCTCCTTCCATCCTCCATAGCTTCCGGTTATGTCATGCTCTAGATCCCTCATTTCTTACAGAGAGCAGTTGCTCTTGATCCTTGCCCAGCTATGCACTTTGTCTACTATCATGTACTTTATAGAGCCACTTATATGGATGTTGTTGTACAGATACTTGGGCTTCTCTTGGAGCTTGACCATTGTAGGATCTTATGCCACTTACTGGTCTTACATTGACTTGGATGCTACTATGTGGTCTGATGTACTGCAGAGTCATGTTTGCCGTTATGGTTATGGGCTGATTTCATGGCTGAATACCGTATGCTCTTTTGATAGATTTCTTGGATGTTACACTATTGTAGTTGGTTATGTCATGCACTTAGCTACGAGTCTTTTTCATGTGGGAGCTTCTGCATCCCTGGTTGATGCTTTTGTGCTTCCCTCTCTAGTGAGGATGGAAGAGTACTTACAGTAGCATGCTTCTACCACTTGTGCTTCTACTGACAATTGTCTTGATAAGCACGTTCCCTATGTTGGGACAGCCCTAGACTCTTTGAGTTCCTTGGATGTGGATAGCCCTATTCATTATGACTTGGATTCCTTGTCGTCTTCTACAGGTTCTTCTACTTCAGATGTTGTTTGCTTCCATTGTGGGAACCTTGGGCATGTTCAGAGAAAATGCTTAAGACGGATTAGAGAGTAGCAGAGACAAAGACGGACTCGACATGAGCAGAGAGTCAAAGATACAACAGATGCAATAGGTGTTACCACTCTTACTAATGGTGAGGTACATGCAGTTATCCATGATGATGCAGTTGAGCATGTACTCCTGTCATCTTGTTTCCCTACATCTTACTTGTTCAATGATTAGGCCTATGTGTTTGATTGGCGTTTGGACTCTATGGCATCTTGTCATGTTACCCCTCATAGAGCATGGTTCTCTTCTTACACGGAGGTTGACGGATGCATTGATTTGGGCCTTGAGCAATCTTATGCTATTGTTGGTACAGGGGATATACACCTAGCTTTGCCTGATGGGACTTCTCTTATGCTCAGGGATGTTTTACATGTTTCCATGCTCAGTAAGAGCTTGATTTATGTCAATCACTTGCATAATGCAAAATATACTGTTTCCCTTTAGGATAGGTCATGGAAGATCTATCGTGGTTGCTTGGTTTTGGCTAAAGGTTCTAGAGTTGGTTCTCATTACCCAGTGTATGTCTCTCATGTGGGAGATTCTATTGTTGTAGTTATCTGGATACCACATTCATTGTTATGGCATTATTGCCTAGGCCATATGCACCACAGAGAGATGGAGATCTTGTCTCGTTCAGACTCATTGATGCCTCCTTTGTCACATGCAAATCTTGATGCTTTCCCTAATTGTACTTATGGTCCTTGCAAAACCCCTTTGGCTCATGGTGATTGTGAGAGGCATGATCCTCTAGATCTTGTCCATTGTGTAGTATATGGACATATGGTGGAGTGTCATATTTTTTTACCTTTGTGGATCATGCTACCCACCGTGTTTGGGCTTTTTCCTTGGTACGGATTGAGGATGCTGCAGTTATGCTTGACAGGCTTATGGATTCTGCTAGTTGCAAGCCTAGGTGCTTGTAGATGGATTATGAGAGTCATGCTATCTCTCCCAGCTTTCAGTCCTATTGTCAGCAATCTGGCATTGATTTCCTATGCCCATGGTATTATGGGATTGCTCATGGCATGTGCCTGACTCTATAGGCAAAGGTTTCTTCTATGCTTACCACTACTAGGTTATCTTATGGCTTTTGGGTTGAGGCCCTTATGACAGCAGTCTACTTGCTTAATAGAATGCCGTGTCTGACTTTGGATGATATTACACGACACGAGGCATGGAGTGGCATGAGACTCTCCTATGATTACTTGAGGATTTTTGGCTACCATGCATTTGTATGTATGCCAAATATGCCTATGTCATGCAGATGTATCCTCCTTGGTTATGTAGATGGTGACTTTCAGGCTTATAGGTTATGGGATTTGGATGCCCAACACGTTATACGCAGCTGTCATTCTGTCTTTTATGAGACGTAGACATCTCTCAAGCCTCTTGATGCACATTTAGTGTGCTTTAAGGTTGATGCTACAGCCGTATGTCAGTCTTCCGCTTCGCAGAGACCGCATACTATCTTGAGACCCCGTCTGACATGTCGGGATGCTAACCCGTCTTCAATGATTGACTTTGGAGAGTCTATGTGCTCTTAGCTATCTCCTATGTGCCACGCTTATGCTATGCGCTACTCTGATGCTTATGCATTACATCCTTGTACTCATGAGTTGTGCTTGCTTCATGAGAAGCATTCTTGGATTGCTCCGCTGTATGGAGCTGTGGGATTGCTTATCTCCTGGATGTCATGGACTCGAGGATGCTTGACTCTTCTTTCACAGAGGTTCCCACTTATTGCACAACTCACTTTCCGATTGGGCATTGGGTGAGATGTCACGATTCCTCACCTTGTCTCTTTTCCTTTTTTCTTTTTTTTTTCACTCCCTGGCCCATAGGCCTTTTAGTGGGAGGTTATTGGGATAAAATGCCCTTGGGCCTATCCGTGTACACTGACCACCCATATTCTTTCTTCATATATATGAGATAGTGCAATACGGCTATCATATATCATTCTTGATAGCACCTACATTGTGTGTGCTCTTCTTTCCCGCATCTTCCTCTTCTCCTTCTCCGCTACCATTGCATCCCCTTCATTTAGGAGCTATAGAGGTTGGGTCTCTTTGAGACCACCATGAAGAGCACCCTGCCACGGCACAAATAGAACCACAAACCGGCTAGGTAGAGGCTGCAAATACATTTGCTGGCCACAAAACCTGCAAGAAAACTCTCCTTCTTCTCACCAAGAACCATTGCTCCAAAACACACAAGTGAATGGCACACAAGAAATTGGATAATTCTTCCATCCTCACCCTCTTCCTCTTCCTCACTCTCCATTAGAAATGAGCATGAAGCACAAGAGAGGGAAGCAAGAACAAGAAAGATGAGAGTTGTGCCAAAATGAGAGAGGGAGAAATGAACCGTGAGAGGAGAAGATAAAGGAAGAGAGAGAGTGTAACCACCTCAACCTCCCACCTCCCCAAATCCCACGGTTGTAACCACCCTTTTCCTTTCTTGAATTATAAAATTCAAATTTGCATACATGGACTAAGGTCTAAGGACCTTTCAATTTTTGGAATGAGACAAAAGGGTTTGACCTTTCCTTTTCCTAGGAATATTTTATAGTGTGTCTCTTTTGGACTACACATTTTACATTGCTTCATATTTGAAATTTTACAAAGGGGTACAAAAGCAAAGTGTCAATTTGCAAAGGATGTTTCCATGTTGAGCACATTTTGGTGCCTTTATTTGCACTGATTTTCCGGTCATCACACCACAAGGCTCATCACTTCTTCGAGGTAGTCATTATCTAGCTCCAAGTTTAGCCATCAAGACTTGATTATTAAACCAACATTTCTTGAATTGGCTTCGTTCATTAACTTGATGTTTTAATTCTTCTATCTTAGGCAAGTTGTGCTGACAAAGCACTTCATTGAATGTAACTATTAAGCAATGCTCTTCCACTTCTTCATCTGAGATGTGTTGTAGGAAATTGTTGAGATGTGCTCCTCCCATGTTAGAGGATATGCTCAGTATTCCTCATGTTCTTTTAGAACCATTTCACTAGCTTAGTGTTTTTGGGAGAAGTAGGAATGGAGATATCCTTGGATTGGTTATGCATCAATGTTATTGACTTCTCACTATACTTTTGGGATCCTTTTTTGTGGCTTCTATAGTTCTTTGTTATTGCTATTGTTGTTTCTTTAGCTTTCTTTTATTTCTCTCTGGTAATGATGGTGAAGAATCATGAGATTCTATGCCCTCAATTGGTTTGGCAAATGTATCATGGAGCTACTCATCAATGATCTCTTTTCCTTCATCTCCTCATGGTGCTTTCCTACCTTATGTTGAGTGATATTGCTAGCCTATGGTGATTCAATTACCTTTCATTTTAAAGAGTTCAGCCTTTCAATAGTCTCTTCTTCATTAGGTGTACTAACTATGGATGTCGATAGTTGTTCTTGCTTGGTTATCAGCTATGGGGCTTTTTCCTATCCAATGGTGGATGGCATGTCCTTAGGGGTTGCAGTTAATGTTGCCTTCCTTGATTGTTTTTAAAGGCTTCATTTTACATTTAGGTTTTTTTTTCTTATGTTGAGGAGGCACCTAAGTGTGGTGTGATGAAGGTGGTTTGGGTAGCCACAACTAATGATTTTCTATGTGATACCCTTGAGCGAGTAGGAGGAATCGAGAAACCATCGTTGCGTACTAGCTCTTTGTCAACATCTTTGTCCATGAGGTTTGGGTCTTTCCTACAGTTTTCTATGAGTTTTGTAAGTCCATCTTGTATCCTTAGTATTGATCTCTAAATTCTTTGTTTGAAGAATGGGTGTTGACATCTTCTCTTTCTTTGCCATGTACTCAAAGCAACTCTTCAAGTATTTCCCTATTTCTCACACTAGGTTGTATCTCTTTTGAGTTAGAGATTTGGTCCTTGCCTTTTTCTTGAGGACTAGCAAGATTTCCTTTGCTAAAAGTTGCAATTATCCTCACATTCAAGAGCATCAAATGTCTTTTTTGCATTACATAATGAACCTCACATTTTCTTGCTTGCTTAAAAGCCCTACCCATAAGTATTTCCTTTTCACATCCTCATGGTTCAGGAATACATAGACTAAGATGAGAAATCTTTTGGTCTCAATAGTTGTGAGCATTTTGTACTTTCTTGGGAGAGAATATGGTTTTCCCCATAATGATAGGATTGCATTGGTTGGTATAAGCTCTAGTTGGCCCATGTCAGTCCATGTTTTCTTGGGAGAGAATATGATTTTCCCCCATAATGATAGGATTGCATTGGTTGGTATAAGCTCAAGTTGGCCCATGTCAATCCATATTTTGTAGGTTAGAATATTGAAGTCCACTCCCCCATTGATGAGAGCATCAATAATAGGCTCTGTTCTTGCAGTAAGTTCACAAACTTGAGATAAGTAGAAGATATGATCTCATCATCTTTTGAGTCTAGGCATATAAACCTGACCTTTCGAATGTGGATCCCTTGTCTCCTAGCTGCACTATTGGGTATGGTTTGTGTATTAGAATTATGGCTCATCCGTGCAATGCTACTCATATCACATTCAAGGTTAGGGTTATTGAGTTGATTCATCTTCGTGTTGGTATTTTGATGGTGTTGTATTCTACATGTAGTGGGCCAATGGTCCTTCAAGCAAACAAGACAACCTATTGGAAGACTCTTGTAGGATATGGTGGCAAAGTTGGAGGTAAGTCGAACAAAATAGTAGGTCATTATTAAATCTTAAGCCTTTTTGGAGGTATTATGTCAAAAGAAGAGGTTTGAGGAGTTAGTAATGGTCTAAAGTTCTAGTTACTTTTCGGAAAGAGTCTCTCTCTCTTCTTTCTTCAAGCTTTTTCCCAAAGCTTCCATAGTGGATAGTCCTTCCAATCACTTCTCTTGCTCAATAGAGGCTTCTTCTTCCTTCCAAACCTTGTAGCAAGCATTCTATATGGAGGATGCTCATCATGTGGATAGCACTTCTTGTAGTGTTTGACTGAAGTAGACTAGTGTGATTTTCAACTCATTTTTCATTGAACTCCTACTCTCTTATTAGTGATCTAGAACACTTCATCTCTTGTACACACTTCGAGCACATGATAATCATCAAGATTCATCAGTACTTTAGCAAGATTGCTCCATATTTGGTCTTCTTTCTTCTCTTCTTCATCAAAAACCCTAAATGACAATAGGGCAACCATAGCAATTCTCTTGAAGCTTAAATTTCTAGAATATTGATCAATACCTTAACTTGGACACTCCTCTATAGTGATTCTTTTTCAAGATTGCAAGCTTGAAGAGCATTTGACATCAAGAGACCATTAAGGGTTACTATCTTGGGGATTCTTCATAGCAAGCTTACATTTCTCATCAGTGACCATTATTTTTAATGTAAATACTCTTTTATCTTAAAGTTATTTCAATCCACAAGCACTAGGGTTGTTGATCTATCACTTGATATTGGAGTTATGGAGGCTATTGACCAATTTGGAGCCAATTCTTGATGCATATGGTTGAAGGTTGATTCATCATGGTTCATCAAGCTTCATTGATCAATTGAAGAGGTAATCCCCTACATTTGATTCTAAAATCTTTGTACCTCCACTTGTTGTAGCCTAATCCACTTGTTGATGAGAGACTGCTTCATCCATAGGCTTCAATTCCATGATGAATCAAAGAAATACCTCTTCTAAAACTATTAGAATCTCTTAGATCAATTCTTAGCTTCATTTTCATTTTGATCACATTGTGTGTCAAGATAATTGTGCATTGGTTTGATAACCTTGACAATATGCTTGGATTCTTGAGTGTTCCTCAAATATATTGTAAAGGCTAAGCTAATGCAATTATTGAGTCGCTAAATTGCAAGGGTAAGGCCCTAATCCAATCCTTCATTTTCAATCCTATATTTTTATTCAATCCTTGCACATCACCAAAGTTGAAAGCTTTGATTTCAATCAATGCATATTATCCATGAATTCTTAGTCTAGAATACTCTTGCTATATTGAAAATATCCACCAAGGAAATAGGTGGATACCATAGAACATAGTGGGACAAAAGAGAGGTGACCCTCCCTTCACTATTGAAGAACCCAACTGGGAGCGACAACCTGATTTAGGAGAAACTTTGCCCACCTCTCGCTGATTCAGAGCTCATGTAAGATACCCTTCACCCATTGTTTTATCCCTCACACAAGTACAATAAGAGAAGCATGGAAGGCACAAGTTGAAGTGAAGAAACAAGATATTTTCTTATCAACATACATGGTTTATAGGTTGCCATAGCCTTTGAATAACAAGTCACTATAGGTTACAGAAACATGACATTTTAAGCTATTTTGGGGATTTTTTTAGACATTGTCAAGTGCTACAATATATTTTTTAGCCTATAAAAGGTGGGTACATATCTTCATACCACGTTGCTCTCAACACATATAGTTCTACAACGATTATTACAAGATGTAAATACTCTACAAAGCCTACATGTGGTTAAACATCTGAAACATGTCTATTACATGTTGCTAGATTGTTTTATTCAAGCATTTATAAATATTTCTAAAATATTTTATCCCAATTTTAACAACACATATGATATCTCATCTCGAAGAGCTCATGATTGGCTTCCATTTGAATCAGAAAACAATTCCTTTGTATATCATAGTCATAAGATATAGTCATTTTTCTAACAAGGAGTCTATTTGGATAGCACTAAAAAATGGTAGGAAACAAGGGGGAAATAAAGCTAATGATGATGTTTGGAAAAACAAATAAAAGATTCCAAAGATACATTGACTAAATCACCACATGAGGATGAGGATTCTAAAAAATATGGGGCATATAGCACACTTAAAGCCACTCTATGCAATCACGAGACAAGATATTCACCCAGGCACCTATCACATGGTGGAACAAATGGTTCAATCAAGTTCCCAGATCAAGGAAGCAATTGAGCACATGGATCAATCCACAAAGGACTCTTTGGATAAGTTAATGGCCCAAATTTCACCTCTTATGGTAGTGCAAATGGCTAATAAAGAAATCAGGGACAAAATTGAACCAAAACAGTCATTTCAACCCCCCAAATTTGAATTTACAAGCTAGAATAATTGGATGAAAGGGATATCAAATAATAGTTATGAAAATAGAAGAACCATCTCATAGAAACGAGGAGCCTATCATGAGTATTCATGCATCAAATCCCCAAGGATAAGGATTCGTCCACCTCCAAGAAGATTTCAAATAGCTTATCAAAGGAGGTCTCTAAAAATTCAATCCTTCCCATTGGAAGTTACTTGGATACACATCCCTAAACTTCCAATGGGAAGCAAGCTTTTGTTGAAAGAGAGCTCCACAATAAGATTGTATTGACCAAGTATAGCGGGCATTCACCTTCCCCTTCTAATCTAGAGGAATGGACATCCAAACTTGAGTCCTACTTCTACATTTATCCTACATCAAATTATCAGAAGATTCACTTTGCTACTCTTCACCTAGAGGTTTTTGCTCATACATGGTGGATGTATGTGAAGAGAGAGAACCGCCAGATTAATGGTTGGAAAGATTTCAAGGTAGACATGGCCCATGTATTTGTATCTCCAGTTAAAAAGGAGAAGTTGGCAACTAGGAGATGGTACCAATTGGATCAAAGGAGCACGACCATGATAGACTATAAAAATCCTCTTTTGAACCTTACTGTTTGACATCTCACATTCAACATTGGGACTTTAGACACCCTCTCATCAATTCAAGAGGTTCAACCACCATGTCAAATCCACACTCGATTATTGTAGTAAATGTAGGAGGCAAATATCCATGCATGAAGGATGCTCTCATGCATCCCACGATCTAAGATATACTCCTTAGGCTCCCAACCCTATAGCCTTCATTATGCAGGTGAAGAGTATGCATAAGGCATGAGAGAGTACACGAGAAGAGATGGGGCTTCACCCTAGGTTCCTCACCACCCACTCTCACTCTCTTTTCCTCAATCTCAACTTCTCTTCCTCACTTTCTCTCCCACAAGACAAAATCAAGAAAGCAGAGCCAAAAGTCGACACATGGAAGAATAACTTGTTCTATTCTTTCTTATCCTTTTTATACAATCTTTTAGGGTTAGGGTTTCCCCATCCCCTTTGGGCATTCTAGCCCTCTTTTGGCTAAATGACGAGTCACTCCTCTTTGCATGCACCTAAAGCTATTGTTTTACATGTCTTTAACTCAAGTGCTACTCATCTATCAATAAAATTTGTGCAGGATGTAGCCCAACTCTCTTTACATCTTTTAAAATAATGATAAAATTCAAAAATTCAAAAAATTATGATCCTTCCAACTTAGCTATTTCCTTTCTTCATGTATTTACATTGTTAACATTTTTCCCCCCTCCTAGTCAAGGGCCACAGTCTCATAGCACCCATGTCATAGGAACATAGTGTAGATGGTGGGGATGGCTAGGTCAGTGGATGAAGATATCTCAGAGGGAAAGGGGGTTTTTAATCATGTAAGAGAGAGATGGGATTGGTGGTATTTTGCTAGTGGAGATGAAGTGGAAAATGATTGCCATCAAAGATGCAAGAGAAAGTATGAAGTAGAAGGTTGTGGCCACAAATCTTAATGGTTTTAGATGCACTTAGTGTACATGTCATTAGCCACACTCTCCCTGAGAGGTCTCTCTATATGTATTGTGTAGTGTGGGGTGCACATGTTGTGCAACTGGGAGCTGGTGGGTCGAGTTCTAAGACTCACAACACTTGAGTACCAAGTTGATGTAGGGTTAGGTGCAATGCCCAAGGTGACAAGTCTATCGAGCATTCTTGAGTTGCATTTCCCTTGATGTGCCGAGAGGTTATGGTTTGGGGGGATGGACTAGGTGAAAACATATAAGAGAGGAGAGAAATGAAGCACCCAAGAGTACACACACACAAAAGCAACAGAGACTTAAGAACACATAGAGATAGGGGTAAAATCTACTCTCTTCTTTCTTCTTCTCCTTCCACACAAAAAGATCTAAGTTTACAACATGATAAAAGACTAATATGAAAGTACCACAAGGTATGTATATGTGCTCACTAAGTGTGAATCCACTAAGAAAAGAAGAGGTGATACAATGAATGTGCCATAATCAAGGATAAACTACGTGGGTGTAATCCAGTTGTGAATCACTAGTGTATCCTCATGTCAGTCACCTAACACGCTAGTGAATAATATCCTGCCACATCATCAAGATGCATAGTGGATGCTAGCTCATGCAAAGCTTGATATCTCAACACTTCTCCTCAAGCTCATCATCATGAGCTCATGAACTCCGAGCATTGTCATGACGCATTGAAGCTTCTCAACAACCAAGGCCTTAGTGAAAATGTCAGTAGTTTGATTCTCTGTGCTAACACAAACCAAGTCAATATCACCTACTTGAACCCTCTCCCGAATGAAATGGTAATGGACCTCTATGAGTTTGGTTTGTGCATGATAGACTGCCTTCCTAGCTAATTGAATGCTACTAAGGATATCAAAGTAGATGATGACCTTCTTGTCAACCTGGATCCCCAAATCACTAAGTAGCTTATGTAACTAAGCTACCTCACATGTTGCAATTGCAGTACCTCTATATTCTACCTCTGTACTAGACAAGGCAATTCTCAATTATTTTTTGCTATCCCAAGTAATAGTATCAGTGCCAGGAACATATAAAATCACTAGTGGATCTCCTATCTGAAATACTTCTAGCCCAATATGCATCTATGTAACCATGCAAGTGCAATGGTACACCTACACCATAGAATAAGGCATAGTCCAATAATGTGGACTTGATATAATGCAATGAGCACTGCACTGCATCCAAATGTGGCTTTCATAGAAGTTGTATAAACTAACTCTCAAAACCAATTGTGTAGTTTAGGTCTTGCCTAATGATCATCAAATAGATAAGTTTGCCCACAATCTTCAATACATAATGATATCCTCAATCAAGTCACCCTCATGTCCACTAAGCTTAGCATTAATATCCAAAGACATAAAAATGGGCTTGCAATCAACCATACCATACTTCTTCAACATATCCAATGCATATTGCCATTGTGACAATCATATACCCTTTGGAGTCATAATTATCTCTATACTAAGAAAATAGCACAACTTTTCCAAATCCTTCATGTCAAATTCAATATTAAGGAGACCCTTCACATGGTCAATCTCTATCTCACTATCATCCACAATGATCAAATCATCCACATATATAGTAATAATCAAAATATCTACATCACTTCCATAGACATAAAGTGAGTGATTAGCCTGTGATCTGCAAAATCCAATGCTGACAAGGTGTTCTCCAATCATGCCATACCATGCCTTGGGTGCTTGCTTCAACTCATAGAATGCCTTACGAAGCCTGCATACATAATCTAGATGACTCTCATCCATATAAGCAGGTGGCTACTCTACATAAACTTCCTCTTGTAACTCTCCCTGCAAGAAGGCATTCTTAACATCCATTTGATGCATGATCCAATCTTTTGAAGTAACCACTACTGTGACAACCCTTACATAGTGGCCATTTTAGCCACTAGAGTAAAATTATCCTCATGATCAATACCATGAGTCTACACATATCCTTTTGTAACCATTCATGCTTTATAGCACTCAATAGATCCATTTGACTTATACTTGACCTTATAAACCCATTTCCAATCAATAGCTTTCTTGCCTTTAGGTAAGGGCACCAATTCCCATGTGTCATTATCTATAAGCGCAGCCATTTCTACATCCATAGCATGATTCCAATACTCATTACCCACTATATCCTCAAAACAAGTGGATTGCACATCCAGCACAATCTTAGCCATGTATGCATAGTGCTGAGCTACATAGCTATCATATGTCAATCATTGCATTGGATTTTTTACTCTACTTGGCTTGCATGGACTTAGATCACTACTAGGTGCTTTAGTATCCTCTTGTGCCTTCCACACACCATGTGTTTTAATAGATAGAATCCCAAACTCCTTATCCAAGCTCTGCTTAGAGCCATCTAAATCCGCATCAACACGAGAGAAACCTAATGATACATGTGTCATAATAGGTGAGCCTCGAACTTTCTGTTTACCTTTTCTTTATTTCTGTGATGTACTTGGTGGATTGACTTGTGACCTCAATCTACCATTCCAATGTCTATCAACATAACCATGACTAGGAGACTCTTATGGTCCACTCAATATCTGTGATTGCTGACCTATTTTCTGCATGGCTATATTTTCATGCTCATCAATCCCAAGTGCACTCTACACATTACTATACTAGCTACTCATTTCATCAAAAACAACTTCCCTACTAACTCTTAAGCTAATGTGTAATAGGGTTATAGCATATATATCCCTTTTGCTCAAGAGAATATCCAACAAATACACTTTTTTTTTGCTTTGGGATCCAATTTTCTATGCAAATCATTAGGAATATGCACATAAGCAATACCTCAAATTACTTTCAAATGGGACAGATTTGGCTTTCTACTTGTAAACTTCTCTTCGGATATCATACCATGTACATCAATAGTGGTGTCCTATTCATAATGCATACAATAGTAACAATTGCTTCAATCCTATAGTAATGAGGCAAGTTTCCTTCTAACATCAATGTGTGAGTCACCTTTGCAAAATGCTTACTTTTTTGCTCAGCAACTCCATTTTGCTACGAAGTATATCTACAAATATATTGCCTATGTATACCATTTTTTTGCAAAAATTTTAGAAAACTCATTAGAGAGATATTCTCCCCCTCCATATGATCTTAGCCATTTAATATGCAACCTTGTCTCCTCCCCAATGAAAGCCTTAAAGCTTTTAAAGTGAGTGAACATCTCACTTTTCTCACATATAAAGTAAATCCATACTTTGCAAGTATGATGATCAAGAAAACATAATACGTGCAACAACTACTCAAAGTTGCAAATTTTGTAAGACCCTACAGATCAAAATATATAGATTCAAGTGGCTTCTTGTATATATGCTTTTCATGTGGAAATGCATGCCTTGCTTGCTTTCCAAATTGACATACTTCACATACTTTATGCATCCATCAATCCTAAACTTGGGCAAGCCATCCACAATCTATTTTGATTGCATATCTCTCAGTTGTTGCACATTCACATGACCTATTCTCTTATGCCAAATTTCAATAGCCACAATACCTAAACCTTGTGCAAATATTGCAGCAT
Source organism: Lygodium microphyllum (assembly GCF_053477565.2). NCBI lineage: Eukaryota > Viridiplantae > Streptophyta > Polypodiopsida > Schizaeales > Lygodiaceae > Lygodium > Lygodium microphyllum. Next base: position 100,223,617 of record NC_141136.1, on the reverse strand, counting down.
CCATTTTAGGCAAACTTACATGAAGAATAAATAATCTACGAGCATGTTTTCCTTTTGCAATCATTTTTTAGATCTTCTATATAACAACCATCAAATGTGAATCGAACATGCAATCCCTATTCTACCATCTAACCAATAAAAACCAAATTTTTTGTAATATTAGGCACATTCAATATATCAACCAAGTACTTGCCATCCTACATGCTCAAAGAAACATTTCCAACATGAGTAATGGGATGAGTTATATCATCCCCTGTCTCCACATAGCCTCAAGACTCTAGACTGTGTGTCTCTCTAGACCACTCTCCATGAAAAGTCATGTGGTTAGAAGCACTTGAGTCTACATATCATATAGTATTCTTTGATGAACTATCATCGATCATATTATTCATAAACTATTGCATGACAAACAAATGTTTACTTCTATTGTCATTGTTTCTGTTATGCATATAATTACCTTACTACTTTTTTCCATTTCTAATTTTAGTCTACTTTCTAAAGTAGTTTTTAGAAATGTGGCCTTTTTTACTATGATGCAAATATTCCTTATTATCACCAAAATTCTATTGCCTATTAGAATCTGCAACTTACCTCTTTGCCTCCCCTTTCCTTGGGACTATCCTCCTATATTTTGTTGTGCATCATAACCTCAACCATGACCCACCTTGGCCTTTGCAATGACCTCTACCTTTGTTAAAGTAAACACCTACTCAAACTTTTTTTTGCTTTGAGAAAAAAAAGAATCCATGCCGAGGTTCTTCTCTATTAGATATACTTAATGCCCTACTCTTGTAAGGTGCCACCTATGATCCATAGTGCTCAAAGTCGTAAGGCCCCCATTATGAGGAGAAGCCATGTGTGAGCCTAAACATTGGTGGGTCTTGACTCGTATGTTGGATTAGCTCTATGTGATCAGATGGCCAAAAGGTGACCATTGCGGGTCTAGCCTTTGGGTTCGACAGAATAGTTTAAGCTAGTAGCAACTCAAGGCACACTACATTGAGTTGTGGGGTAAGGAAGTTATCAAGGACCTCTATTTTGGATCTGAGGGTCGCAAAAGTAGCCCTTGGCGAGCCCTTGGCGAGCCCTTGGCTAGGGGTAGAGAATATTCCTTAGCTAAATACTAGAGGTGCAAATGGAAGGTCAACAAATACATGTGCATATGGAAGGTCAACAGACACACATGCACATGGAAGGTCATTAGAGACATATGCACATGAAAGGTCAACAAATTCGCATGTAGGTGCATATGGAAGGTCATCCATCATGACCCCCTTCACAGGTTATAAAAGGGAGACCCCTTTACAACTTTCATGATCCATCCTTTCTTCCAATCAAAGTTATTCCAACTAGCCTTAAGCTCTTCACATATCTTCTGTCTAGATCACCATCTAAGCTTCACATTGGAAGCACACGAGTGGACAAAGTCATCTTTATACTAACATGTTTGGAGCTAAAGAAAATTTTTGTTCTCCTCTTATTTGATGTGTACTCTCTTTCTCTATCTCTTGCTCAAATTATATTTGTTGTGTCATGTAAATTTTGCATGGTATCAGAGCCCAGGGGGCTCTAGGGATCGAAGAGTACATGAGAGGCAAAGGCTTCAATAGCAAGGAAGAGCAATGCCAACTTCCACAAGCGGTTCTGGCACATCAGGAAGCAGTTATGGAGGTGGTGTTGTTATATCGGCTATTCAAAAACTGAGGATTCATCCACCAACCTTCAATAAAGGCAAGTTAGATGATACAAACTATACTTTGTGGAAGTTGAAAATCACTACAATCCTTGATTTTTATGAGCTCATGGAGACAATGCTGGGAATTGACCTAAACCACAACCGACCCATGACCCATCAAATTTGATTATGATGATTCCTCCAAATGCAAATCTTCTATGAGCTTGGAAATGAAGGAACACAAATGCACTGCATGCCTTGGTTACAAGCAGGGACGGGTTCACTTAAACCTAGAACTTGTTCACCTTGATAAAAATCCTTCTCAATTCTTTGGAAGAAGAAAATAAATCCTCTTCAAATTTCTCAAAATATAATTATATTTGTTAAATATATGTATAAGATACCGTCTCAATGGGGGATACTTCCTTCTTAGATGATAATGAAAAGGATTTACTTCCTCTTCCTCAAAAATTATTTCCTGAACCCTGGTTACAAGTTGTTCTAATAGTGCTTTGACTTTGATTCACCATACAACCAAGGCATCAGAAGTGTGGGCTATATTGAGAAGTCAGTATGAAAGATGAAATCAAACAAGGATTCAAAACTTGGAGAATCAACTTGGAACGGATAAGTTTTTTGAAGGAGAGATGTCTGAAGCATTCATCACTCAGATTAAGAATTTGTGCAACCATATGGCTAGCATTGGGATACAAAAGACTAGCAAGGAGCCAATGCAAAAGGCAAAGGTGGCTTCTCCACAAAAAATAATGGTGACAAAAAGAAGAAGGGTGGTAAGAAGGAATTTCAAGGAGAGTGTTTCTAGTGCAAGAAGAAAGGATATGCAATTGCAAATTATCATGTCAAGAAGGCAAATGAAAAGAATGTTGCCTTTAAAAGTAAAAGGAAGAAGATAGCCAACACGGCTAAAGCAGAGCTGGAGTTATTCATGGCACCCATCGAGAAAGTATGTTCCTCAGCACAAGAAGAATCTACCACTAATTCATAGGTGTTGGATAGTGGTGCATCCCATCACATGAACAACAAGAAAGGTCTATGTAGTTCTATGCAACCTCTACAAGAATCCATCATTGTGATGGTTGGAAACAATGCAAAATGCCCTACTACAGACATAGGTACTATTTTCTTTGTTGTTGCAAATGGTGAAGTTAAAAAGCTTTCAAATGTGTTGTATGTTCTAGAAATTAGGAGAAATCTATTACCAGTTGCTTCCATAATTGATATTAGTCATGAAGTGAAATTCAACAAGACATGCGCATAAATTCTTAATAGTGCTTGCAAAGTTGTTGGTAAAGGAAAAAAGAGGAACAACATGTATGAACTAAGTGATCTTACAACCACCACTGGAGTGGGCACAAGTAAGCTTTGGCATGAAAGGTTTTGGCACATTGGATTCGCAATTTTGAAGGAGATGCATAAGCAAGGTATGGTTTCTCACTTACCTATAGTACTGAACTGAAGGATCCATGTGAAGCTTGTATGATGGGCAAGAAATAGATAAAGAAATTTCCACAAGAAAGCAAGAGCAAATGGTCCTCTAGAGTTGGTACATGTTGAGTTGTGCAGTAAGATGCCTACACAAGCCTTGAAAGGATCTTTTTATTTCATATTGATCATCGACAACTATAGTAAGAAGATGTCGGTGTACTTCCTTTGTGATAAGGCTCAAGCTTTTGGTAAGTTTAAAGAATGGCTAAAACTTTTTGATAATGAAACATGGAAAAGTATGTAGAAATTTAGAACAAATGGTGGTAGTGAGTTCAACTCAAAGGAGTTTGAAGACTTTTGTAAGAGAAAAGGGATCGAGCGTTAATTGATGTGATGCCTCATACGCCTTAATAGAACAGTGTTGTGGAACATAGGAATTGCGCCATTGTGGAAATGGCAAGGTGCATGCTAAAAGGCAAGGGATTACTGAACCATTTTTGGGCCAAAGCTATAAATACAACAGTCTACGTTCTCAACCAAAGCTATACAAAGGCTCTCAAGGGAAAAACACCTCTTGAGGCTACACTAGTAAGAAACCATCTGTCCCATATTTCAAAACTTTTGAATGTGAATGCTATGTACATATTCTTGATGAGAAAAGAAAAAAGTTATAACAAAAAAGAAAAAAATGTATCTTCTTGGGTTATAGTGATGAGCGCGAGGCTTACGAATTGTATGAACAAGAGGCAAAGAAGATCATAGCTAGCTGTGATGTGGTGGTCAAGGAGTAGCCATATATAGTGGAGGAGTATAAGGCAAGTTCTTCCACTTTATCATCAAGTAAAGAAGTAGTCCATTATGAACCTATCCCAAGAGCTACTTATATCCTCGAGGAGGAGGAAGAATCATCTTTGGATGATGAAGGGAAAGTTCACCAACTTGACATCACACCATCAGAAAAGCCATTGCTACAATGGATGAAGCAGCTCTTTAACCAAAGTAATCCTATTCCTATATCTATTGACAAGAATGAAAATGGACCAAGGAGGTCTCAGAGAATAGAGGAGCAAAGAAGGGCTTTTTCTCACATAGCCAATATCACCTTGATGGTGGTTGAGATTATGAGAGAAGTAAAGAAGTTAGTTGACTTGGAAGAAGCACTTGCAAATCTAGCATGGAAGGAAGCTATGCAAGTTAAGTATGATAGTATAATGAAGAATGACACTTGGGAGCTAGTGGATCGTTCACCAAAGAGAAAGATTATTGGCACCAAGTGGGTCTGAAAGATCAAATACAAGGCTGATGGAACCTTAGAAAAGTACAAAGTCGAAATGGTTGCACACATGGATCTTCACAAGTTGAAGAGTTTGATTTTCAAGATTCATTTGTTCCAACTGCTAGAATGACCACTATTTGCATAGTACTTAGAGTGGTCACCCACAATAAGTAGTTAGTTTACCAAATGGATGTTAAATTAGTGTTCTTGAATGGTGACCTCAAGGAGGAGGTATACATGGTTTAGCCATGAGGTTTGAGGCCTCCCATTCTGAGAACAAAGTGTGCAAGCTGAAGAAGGTATTATATGGGCGGAAACAAGCCCCTAGAGCATGGTACTAGTGGATAGATAAGTTCTTTTCAAGCTTAAACTTCAAAAGATGTGCCTTAGATGCTAACTTGTATGTCTACAAGGATGGTGAAAAGTCTATAGTTATTGTCCTATATGTGGATGACCTTCTTATTACACTATGAAGATATGATCAACCAAACTCAAAAGGCTTTGAGCTTCGAGTTTGATAGACTTGGACTTGTTGCACTATAGCAAGAGCCAGGAAAGATCTTCATCTCTCAGAAGAAGTATGCATGGAAGATCTTGAAAGCATTTGGTTTGACTACTAAGTGCAACGAGATAGCTACACCTATGAAAGTCAATGCAAAGCTACGCATCGAGGATACATCAGTACTAGTAGACATTGGGAGGTATAGGAGGTTGGTGGCAGCTTGATCTACTTGTGCAACACTAAGCTAGATATTAGTTTTGTTTGTGGAGTTTTGAGCAAGTTCTCAAACAAACCTCATGAGAGTCATTGGAAGGCTAGGATGCGAGTGCTTGGATATTTGAAGGGAACTCTTGACTATGGTATCACATACAATTCCTGATACTTCTCTTGTGGGGTACCGTGACTCAAATTAGGCAAGAGACAGTGATTCCGTTGTTGTTTTTCTTTAGGTTTAGGAACTTTCTCTTAGATCGGTAAGAAGCAACCAACAGTGGCATTGTCTTCTATCGAAGCAGAGTATAAGGTAGCCTATTTTACTACATGTGAAGCAGTATGGTTAAGGAGGATCTTATGGCATATGGGAGTGTAGAATAAAGATTTGATTGTCCTAAGGTGTGACAATCACAGTTGCATCACCATTGCCAAGAATCCAGTGTTTCATTCACACACCAAATATATAGAGATCCAATATCACTATGTGTATAATTTGATCGAGGATGGGATAGTGGAGTTGGTCTACTTTATAATAGAGGAGAATGGAGCAGATATCTTCACCAAAGCACTCTTGAAAGATCTTCTTTAAGTTCATCTTTAGAGATAGCATTGGGCCAAGATGTTAGTTCACCTGTGCGGGTGGACATTGGGGGGGGGGGGGGGGTGTTAGATATGCTAAATGCCCTACCCTTGTAAGGTGCCACCAATGATCCATGGTGCTCAAAGTTGTAAGGCCCCCATTACGAGGAGAAGCCATGTGTGAGCCTGAACATTGGTGGGTCGTGATTTGTATGTTAGATGAGGTTTATGTGATCAGATGGCCAAAAGATGACCATTGTGGATCTAGCGTTTTGGTTAGATAGAGTAGTTAAAGATAGTAGTAACTCAAGGCACACCGCATCGAGTTGCGGGGTAAGGAAGTTATTAGGGATCCTTATTTTGGGTTTGAGGGCTGCGTAAGTAGCCCTTGGATAGGGATAGAAAATATTCCTTGGCCAACTAATGGAGGTGCATATGGAAGGTCAACATACACACATGCACATGGAAGGTCAATAGACACAAGTGTATATGAAAGGTCATCCATCATGACCCCTTTCAAAGGCTATAAAAGGTAGACCCCTTCACAGCTTTCATGATTAATCCTTTCACCCTATTAGAGTTATTTGAGCTAGCCTTAAGCTCTTCGCCTATCTTTTGTCTAGATCACCATCTAAGCTTCACATTGTAAGTGCATGGGTGGACAAAGCCATCCTTTGTATCAGCTTGTTTGGAGTTAGAGAAAATTTTTGTTCTCCTCTTATCTGTTGTGCACTCTCTTTCTCTATCTCTTACTCAAATTCTATTCGTTGTGCCATGTAATTTTTACATTCTCCTCGAGTATCAATATAGAAATCAAGTAATATGCAAAATCAAGGATATCATCCCTTGTATTTATAGATAACCTGACGCTCTTGTATTCATCTCCAAGTCTTTCTAAGTATGCATGCACGACATCAACATCATCAACTACCACATTAATGGATCCAAGAGCTTTCACAATACTCTTAATCTTCAAGGCATAATCATTAATGGATAGGTTCTCTCTTTTCACTTGGTTTAGCTCTAACTTGAGTTGTAGATTTTTTTCCTATTTTGAATTTCATATTCCTACAAATAGCCTATCATGCTATTTGTGACAGAGATAGATAACCAATACATGACTTTACTCTAGTTTGCTCCCAATCTTTCTTAGCATTTACTTGTTCTATAATAGCATTTCGTGTAGGAACTTCAGGTGCTACTACCATGTCTCCTTCAATGTAATTCCAAACACCTTTGCCCTTCAAGAAATTTTTTCATCTTGAACTTCCATGCAAGATGATTTTTCTTATCAAGCTTCTCACTAACAATCTAGTTGAATTTTTCAGACATTTTGACAAGATAGAAAACCTTGCAAAAAACTATAATCTGCTAGCAAGCTAATATCATGCATACCACACCTAAACACATAGCCTTTTTTGTTGACTGCATAATAATAACCACAATTTGCAATCCGTATACAAATTCCTTCTATGTCTTCAACCTAGCAAATAGCTAAAACCTTACAGATTTAAGATTTGTAACCTATGCATCTATAGATGATCAACACAATCAAAACTACAATATACCCAAAAACTATTGGTGGGGCGAGTTGCAGGTCAAGAATAAATACTGAAATGACCTCAAATACCAAAAAACATAGCAACAAGTCCTAAAGGGTTTATTTACAATATGTACATTGTTCTTCATGCTCATCAAGTTTCACTACAATTGGAGACTACTGCCATGCCAGCCTCAGGAGCCTCATGCAACTATAACTTAAGGAAAATCTAGCAAGGTAGAAGAGCTTCTTACCCATTGCTTGCTTGCTTACTTTTATGCTCTAACACTTTCAACTTAGCCTTCAATCAAGCTTCGGGCAACTATGAGGGCAACTATGAGATGGGTCTAATACCATGAAAATAGACGAGAGAGAGAGAGAGAGAGAGAGAGAGAGAGAGAGAGAGAGAGAGAGAGAGAGAGAGAGAGAGAGAGAGAGAGAGAGAGAGAGAGAGAGAGAGAGAGAGCACCAAAGAGCACGCACACACAAAAGCAATGGAGACTTGAGAACACAAAGGGATAGGGCCGAAATCTTCTTCTCTTTTGTCTTCTTCTTCTTCCACACAAAAAGAACTAAGTCTACAATATGATAAAAGACTAATATGAAAGTACCACAACATATGTACATATGGTCACTAAGGGTGAATTCGCTAAGGAAAGAAGAGGTGGCACAATGAATGTACCATAATCAAGAATAGACTATGTGGGTGTAGTCCAGTTGTAGAATCACTTATGAATCCTCATGTCAGTTACCTAACATAGTGACTAATATCCTACCACATCACAAAGACACATAGTGGATGCCAACTGATGTATAGCTCGACATCTCAACACTAGGGGATAGACCCCTAGCTGTAATGAATGTGACATTGTGCGTCTCTCTTTTTCTTTTTCTTTTTTTTGTTAATAAAATTGATAAGCATTTCCACTACTTGGAGACTGACCTAAGCACATGCTAGAGGCATCCTTTATTGAGCATATACTCTTTTAATGAGTTATATAGCTACAAGTGCAACTTTGGAAAAAAGGGGTGGGTGCAAAGTGTGGATATGTTGTCCATCATATTCTATAAAAGCTCCAAGCAGTTAAGAAAAAAGAAGGATTTCCTTAAGGTATAGCCATATCATCACCAATCAGTCTATACCATCATTTATATCAAAGAATAGTAGCAATAGCCTCTCCTCATATGGTGTGGCAGATTATCAAAGCAATGTGATGAGGAGGCAAAGGTAGTTGCATGTGTTTATGAAGGAAGGATCATCGGGATGAAATCTCATGCTTTAGCAAATGTCTCAATGGGTGAGGGAATATTTGTACCAAAAACTACATCATGTGTAGCTAGATTTACAAAATGAAGATATCAAATCGCCATGTCCATTTTCATTCCAACTTAATAACAAAGTAAGTTTGTACATCAAGTCATATATAGTATATATATATTTGATTCCACTTCTTGAATGGTAAACATCTATGCTGTTTTTTGTAGATATGAAACAGAAGATAGAGAAAGATACAGTGCAAGGACATTCCTTTTATTATCATTCCTTTTCTAGCTCTTGTAGGCTTGACAGTGGGAGATAGACAATGCTAGGTCCTGCATAGATGCCCACATGAGTGGCTATGAGGTGGGATAGAGCACTGCCATAATTAATGATATTATTCTTAGCTTCCATGCAATTCAGCTTGCTGGTTGTCTCCCTTGAGTAGACCTTGTGAACTTTGGCCAAAGATTCTAACTTTATTAGATTCCCTATCAAGATGTCCTCCATAAGACACTTCAGTATTCTAGTTTGGCCAGTTGAGAGCTTTTTATAAGTGAATAAATGATGGAACACTTGTGTGGTGAGCCTTAGCTCCTCTTTTTGTATGCTAGTAGCAGCACGCCCTTCTGACCAAGAATTGGATCTTTCCATTGGTGACGCACTTCCACTAGTTTATGAGCTTTCACATACCTTCTTGACTTTACTCTTATCCCCAAGGTTTTCTCTACCGCCTCTAGAGTGAGCTTAATTATGGATTCTCGGGTCACCCATTGTTCCCCACTTTGGATATTGGACGTGAGTTTAAAGGCTTTTCTTTCTGGGTAGTACTAGAAGATGGCAACTTCACAAGTTGGAAAGTGGATGGCGTTGGTTGTCACTCCAAGCTAAGTTCCTAATTCACATTTTGATATTTAGTTCTTAGAGTGACTAGTAATGATTCACTAGTTTCTCAATGTTTCTAGTGGTTTAGAATTAGACGTAGCCCATTTTATACATATTTATTGTTATTTCAAAGTTAGCTGAAAATGAAGATGGTCTTATCCTATTTGTGGTTGTTCAACATCTTGCAAGGTCACATAACTTTTTCAAAAATTCTTGAGAGGTCATTTCTTCTTCAAAGTTCTTCAAAATTTCAACTTTTCAATTATTTTAATACTTAGATATCATTACATGATGAATTCTAGAATTATTATCCATCATCTTACCATCATTACAATAAATTGTTACTTGGTTAGAAGTCTTGGTTGTTGGTCTTGGCAAGTTGCTCTCTTTGATTTGGAGCTTGATCTCTAGATGTTGTAATGATCTTGAGAACTTGGTATCTTTGATCTTTCTCCTCTTGCGAAATATGAGCAAGCTTCCCAAATTGGAAGAGAGGGTTGTAGTGTGTGTGAAATGTTTATTTTGTAAAGCAATTTTACTGTTATGTACAATTGAAGAAGTGGTTTATTTTGTGTATAATGGGAGAAGGGTCTAGAATCCACTAGTCACATAAAAATTGAGGTTGTACTCTAATTTGGCAAGAGCATCTAGATCAGTTGGGTAGAGAAGTAGCTCATAAAGATATGATGTGAGGTCTTCCAAGAGTGAAGGTCCATTGAAAGATCTAGCAACATGGAGCTCTTCCATGGTCAATAACTTATCAAAGAGTGGATGATGCAGAAGCTCTTTTGGAGATGCTAGTGTAAAAATTTTGACAATTGCCCATAATGAAGAGGTCTCACATTATGTCAATTCAGGAGTCTAACCTTCTTTCTGTGTTTGGCAATGGTGACCACTATGCTTCCTAATGTGGCATCCTCATGATGAAGTGTGTACCATTTGTACAAGAAGTGAGTGGTCATTATAGATCAAAAGCATTTACATGGGAAGTTTAAGTGCTTGCGACTTAAAGCGTGGCCGCAAGCAGTAGGCTCAAAGATGGATCATATATATACAAGAAAACAAGGCCATAGAGGAGGTATGGTGCTTCTCTACGAATCTGAAGAATAAACATCTTCACTAGTACCACCATTGCTACTAGCGTCGCTATCCCTCTCCTCGCTATGCTCCACATCCGGGTTCGCCTACACACACAAAAGATCAAGGTTGCTTACGTAGACATGGTGGAGAAAAAGTTATAATTAGCTATACTTTTAATAGGAAAGTAAGAAAAACATACCTCCTCTGGCTGTCGAATCCTCATAGCCCGGTTGTATTGGTCCTCAGTGATGAGACTCTCCTCATAGAAGTGAAGCCATGTGGCTGTGCGGTTATAGCCTCGATGGTAACCTACCTCTCTAGGAGTAGATATCCTACCAATGATAGTAGTCTGCAAAACAATTATGATATATACAAACCATTATGAGTCACAATATATTAGAACAAATTATATAAAGAATTGAAAGAAATATAAATTTTAAAAAATAAAAATCAAAATATACTTACAAACTCTGCATTCCACGACTCTCTATCGCCCGATCCGTAATGCGACAATCCCATTGTTTCCATTTGGATCCGTCGCGCCTCTGCATGCTGGCAACTCTTCACTTTCTCTGTTTCTTTCTTCTTGGCTTTCTTCCACTCTATGCGATAGCACATAGGTGGTTGGCTATAGGCTCCACGCCCCTCCTCCTGCCTCTGTAGTGAGTCCCTGGCGTGTGTCATGAGGTGGGATCTTTTGTTGTTAAGCATATCCCTCACTTTTGTGCGTTCCCAATCATCCGAGAATTGCTGACCCTTAGGATTTGGGTACCTCCTATGGACTGCCCTCAACACCTCCTGCCATTTTTGAAGGCAATGAAATAATCTTTATACATCACATGCACGACGCTTCTCATGTACACCATTACATCTCTTCCTTCATCATCATGGAAGATGCCACCAGCATCTGTAACTCTATAGTACTGGTGTACAATCTCCTCTACGTGATCTACTGGTGAGGGTGATCGCTCGCCACCTCCTAGGCAACCCCCACACAAGCCTTGTCCTCCCCCTGGACTCTCCCTCCTCCCTCTTTGTCGACTACCCTCTGCCTTGCTGGATGCACGTGCTTCAGCCGATGCACGTACAGGTACTGCACGTGGAGTACCTGCATATGGAGTACCTGCATGTGGAGTACCTACAATTGGAGTTTGGGAAGTAGTGCTAGGCAAATACGTCAAAGGTGTTCCAGACATGACACTGAACACCTCGTCCGCTATGCGAGAGTGGCCAAGGTGTCTGGTCATCTTTCCCATGAAGTCTTCCCTACTAGGAAAACCTCCAAAAAATGCATTGACCCCCCTGCCAAACGAGGCCAATGTATCATTCATGCGATCCAAATCCGGGTCATTGCTAGATGAACCAGGATACGACATCTGCAAAAAAAACACAGAAAAAAGACAAATTTGTTTGCATACAAAAAATCATATATTACCTACATTTTCAAAGAGCTTTCTTTAGACATTGAGCATAAAACTTAAGTGCTAATGCTTCTCATAAACAAGAAAATTGATCAACACAAACATGGGATTGGTCACATTCATCATTGCAAAAATATATTGTTTTTTATCAGAGTTGGGAGAGCTGGTGCGTGTATAACCGCGTCTAAATTGCAAGTTAAACGCGCTCTCAGATGCGCTCCTAAAGTCAACCTTTTGTTCAGCACGTCTATATTCGTATCTAAGATGCAGTATAGATGTCCTATCAGACGCAAATTCCAGGCCATTCTGTGCGCGCGTGTATCATCACGTGTAGATTGACTTGCACACGCGCCAGCACACGCGCTCTAAGATGCACCCTCAGACTCAATGAGAGGAAACATTTTTTCGTGTCTATACCTGTGTCTACACTGAAATGTAGACGCACTAGCAAACGCGCTCAGTCGATTGATTTTAGCCCGACGATCGCCATTGATGATTTACAAAATGCAATACATAATGAAATCAGAAATCCTAATACACAGACAAAGCAGAGAGAGAAAGAGAGAAACAAAGAGAGAGAGAGAGAGAGATGTGAGAAATGCGGGATCTAGAGCATGGCAAAACCGGAAGCTATGGAGGATGAAATGAGAAGTGTGGACTCATGATGGAGAAGACAAGGACACTGTTTGTTACACAAGTGAATTAGGTTCCAAGATTGAGACTTGGACTCATAAACACAATCTTGTGTATGTGGACAATGACATTGACACTTCATTGAAAAGAAAAGAGTACAATCATTGCATTAAGAAAGGAAGCAAGTACAATACTTTATAGGAAAGTAGGAAACTGCAGTAGGCAACATTGTGCATATGGGATAAGTTAGCCTGCATATCCTTGACCTTGAGGCTCCATACAAAGAGGGTGTTTAGTGAGTGTGATTGCTGATTCTCAACACCCCTCCTTAATCACAACTAGAAAAGGCACAAAGTGTGTAGAGGCTGTAATGAGAACCACCTGCAAAGTGTGGGCACACCACAAACATGGTAGACACTAGAGGCTGTTGCAGAAAAAAGGCTAAGTGTAGGCACCAAAACATGATGGACATCCAGAGGCTGTAACAGGGGCCTCACAAAGTGTACAGGGACTGTAATGCCAAGTTACATGAGGATTTTACAAAGCTTATGGCAGGAAGCATTAGGGCAAGGAAGTACAAGGCTTTTAAAACAGTCTATCAGAATTATGAGAGTACAAGGACTGATGAGTCTTGTCCTTCCGATCCTGGTGGTCTTCATCTTCATCTTCTTCTTCCTTTGCTCCATTTTCTTCTTCTTCTTTGACTGCGACTAGATCGGCCTTTTGGGATCTCTTTCTTGCGTGGCAAAACTTCTCGGTGTGTCCGGTCCTTTTGCAGAAGTCACAAAAGAGTTGATCCTTCTTGCCTTTGTACCTGTTGCCAACATATAATGCATACTCATCTCTAGAGGTACTTGATTTTTCCTTAGTTTTTAGCTTATTTTCCTCTTCTAACAGTGATGCCTGGATATCAACAAGTTTAGGATTTGGCATGTTGATTAAAGTTGTTGATACATTATTATATTCAGGTGGCAAGCTCTTAAGTAGAACACCGATGCAAACATCTTCATCCATTTTAATGTTGATTCCTGCAAGTTGGGTTAGGAGTCCTTTCATGTAATTAAGATGTGTGGCAAGTGATGTGTTCGACTTCATTTCAAGTCTGAATAATTCAATCAGGAGACCATACTTTGATGATTTAGATTGTGCACCGAACAGGGTGTCAAGTCTTTTCCATGTATCCTGTGAGGTCTCACAGTTATCCACATGGTGGATATAACTGTCGTCTAGCTCTAGTTTGATAATGGCCTGGGCTCTGTCATCATTCTTTTGCCAAGTAGTTGCAAGGTCCGCGTCCTGAGGTTTCTTCTCTTTGCCATTTGTGATGGCCCAAAGACCCTTTTTCATCAAGATGAGCTTGATGCGGGTTTGCCAGGTGTGGAACCCGACTCCTTTGAATCGAGCATTTGGAGAGTCTTTGCCCATGTTAGACTTACAAGAACAGTAGCAAATCAACTTCAGACTTATTAGATTTGAGCAGCAGAAGAGTTGGTTGAGAGACACAAGTGCTAAAAAAACACTATCTGAGTGTCAATGAATATCAAATCTGCAAAGTCCTTTACTCTTTTTAAATCCAAGTGTAATCTTCCCCTTCTTGATTTGATGCTGATACCTTCAAATCTAAGTGACAATACTTTAATGAACTTCAGAGACTATTGCTCAGTGATTAAAATCACTATTGATAACTTCAGTGAGAGAAACAGTGAAAAATGTCAGAATTTTGAAGCTTTGGCTATGGCTTTTGCATTAGGGTTTCTGGGGGCAGCCTGGTTTTTTGCTAATTGCAGGAGCTACATTGGATCATTTTCAAAACTTTTTTTATCAAAATGAAGCTTGAGTGATGGGCTATCAATGCCCTATCATAGTCATCAACATCGCGACCTGTAGCGATGGCGGCATCAGCTCGAACGTAAGCAGGCGCAATTCTGACAGATTTCCGCGATTTTCACAATGCTGGAGTCAGGGCGCAGTAATGTTGTCGATTCTCGTGCCAGGATGAAGTGCCTTGAGTAGAGAAACAACTCCCTAGAAGAAATCGTGGGCTGAAATGGCCTGTTTGAGGAGTTATTGAAGCTCCAAGTAAGGTAGCTCCTATCTGGCTATGACAGACATAGAGCAGAGATTGAGGATTTTCACAATGCTGAGCTCCAGATGGTCCAATGTCCTGGATTGATGTGATACAGGGAAGCTTTGTGAGTTGGGGAATACTTTTCCAGAAAGAATCTCTAAGAGATTTGACCTGTGGAGTGAGATATAAGCAGCTCAATCTGACAGGGTGCTGCTGGCTATGGCTGCCATGGAAGCTTCAGTGAGAGTAGAGTTGGGAGATGAAGTCATGAGCTGACATTGAGCTAGACTGAGGTTGAGAGGAATCAAGAGAGGCTAGAGAAGCAATGCCATGTCCAACTGGGCTCTGATACCATGTGAGAAATGTGGGATCTAGAGCATGGCAAAACCGGAAGCTATGGAGGATGAAATGAGAAGTGTGGACTCATGATGGAGAAGACAAGGACACTGTTTGTTACACAAGTGAATTAGGTTCCAAGATTGAGACTTGCACTCATAAACACAATCTTGTGTATGTGGACAATGACATTGACACTTCACTGAAAAGAAAAGAGTACAATCATTGCATTAAGAAAGGAAGCAAGTACAATACTTTATAGGAAAGTAGGAAACTGCAGTAGGCAACATTGTGCATATGGGATAAGTTAGCCTGCATATCCTTGACCCTGAGGCTCCATACAAAGAGGCTGTTTAGTGAGTGTGATTGCTGATTCTCAACAAGAGAGAGAGAGAGAGAGAGAGAGAGAGAGAGAGACTCACCTTGGGTGTTTGGTGTGGCAGGTGATGGCGCTTCTTCCTTCTCCTTCTTCCTCTCCTTGGTAAGTTACTCTCCCTTGATGCTTGCTTGCTTGCTCACTGCTTCTTCTTGTTCTTCTCTCTCTTGTTCTCTATTTATTTCTCTCCTTGGCTTTCCTTTTTTCATTCTTGTGTGTTTGAAATAAAAGAAGAGGTGAGTCATGAGGAGGTGAGGCATGAAGAGACTAGGTGATGCATGAAGAGACTGCATGTCGGCTAAACTCAAGCTTCAGAACCGCAAAAAACGCAGGAAAGGAAAGGTGCAGTTTGAAAAGAAATGATTTAAGTATGGTTTGAATTTTGACGTGTGCATCTATTTTTGTGTGTATATGTGTGTCTATTGTTCATGTAGACGCGAGTATAGACGCGAATATAGACGCGCAAGTAGACACTAATATAAACGTGTATGTAAATGCGGATATAGACGCACATTTAGGCTTTATCATAATTTTTTATTTTTAAGATAAGTTTTGATAGTGAATTTTTATCATAAGTTTTAATGTATTTATGATGATTTTTGTGTATTTAAAATTGAGATCTTAGAATAATTAATAGGCTAGCTTTAAGTTTTTATGTAAACATATGAATGACAAATATTTTGATGTTGTCATGAATTAGGTTTAATCATGTCGTCGTCGTCACCTAGTGTGGTGCATGCTGATGAGTCGATCAGCATATCCTCAAATGAGGATGAAACATTGCGTCTTCATAATCGAGATGCATGGCTACGATGAAAAATTAAATGCATGTGTGATCGTTGTCGAGGGTGTATTTTTCGAGCACGTTGAATTGCAATGTCACACCTCAGCTTGTATGGAGAATGGGACCGAGAAAAATCACCGGTATTCATTGTTTTTTTTTACCACTAAGATCGCTAGTCTATGTTACGAGAATTCTATATCAACGTACATGAAACTCCATTTTGTGGTTGAGTAGGATGCGATGCCACATCCTCAAATGCTCCCTCCCGAGCGTCGAGAGGCTGCAAAACGTCGACGCAAGGAGGCAGAGTCTTCAAGAAGAGTAGAGACTGATGACCATGATAGTAGCCCTCATAAAATGCCCCATCAAGTCGTAGAGGATGAGATTTTGGACAACATGGTACACCATCTATTTTCGCAACTGGTTTTGCAGGGAGAAGGTCACTCTACGAAGCCACATAATCCACTATATGTAGCATCATCTACTTCGTTGTATGAAGGTTGTACGTACTCCGTTTTTCATGCGTCCCTCGAGATACTTAACTTGCAAACAATTTATGGATGGAGTAATGTCAGTTTGGATACGTTATTGAAGTAGGTATCAATTCAGTTTGGCTTATGAATCATAATATTAATTGTTCTATTTTAAAATCAGACAGAAATATATGTTGGTGGTTTTTTAACTCACTTTTAAAAATATATGTAGGTTATTATCACAAATGCTTTCAAAAGAAAACAAATTGCCAACTAAGAGAGAGCAAGCAAGACATCACTGGACTGAACTCAAGATCGATCACCACCCCATGCACATATTCAAAAATGTTGTATCTACATTATGGGATCACTTGATAGGGGCTCGTGATTCAGTTAATGTAAGAGAGGATTTACGTAACATTGGTCGCATGAGACGAGCCAGGCCACGCATTGGACCCAGAGGAAAGATTGAGCTACCCCATGCACCTTGGATGTTGTCAAAGAACAAGGAAAAAATAGTGAAGGAACAAATATATAGCTTTCGAACACCCACAGGATGTATGAGATGTCTCAAGGGAGCCTTCATAAAGAAAAAGAAAAGAGGTGTGGAGCAACTATCTGGTTTGAAGTCCCACGATTGGCACAAAATGATTCAAGTAAGGATATCTCTAACCATGAATATAGTAATTAGTGGAGTAACTATGTGTAAACTTTGGGATATAATGACTTTTTCCTCAACTAATCATTTGATCTATGAATATTGTTTACATTCAGTTCGTACTTCCTACTAGCATATCCCATTGTGTATCCAAAGATGTACGTGATATCATTTACAAGATGGGAGAGCTTGTGTGGTGTGTATACATTGTATTTTTCATTATATATCTTTGAATTTCTACACAAAAGTAAATAATTCTCAAATACATCCTAACAGATACGTGAGCTCGAAGGAAATTGATCCAAACACATTGCAAGATGCTCGAGTATTATTTGTTGAGGTGGTTTGTTTGGTGGATGAAATTTTTTCTCGATCCATTTTGACTACTCAATTACATTTACTCGTACATTTGATTGATGAGATCGCACTTTGTGGGGCAATTCATGTAAGGTGGATGTTTTTTCTTGAGCGCTTCATGAAAACCTTGAAAGATTTTGTGAGGCAAAAAGCACGGCCTGAGGGAAGCATGGCTGAGGGTTGGTTAGTGCAATCATCCCTTGTTTATATCTCTGAATATCTTGCTGAAGTGGATCCCTCTCAACCACGACTATGGAAAGATGATGAAGACTTGAGGATGACCTCTATAGTACCTCAAGGAAAAGGAATGAGTAAAGTGCTAACAAAAGAAGAACTTCGTAAGTTAAATAGTTTTTGTGTACTCAATAGTGATGTAATGTCAAATGGGTGACACTATATAATTAAGCAAGGGCAATAAGAAAAAGTGAAAGATAAGATTTTGGCACTAGATATGGACGTAATGTCTCATTTCTAGATCATCTAAATGTGCTCCCACGTCATATTGATATAGATTGGTTACATGAGAAAATGGAGAGAATGGAAAAAGAGGAGGAAATTAATATATCTCAAGAAGAGTGGGAATACGCACGAGATTGCTTATCAAATGTGAGATATACTATCAATTAATTTGTTTTTATAAGTTTTATTTTATATAAATAATTGACATGTTTGATCTTTTATCTTTTACTACTAGTGCACATTATTCAATATACTTTGGTGTGAGGGTAAACATCTTCGAACTCAATGTATAGATGAAAAGAAAAATACCCAAGATTGTGGTGTCCTTGCTTACTTCGAGGATGCCAATGGTACCATAGAAGGTTATTGTGGCTTGATCCAAGATATTCTGAAGCTTGACTTCAGACAATTCTTTATATATGTACTGGATGTGAAGTGGTTTAAAGAAGTGATAACAAATGGTGAGCATTGCACAATCATACGTCATCCAAGTGATTTTGTAATCATTGACTCTACAAAATTTCACCAAAACAAGAATGACACATTAGTACTACCTCAACAATGCGAGCAGGTATATATGCAAAGGCTAATTTTTTAATATGTATACATGTGATATATATACACAATATAATAAGTATTTAAGTTTCTTGCTTTTGTTTTTCAAATACAAGTTGTGTATCATCCAATGGTAAACAATAACCGATGGTGGTATGTCATCCCTATATCTAATCGTTCAAAACCAATATATGGTAATATTACCGACATGGAGATAACAGATAGCAATCCAACAATTAATGATGATGTGCATGATGACACCATAATGGATGATATGCATGATATAGTACAAGATGAACCTCGCGAGGATGTTCAAAGAAATGCAAAAGAAGACAATAATGTGATTATCGATGATATTGATGAAGTTATTGAGCAATATAGCAACACATCTGATAATGGGATAGACTTATTTGTTTCGTTACCTCTTGGTAATATAGACCTAGAAGTAGATAGTTTAGCAAGGGCTGATCTCATTGAAGATGAGATGGATCATTCATTGTAACATACTTAATTTGCTTAATGATTCAATGTGTATTCTTAATTCTATGGTTTTTATCATGCGCACACGTGCATACTCAATAATCAATAGTCAAGTTTAAAGCTCAATTGAATTTTCCATAATAAAAAAGAAGTAAAGAAATTACGAGATACATATTGCAATGCTTGCTACTAATTATAAGGTTTCTGTCGCTTGCCGCTAATTACTTATATCAAGCTTGTCAACTAGAGGAACTGTCATTCATTAGAGAGCGATGAAAAAGTAATTATTAACTCTATTTTTTTAATTCAATGATTCAATGTGTATTCTTAATTCTATGGTTTTTATCATGCGCACACGTGCATGCTCAAGAATCAATTTCAAGTGGTTAAATAATTATTAACTTTGGTTTTTTAATTATATTAATTTCAATTTTAGGTGGTTAAATAATTGCGCGTCCATATTGGCGTTTATTTGCGCGGATATATAGACGCAAAATTCGCATCTATTTACACGCACATATAGACGCAATGATAGACGCGCTTGACTTTGCGCGTCTATGCCTCGTTTATGTTGTAGTGCCTTGTGGTTATGCAACATTGCATGATTAGTTCTAGCCATGAAGCATTCATCGTTACCTCTGTGTCAGACTCCTTTGCCTTCTTGACTCGGAGCCATCTTAATTTTTGTATCCATCCATGGATATTCCTTGCCCAAATGCTCCAGGGAGATTCTGTTGAGCTGTATGAAGACGTTGGCTCAGGTTCTGTTATGGCGAGGGATCTATGCTTTACTCAAGAAGTTTCTGAGTCTAGAGGGACCGAAGTCAGTGTTAGCTTGGTGCGTGCCCTTGTGCCTGTTCATTTGTGTCTTGCTTCTTGAGTGTTTGACCTCCTGCCAGCCATCCTCGAGCTTCTGCTGTGCCTGACTATCTTCAGTCTTGTGATTGGTGTTGGGCACCTCTGCCCTCGTGGTCTGATTGCTTTTATCCTCTTGCTGCATGTTTTCCTGCAGGTTGGATGGGTATTCTTTCTAGACAGCCTCTTCCTTGCTGAAGACCATCCCCAAGAAGCCTCGGCCGTCGCAACTGATTTCCTCCAGCGAGCTCTTGCCCTCCGGGATTGTGTTGAGCCACATTGCGACATCCATCCCCTTCGGTGGTGGGTCGGTGAAAAAGACTAGCATCGCCCTCCTGCTGAACATGAGGACATCGCCACAGACCTTGGTTGCGTCGAGGGTGAGTTTCTTGGCCAGACCTTCTAGGCTCTCTTCCATATTCTGTATGAGGGTATCATCGAGGATCTTATGGACTTCAGTAGGGTTAGCCTCTAGCCTCAGGCGGAGATCCTCTTCCGAATCGGGAGAGTGCAGCTCGATACTTGCTTCACCACCTTGTCAAGAATCCTCAAGCGTTTCGGCCTGAGGTCCCTCCATAGAATCATCTCGTTTTCTTTTATGGGAAACACTGCTTAGGTTTTGATCTAGGTTGTCACCGGCGCTCTGCTCTCCTCCATAGCCTCGAGGGCCTTTCTCTTATGCATCCCTAGGAGCCGTTATACTAGGCTCCATTGATCAAACTGCATGGAGGTTAGAGGGTAGTTGCCGCCGTGGCACATGGCTGGTTAATGCCGTTAAATGTGATTAGGTGGTGATTAAGGTGACCAGGGGTCCGTTACTCATCTCGCTTGTCCTTCGTAATGCTCTTACCAATTTTACCTCTCTTACAATTGAAAATTGTTATGCACATGTCATGCTTTTACCAGTTGAACTCGCTTACCACCATGAACATTGCTATGATAACTATTTTTTATCTTCAGACTCCCACCTAGCATATCATGCCAAGATACTTCAGGCCATTCTTTGGTATCAATTTAAGCTATTCTAATCCATTCTTTGAGAAGACATGCCCAAGGTTGATAAGTATCAATTCTTTTGAGTGTCGAGAGTGCCAGACATTGGGCTTTAGGATAAAAGGAGTCTAGCCCATAACCCCCCTCTAATCTATCTACAGTGAAATGGCCCACAATATCTGCGCATAGCCCTTGGGTGTGTCTTTCTTCCATAAGAAATCTCTCACCATTCGGTCTTATTGTTCCCAGGACGTTCGATGGAATGGGATCATGGAGGCCATAAAAATCGTAAGTGAGGACAAGATCGCCTTGGCTACCACTAGCTTCCCAATTAATGACAACTGAAATTTTTGCCATTTCTCGAACTTGTTCTAAAATTTCCCCTTGAACCATTGACAGTGTTGTTTGGAAGAAAGACCTACACCTATTGGACACCCAAGATACCTTATGATTTCCCCACATTTGACTAACTTGAAGCCATATTGCATTAGCCATGGATGGGCCTCATTATAGGTTAAGGGAAGAAGCTCCATCTTGATACGGTTAATCCTAGAAGCTAATAGACTTGCATATTCTTGGTAAAGTCCCATCAAGTTATCTAATGAAGTATTCGCTGCCTGGACTATACTGGCATTATCGTCAACAAAAAATTGGGTTGCCATGTAGGATCCATCAGGAAGGGGTGGTCCTTTAATAGTGCATGTTGCCACTTGTTTGTCAACATGCCTCAAAAGAGGGTTAGTGATAATTGCAAAAAGGAGAGGTGCAAATGGACAGCCCTACCTAATTGATCTGCGCAGAGGAAATGGCTTGGTAGTAGTACAAAGGTAAGCATCCTAACTCAAGAGACAACTTCTGATCAGTCCTAATCACTTTTCATATGGTGCTCTCAGTTAGAACCCCCAATGGTCCTCCTCACTTATGATTGCTCAAGGGGACATGGGAACTACTAGGGGATGCACCATCCTCACTTTTCTTTGGTGCACTGAAGCACAAATGAAAGAAAGAACTCATCATAGAAATTGTAGATATTAATGGAATCAAGCACACTGACGATTGGTCAATTTTGCAGATATTCAAAGAGCATCTCTCTGACATTGTAGGTAATGAGCCTGATGAGCCTGAGAACTACCAAATGAGGGTGCACAGATTCCTCAGGACTGTAGTGAACCCTATCTAGCCTGAAGATGCCCTCCACCTTGAAAGACCATTTACTAAGGAGGAGATCAAGTTCACACTTGATCTGATAAAGCAAGGAAGACTACAGGGCTTGACGGACTCCCGCCTAAGTTTTTCCAAGCTCTCTGGGATTCCTACTCTAAACAATTAGTCCATGTCCTCAACTAGGTTAGGAAAATAGGCACGATTGTGGCAAAATGCAATGTTGGGCTCATAAAGCTTGTGCCTAAAGCTCTGGATAGATTCAAACCATCCAACTGGAGGCCTGTAACCATGCTCCCTTTCACCTATAAAATTTTAGCCAAGTTGCTTTTGGGTAGAATTAAGTTCTTGTTAGGGAAAGTCATACATCCTAGGCAATATGGTTTTGTTTATGGGAGGAAAATTCAGGATGCGGTTCTCAACCTTATATTCTCCATTGACCATGCTTTGGGGCTGGATACTAACTTTGTACTAGTCAACATGGACTTCGATAAAGCATATGATAGAATCAACTGGAAGTTCATTATGTCTACAATGCAAGCATTTGGTCTTGGCCCCAACCTTTTGGGCGTGGTGGGTGCACTATTCAACAATACCATGTCATGTGTAATGGTTAACGGAAAACTTTCCCAAGTGAGGGTTTTTAGTGAAAACAACAATGGGAGGTGTTTCGCAAAAAATAGGTTGGTTTTTGAAAAAAACTGGGAACCCCCTATGTGACCTACAAGAGTTCTCAATTTTGTAAAGAAACGTTCTAAAAACCCCCTCTCAAAAACCTAAGTAGGAACAACTCTGTGGTTTCATGGCCCAACCAGCTACCTACTTCCATAGCCTGTGCAATTAACTACATTGAGAGAAAGAGCGAGAAGGGGGGGGGGGGGGGGGGGGGGGGGGGGGGGGGGTTGGGGGAGGCCTACACTCACATGTGGCCCAATCAATGCCTTCTCACAAAGACACACATACACAGAGCTCTGCATTCTATGAGTGTGTGTCAATTTCCTTATCAGAGTTACAGAGAGGTTGGTTTTTAGCTTTATTTTAAAACATGATGTGGTTTGGAAGAGGTTGTAGGTTGGGGAGCCTCTCTCTCTCAAACCTACTGTATAGAAAATTTTGTGCAAATAATAATTATATTTACATGTGATTATTCAAAGTTTTTTTCAATTTATATTTGCTAACCCTTGGCATTTGCATTTTTTAGTTATAGTAGTATATTGGAAGAAAATGTATTCTCTTGGGATGGCCTTGGTGGTCATTTTCTAATGTTTTTACTTTGAGAGTATTTTGTACTTTTCATTTGCTTAACCTTTGCCTTTCAATTTTAATTATTGTTGTATATTTGAAGAAAATCTATTCTCTTGGGGCTGGTGGCCTTGTAGCCAGGTGGGCTAGGGACTTATATATATAACAACTAGAGTCAATAATTAGAACTTTTAAGCATGATGTTGACTATAATTATTATATATAAGGCTTTTGTTAAACTACTTTCACATATATTACATGAGGACATGGTAGTTAGGAGAACACTTTGATGGAGACACACTCCAAGCAATCCACAATGCACCCATCTCCTCAAATCATTGGTCACTGAGGTAGGCATAAGAGCTTGGTTTGCCATGAAGTCTAAACAGATTCATGGCTCATCTGCCCAAGTAATCATGCAAACCTGGGCTGTTTGGAAAAAACAGTTTTCTCACATCCAAATGTCCACTTGGAGGAGACGACTAAGAAAAACTTAGAAAGCTACCAAATCCAATCAACTAAACACCCTCCTGTGGAGAGTGGTACTCAATAAGCTACCTATCTTGGCACGGCTTAATAAACTTCTGAAGCTCCCTGCTCACTGCATTTGGTGTAAAAAAGAGGAAGAGAGTATCACCCACCTCTTTTGGGAGTGTCCTACTGTTAGACCAGTACGGAGAGCCATTAGGAAATGGCTAAGAGAGGCCAATCTTAAGGATGCAATCACTATGAAGCTTGCTCTTTTTGGGGATTCTAGGCCACTTTACAAGGCCTCACTATTGTAGCTGGACACCCTAAGAGCAATCACACTTAAGCACATCTGGTGTCTGAGGAATAGAGCCATCTTCAGATCAGGAAAGAGGACTACTCTTGCTGAAGATATACTTGCCTTGAAAGATCGGATCATAGTGTATTTGAAGTATATTAGGAACACCCATTGGAAGAAGACCCATTGGGTCTTCCGACTCTTTTGTAAAAAGTTAGTAGCATTGGCCTAATGCATTGATGCATGTCCTTTATATATGGTGTAACTACTCATTATCAATGGAAATTTCTCCACGCATTAGAAAAAAAAACCCTCACCTATTTTTAGATCCCACCTCCCTTTTGAGATGATAGAGCTTGATCGATCTCCAATGTAGAAAAAGGAGACCACTTTATTGTCAATATTATATTCAATAAGGTTTTTGGGACCCCCTATATGACCCAAAAACTTTTTGAGAAAATCGTTTTCGTATTCAAAACCATTTTGGGCAAGAAACCCATGCGGAAACAGCGTCGTGCGGCATGGGTTCTCTCTCTCTCTCTCTCTCTCTCTCTCTCTCTCTCTCTCCTCCTTTGCCTTCCTCCCTTCGACTCGTGGTGGCAGTGAGGTGGTTGGCTAGCGTAGAGGAGGTGGTCAATTATAAGTGAAGGCATGTAGGTCGCTGGGATGGATGGCCGTGGAAGCAGGTAATTGGGCATGCGGCACTGGTGGAAACAATGGAAATGACAAAAATGGTGTGGTGGTAGTATCGAGGTGGAAACGACAAAAAACGGTGGCAGTAGTATCTCTGTAGATCTGTGGTAGCATGAGTGTCAAATGGCGAATGCAGCAGAGTGTTCAACGAAGGTGGAGATGCAGTGTCAGTCAATGGAGGTGGAGAAGGGGTGGTAGGTGGAGTGTCTATCAGTGGAGATGGAGAAGGGGTGGCCGGTGGAGTAGTGTCTATTCCACAGCCTATTCCCATTGAGAGAACGACCGAGGCAGGACTACTCCCACTGCCTGTTCCCACATGAGAGAGAGAGAGAGAGAGAGAGAGAGAGAGAGTGTGTGTGTGTGTGTGTGTGTGTGTTTGTGTGTGTGTGTGTGTGCGTGTGTGTATGATGGGCAAGATAAGGTGTGGGTGAGAGTAGTGGTAGCACGTGCAGGAGCGTTGGTGGCATGAAATAGGACGAATGGGTGGTAAACAAGGAGTGACGTGATAGCCAAGCTTGGTGAGGTCAGAGGAGTAACAAGGAGAGAGAGAGAGAGAGAGAGAGAGAGAGAAAGAGAGAAAGAAGAATATAAAGTAAAAAGAGCGGGTAATAAGCAAAGAGTCACTCATGTCCTCCCACATACCCTAATTCCTTCTCGTAAAAAATTAAAGGAATTATTCTTCCTATAGGAGTTTTAAAGAGAAGCCTCGGACCCTACCTCCCTTGGTCCTATCCCACCAAAATCTTATCACTTCCACCAACCAACCTTGATACCAACTAAAAATCCTATCACTTCCACCAACCTTGATACCAACTAAAAATCCTAACTTCATGAGAAACACAATCAAAAAGATTGTAGCCCTCAAAAAACCTAAATCTTTGTGTCCAAAGCCTAACTTCATGAGAAACAGAGTCAAAAAGATCCTAACCCCCTAAAAATTTGCAAAAACCCTAGCTAGCTCACCATCCTAGAAATCATAATCTCTAACCTATTCCCAAAACCTTAGGACCTCCCACATGCTCCTTCCTTGCTCAAGAGTCTCCTTTCCAAAGAAAGAACCCAAACACCCCTTAAAAGAATCCCTACCCATGCATCCCTTAAGTCTTTATGCCTTTGGCATTAGATCTTATATTGTTGTGTGCTTATGCTTTATGCTAAAGAGTTAGGCATTAGGATTTTGGAGGGTTAGGATTGGGGGACTTTTATGAGAGAGAGAGAGAGAGAGAGAGAGAGAGAGCGCTTTGAGGAATGCCAAGGTAGTTCTATGATTTGAATCCATTTTTCCTCATCGAAAGGTCTTAGTACAAATCGCCTTTGAGGAATCCAAGGGTCTTAATATCAGTCACCTTTAAGGAATGCAAGGGTACCTTTGTGATTGAAATCTTAAGATAATTTTCTTGATTATTACGGTATCATTATTTAGAACCTTAGTAAAGAATTACTAAAAAACGTAGCATTCAATGAGATCAAATCGGGCGTGTTTTAAAAAAACGTGTGACGTTGAGGAAAGTGAAATACAATGTGTGGGGAAGAAATGAGGGGAGACAATGAAAAAAGTGAAATATAGTGTGTGAGGAAAAAGATATCACAAAAACTTCACTTCCCTTGCAATATCAAAATTGTCGTATAGCATTCTATGCGTGTAAAGCGCACAAAGAATGCAGGTAGTCATTATGCTCTCCCTGTTTCTCTCTCTCCACACACACACAATCTTATAATTGACAAATCTGCCAAACTAAGGACCAATCCTACATAGCAATCATAGAGTTTTCTGAAAGCTAAAATAGTAGCTACCAAGTTTATATGGCAACCTTACAAATTTTCAAAAAATAGTTTGAAAGAAATTTAAAAAAAACAAAAAATCAGTTTGTCTATTTTTGGAGGCCACTCTCATTCATTCTCTCCCCTTTAAGGCTAAGGCCTGCAACTGTCTTTCTTTTTAAGAAGAAGAAGAAATGATTGAGAAAAGTTCGATCAACTTGAATGTAGCTAGATACATGAACTATAGCGTTATACATAGCGGAATAATGCTTTCCACTTGTGCGTTATATGTCTTTGAGGCTTTTTGGGTCCACCAAGTTGAGTAGGCTATATGAAAAGCTCTTTTTATGTCCTTCCAGGCTATATTATCATTAATGTCTCTTTCCCTATTGTAGAGTGTATCTATCATATGCAGACTTCTAATCCTTTGAGCTATGGGCCATGAAGGAAGCTTCAATCTCTATAGATTCGTCATTGCTATTCAAGCAATTGCACAGGCATCATTATGGATGTGTTGTGGAAACTCCAAGCAAGGTTGAGATATTTACGAAGTGTAGTAAATGTGGTAATGGAGGGGTAGAGATCAGAGGGGCAGCTGAGTGTGCCGATTGTCACGGTGATGATGGTGAGGTTGCACCTGAGCGTGACCTCAATTTGGAAGTTGTGGGAAGCATCCATAGTGGTTGGCATGGCCAAATTGGATCCCTTGGCCTTGTTGGCATGGCCAAATTGGATCCCTTGGCCTTCCCATTGGTGAAGACAATGTTGGTCGTGAAGGAGCATGCACACACACACACACACACACACACTCTCTCTCTCTCTCTCTCTCTCTCTCTCTCTCTCTCTCTCTCTCTCTCTCTCTCTCTCTCTCTCTCTCTCTCTCTCTCTCTCAAACTACTTAAAATTTCATAGTGACTATTAAATTAGTCATCAACCATGCTAATAGTGAAACACATGTTGATTTCAATAATTATATTGTATGTATAAACATTGATGTACAACCAACAATAGCTAAATGCGGCATGCATATTCAACACTATAATAGTGAATGTGCCCACTTAGCACATCTTTTTTTGGGTCAATTGATGTGACTTGTAGGACCTAATGTGATCAATTGCAAATTTTGCTCTTTTTGGTTTAACAACATTGTTTGATATGTCCCTTGTTGTTCCTTCACATGCTATGTCTTTTAGGAGTCTTCTTCCTGAATGCAATAGGGCATTTGTAAAATCCATTGCAGATGAGCAATGATATGATAGAGGTCATTGGGAGTGTTCTTAAAGTCCCAACCACTTCATCAATGATGAGTGCAAGTCTTTGATATTAGAACGGCTTCCTCTAAGGATGCAATCTCTTGCTCCTTTTGCCACGATCCCCTAATGTAAGAACATAAATATCTTGCTCCTTTTGCCATGAGTTGCTCAACTCTTTTGTTTGTTCTAAGCAATTTGCTCAATGCATAGTATACCTATAACTACCCAAGTATTGGTTCAACCACACATGAGTAGCAATCAATGGTTTTTATCTCATTCCAAAGATTGATTTTGTCATGGATAAGGTGTAAATTTGTGTGGAAGATGAGAAATCAGTTATGGATATAGACATTGAGAGTCCTATGATATTGGAGTGTCTTAAAGAAAGTAAGATCCATAAAGATGTGAGAATCACCACTAGAATTGTAATGTGCCCCTGTCCAAGCACGTTTTTGGCAGTCCATCAAGAAACGAATCTAAGCGTCGCCACATGGCACTCCCATGGAATGTCACAGGGTTTGTCGCCTAGGGTTTCCGGAGTTTGCCTCGCAACAGAATGTTCGTGGCCGATGTTTGCGGTCGAAACCCACTAGGATCGACTTGAATCTTGAATCCCTGGTGGTTAAGGTGTCCTGATCACTCTACTATATGCGGAGTTACCCAATCCGAAGCAATTCCATATCCCTCTTGGTTCAAGGAGAAGTAGGAACGAGAGGGATACGTTGCTCCACCTCTCTGCCCATAGGGCATAACCCCATTGTGGTCCCCATAAATTGGTATGAACTCGGGTATTTTCATGCTGCCTAAAGGTCGAACTGCAGTAAGATCTTATGAGAAGCCTCCCAGTTCTCTGGGACCACTCTCCTGTAGGACGGACCCATCGGGGCTTTCGTCCACCCGCTTCCCTCAATAGGCGTACTTTAGTTATCTAATTAGCCCTATCACATTTAGGTGTGACATGTAAAAGCGACTTCCTTAATTAAGCCTCTTAAGGGACAGGGTTCATTCACGTAATTTTATGGCACTGACATGAAAAAAAAATCAAACAGGTTCCCTGGAAGTAAACTTAATATTAGCATTTTATCAGAGATACAAGTGTTGTTCAAAATGAACAATATCCACAATCCGTAAGGATGCACTTTATTTCCACCAAGTTCCCACTTGAACTTATAACAAGGGCCCCTAGAGAATCTATCTCGAGTCACACAGATCGTTTGAGTAGGACCCAAAGGCAAGAAATTTATAGCCAAAGCCCCCCTGGCATCCAAGCATCCTCCTACATTCAAACCATCCTGCGGAGAGACCTCTCGTGGTGGGTTTGGCCCACATTCCCGTTACGGCTATTTAGAACCCCCTTTGGCTAGGATTGGCAGCCAGCTAGGGGTGGTTTGGTGCGCCCTCCAAAAGTTCAACCTGATTCATTATTTCCATTTCTTTTATGAGTTTAGGGTTATACAATCTTTTACAAGCGGTGTTCCTAAACTTACCAGCACAAACAATGGTGCAGGTGAGTGCTCGGGACATCTGCTAAGGGGGGGTCCCTATCTTTGATGCCTGGCGTTGGTCCTTCTTGCCTTGGCGGCAATTCCCTATATCCTCCTGGGGATAGGGAATACCTTCTTTCTGACCCTTCTCTTGTGTGATAGGAGCGACCAATTATACAATTGGAACTATATCCAATAGTTCTCGAATGGTAGATATCTTAGCTTGCTAGCCTTTAATCCAGGGTTCTTGTCTTGGAAGAAATGGCACTCAAACTATCTTGTATTAACATCAGATTGCATCATGGTTAAAGGTGATATCTTCAAGGTAGTTTCAGCTTTATCGAGGCTAGATGTAGAATAGAGACCAATGAGTGTTTTACTTGTCTCATGGTCTCCCTATGAAGTAACAATAGATTGGCTCAATTACCTTTAATCCCTAAATAAGTCAAGTTAAGCCCTATATAGGATTTATCTCATTGAAGTACCTGAGCAATTAAGGTTAATGCTTCATATGTGTATCTTATAACTATCTTTAAGATGAATCGCTAGCAGTGCAACTGAAATTGTCAGTGATACCATGTAATCTAAATGCGAGTCCTTCTTAGGACGATGATGCAATGAGGAGTTCTACTCTCGGGAATTTCTTTTCAATGCACTTACACAAATCATAAGTAGAGGCTTGCATTTTTCTTTTGTATGAGGAACACGAAGTCATCATGCCTAATGGATGTGTGAGCTACATCTCTATAAAGGATTATATGAGCCCAATACCCAGCTTATTGTTGCAATGACCTAAACATACTTAACCCGTTATTGTAGCACTCACGATTCTCATGCACTTGATTCAAGCTTTTACTCCTACCTTTTCAGTTTAACTAATTTTGCGATGCAAAAAAAAGGTATGATTTCTGCTTATGGATGGATATGCTTTATCGTCCCGATAACCCATTTTTAAGTTTCTTTCACCTCTTAGGCATGCCAAATGCTAGTGCATAAATCTAATGCACTACGAGTTCAAACAATAAAGTTCTTGATTTCAATGTGCACAAATGTGAAATCTTTTGTGCAAGTTGTTCGTTCTAAGTCATGCGAGAGTGCAATCAAACACTATTTTTCAACATGCTTGAGTAATGTAACCTAATTGGTGGTTAGTTAACATAGATTTTTACCAGAACACTTCCCCCTTCCTAATGAAGTCCGTCCATATTTTTTTAAAGAGTTTCTACCAAAGTAGGATTTATGGGGCACACTTGGTTACCAAGTGATGCGGTTCCTTGACCCGCAACTCCATCAATTGAAGCGTGATTCGCGCTCTCAATTGGACCTTGCTTCGCTTGGGAGGCATCCTATAATTTGGCTTTTGCTTTGCAGCTACGCACCCAGGCTACAAGAGAGATGATTCCTTGTGGGAGGAGATTGTTCGTGAGAACCCTATCCAAGAGGGGGGAAAGAAAGATGGCAAGCTTGGAAGCCTTCAAAGAGGGAAAAACTCCTCTCTCTCTCTCTCTCTCTCTCTCTCTCTCTCTCTCTCTCTCTCTCTCTCTCTCTCTCTCTCTCTCTCTCTCTCTCTCTCTCTCTCTCTCTCTCTCTCTCTCTCTCTCTCTCTCTCTCTCTCCCTTTTCTCTTACTCTCCCTTTCTCTTTCTCTTTTCTCTTACTCTCTCCCTCACTCTCTCTCTAGTCAGACAGCGTGTAGGAGCCACGAATCCCAATCCCCTCCTCTACGCTTAGGGCCTTTTATAGTGTCTTTGGGGGGAGGGGGAAATTGGTAAGGTATGGAGCCCCCCTTCTTCCCAACAAGGTGGCCAGCTGGATGGCCGCCGCCATGCAGAGAATGGGGGAGGGGAAGAGGGAGTAATTGTTACCCCCCCTGCCCATGTCGTCCTCCTACCAGCTGGAGCTCCCCCCCACAGTGCTCGTCATCCACGGCATCCCCCCCTCTCTCTATGTCAACATGCGGCAGTCCCCCCCTATGTCCTCGACTAGCGGTGTGATAAGGAAAAAAAAGTTTGTTATTATTTTCTCTTTTATAAATTCATTTAACTGGGGGGGGGGGGTCATATGGCGGGAGGGAGGGAAATGTTACAAGAATGTCCTTGTTAGTATGTGCTATAGGAGAGTTGAATATAATGCCTTTAAGGTAATCTTCAATATCCAAACAAGTCAAGGATAAACTTGACTCTTTTGTTATAGAGGTACAATCTTTTTGAAATGCCAATTTAGTGTCTCCTTTATGAGTTTCATATAATAAAAGGATGGGTGCTAGAAAACATGTAGAGGACATCAATCTACATCCATAAAGAGCTATCGTGTTTTTGAGAGGCTATCTAATATCACAATTAAAAATTGGGCAAGTATTCAAGATCAAGAGATAAAACTCTGTAAATAAACCGAATAGTTCGTATGGAGTATGTGTTAAAAGGGTATATAGTGAAAGACATAAAGCTAAGATATTTTACTTTTGTAAAAGTTAAGGATAATGTTACAAAAATGCAAAAGATTAAGGGCCAACCATAATTTTCAAGAATGCACTCTAATGATTTATGAGAGGTTCTTTACCAAGAATGTACTCTAACGTTTTTCAAGTACATTGTATTAAGCATCAACTCATATTCATAGATAACAATACTCGCAAGTTCTCTACTTACATGATGTGAAGGTAGTTGACTTGTGTTTGATCCCACTAGGCTATGACCATGTTAGCATGTTAAGCCATACCCACACCATTTGAATCCAAACAAATCAACTCTAAAATAAATACATGAATATATTTTATCAAGTTTTTTTCAAACAATACACTCTAATATCCAAATATGAGCCACACTACTCCATCTTTATATTTCCAAAATCATCTTTAGAACCTTACTCACTTTGATCCTCCATTGGTAGCCATGATTGTACATCCAAACCTACTTGCATGGGGAAGGGAGTTTCCTACATTTGAGGGCAAGGAAAAGGTTGCACACTTACTTCTTTTGCTCATTGCATGGCTTGCCTTCTACCCTTCTTTCAAAGAAAGACAGTGCTCTACCGATGCTATAATTGCTAAAACCATCATCTACTTGTTCCATGAATGCAAGGATGGCTACTAATGTTAAAGAGAGATGCATTGTATTGATCAATATAATTCTTTACTTTCTCAAGTAAAACTTTTGCATGCCTAAGTAAGATTGGCTAGCCACAAAGTGACTCAATTTTGGAAGAGCATAAGGAATGCAAATCATTCTCTACAAGAAAATTATCATAAAATCATCAAATGTTATCAATGCTTATCAATATTTAGAGAACATAATGGTTTCTACCTATGTAAGGATAATGTCTTCATGTGCATCCATGTTCTGAGTTTATGGTGAAGGGGGTAGGAGTTCCGTTACAAATTTTGCATGCAAATGTAGCTCTCATATTCCAAAAGGACAACAATTAGCATTAAAATATGAGAGTTTCTTAAAACTTGGTTGGTGTCTATATATACTTATAAGAGAAATGTCTTAAAAATCACATTCATGGCTATTCCTTTGTGCATTGTAAAGGCCCAATGATTTCTCAATGACAATGTGAATTTGTAATCCATTCATTTCCATAACTTTGATATGATGCTTGCACATGTTTCCACATTGTGTCCAATCACAATCACAACTGCATTGCGAACATGATACCAATGAGATTCATTTGTGCAACCATAAACATGTTTATCTTATCGTAATTCATTAGCAAACTATACATTCTTGTTTGGGATGCTTGTAGCCATTTCTATAGAGTTTTGTATAATATCCAAAAGATTATTATTTTTTTGAATCTAGCATCCTTGAGCATGTCTTGATACCAAAAATAGGAGTGGCAACCACATATTGATTTTTGAATTAACCAATCAACCCTTCTATCATGGATAGTCCAACAACTCAATAGAAAATGGCCTTTGAGTAATGTGTGATATGACTCCACACTATCATTTGTATCTTGGTTCGCATGTGGAAGCATTCTTGTAGCATGAACCCATATATCTACATGACATTACAAAGGATTTATAGGTTTAAAAGTGTAAATTTCAAGAAAATAAGACTTTAGAATGTAGCTATACAATGACCCTAAATACTTTAAGAATTCTATCTCCTAAAAGAGTAAATATCCAATAAAGAGACTTTAGAATATACCTATGCAATGTTCCCATTGGTCTTTAAAATACTTTAAGAAATCTATCTCTTGGGAATACACATCATAGAACTTTAGGAGGAGTTCCAAGCCTTCCTCTTCTTTATTCTATGTCATGTGAACCATGTATATTTATGATGCATCCAAGGTGGCAAAACATAGTTTCTTAGGTGCTTGGATCATGTCCTTTTTAATTAAATTGTTCAACCAACTCTTGTGAACATGCCATATACATAGGTATATTGGTATGCCAAACACCTCTCTACAGTAGGTCAAAAAATAATTAAAGCTCATATTGTGAAGGATACTCAATGTAATATACAATGGAAAAGAACTTAATTTATTGCATTTATTTTAGCTTGGGTAGCTCAAACATGAAAGAATTTTAGCCTGGGTATCTCGACCATGAAAGCATTTGGCTTCCAAGACTTATTGTGATCAAGCACTTAATCATGTAGAGCCCTAAGCCATGATTTGATTGATGGGATATCATTACAAGAAGTGATAACCCATGCAACTAACACACCATTCATGAAGGTGTCAAATACAAGTAATGTGTATAAGAGAAACTGCAACACAATCAAATATTAGAGCAATAAAAACAAATAAAATCTCATATAATGACTTTGAACTAATGTAATTCCCAATGGTACCTCATATTTGTTTATACCAAATGTCTCATCCATAGCCAAGATATTATTGTGTTAACTTATCATTTTGAGCTCCCATTCTATTTGGATACCAATTATAAAAGGTCTATTAGTCACTCCACCTAATGGATGTTAAATGAAGATGTGATTCAATTACTTAATGCCCAATTATAGACACTTTTTGCATTATCTACATCTATTTGAAATGTGAGAGAGTCCAACTTGCTTGCTACATTGAGGATATCTTGTATCGTAAAAAATGTATCCATAATGGGATGAAAGTGACATTGAGTTGCACTTTTGAGATACCAAACTTATATGACGATTCAACACTTGTGAAGGTGTAAAGTTGTTGTGTAGCATTTTGGCTATACACTTCTTCATATCAATGGGTAACTGTGGTGCAAAATATGTTTTGTCACCAGAAAAAGATGCACCATGGTATATCTTGCTAACCCTATCCCCCACATGCTCATATTGAATATAACTTATTTGAGCAATATGGGGCCATAAATACAATTGGCTTATCCTAAAGTGATAGGTACATTTGCATGCATTCATGCTTGATGCCCACCATCTTTCATGTACCACAAGGGATTGAGATACTTGTCCACGTGTATCTTTTGGACCATATGCACACCAATATCTATGCATTAACATGTCATTGCTTACATAAAATCCATAAGGACTTTTTACTTTAGTAGATAGCACAAAAGTACTTAGGAAGAACTTACATAGTTATCTACAAATAGCTCGACTCATTTGGTTTCTACAAGGATCCCATTACTCTTGAGCTTGTCCAATGCTTGCAAAAAATTGTGGGTGTATCTACTCTTTGTTCCTCCCCATTGATGAAGTCTTGAACATAATCCCAAAGTATATAAGCAAGATGTAAAACATTTATATTTGAGTGGGGGTCAACTATGCTTTCCTAATGCAAGGAAGAGGATTGTATAGGACCAAGATGTGGTGTTTGTATGTTTATGTGTCTCACAATGGTCATATCAAGAGCTTGTATGCATCGCATGATAGGATAGCAAAAGAAAAACTAGAATTAGTTCTACTAGATACTAAGCAACTAAGCACAATCCATTGTTTATCAAAATAGTTATCATAATGGCAAGAAACTAAAAACCTATTATGTATCATAACATTAATGGGTGTTTTATGATGTTGATGCATTTATAATCCTTAAATCTATGTTCAAAATCCACATAATATAGAATATAAATGGCACATATGAAGCTGATTGGAATAAAGAAAAAGAATGTAGCTCACCATCAAGGGGTTGGGTATAACAATGAAAAATGATAGATCAATACACCTATCATATGACAATGACAAAGCCAAATCCAAATGTATTATTTCTCAAATCATAAGCCATGTTTTATTTCTTTGACAAAAAACCATGATGTTGATCTATTCTCAATCATACAACTTATGTTAGAACTCATTATTGGGTATATATGAAGGCAATTAAAATAAATAAAGAAAAGTTTACATACCACAAAGGGGTCTAATGCATGCGGAGAGTTGGACAATTACATAGACAAAATGCTTAATTTCCACAATGTCTATTAACTGAAATTTTCTAAGATTAGTTTTATAAGAGAATATATCATAGGTTCCATTTTCAATTGTTGTCATTAATGGTTGAGAGGGATGGATCATAATATTTTCATTAAAGGGAAAAAATCCATAACCATGAGCTGTCAATACATCAATATGACGACTGGAAGAAACATGTGCATACCAAATGAAATTTAACATGATTGGGAATGGCTGTAATCTCATATATGAATACATTGGTGAAGATGTTGACCATCAAAATTTTGATTGAGATAGTGGGATAATATTTGCTCTTGAGATGCTCTTCTTCTTTTTGGCTCGATTGTGCATCGTCCTCTAATGATTGTGAGAATCGGATGCTCTTCCTCTTCATGTTTTGACTGTGGCACCCTCTTCCAATGCTTCTGTAATCAACAATGCTCTTGATAACATTGATCACTTATAGTTTTGAAAGCCTGGGTAAAAGAAAGGGGGTTTTAGCACCAACAAGAGGCATAGAGAGAAATGATGCTATTTTATGATGAGCTATGATATCTCTTGACCCGTTCTTATACTGGGCTTCTTGTAGCAACTGGGTTTAACTTTGGCCTCTGGTGATGAGTTGATCAGGTTTTTTGAAAGGTCCAATGCTCCAACGTGCAAAGATGTATGTCTACCATAATGTGAGGGGACGAAACACCAAGGATTATTGGCATGAACTTGAGTGCGTGCAAAGTTGTGTGTCTATCATAATGCTAGGAGATGAAGGCACCAAGGCTCATGACATGCACTTAAGTGGAGAAACTTTGCCCTTATCTATGGCAAGTTTGAGGTTGTGAAGTAGGATGGTGGGGTGAGTGGACTTAAGGAGGGTGAGTGGAGTCTAGAGGAAGACACAAGGAAAGTGGAGTGAAAAGGATTTGGGGTGAGTTGGAGGAATCTCCATTGACTATGGCAAGCATGGTGGGGGGACACATTGTCACAGTGGATAGGGGGAGGGTCAAATGCTTGAGTCCTTACTGCCAATTACAGAAAGTACAATGTAGACCCTAAGAAAATCATCATGAGAGATCATCTTATATTGTAAGTAGGCTTTTCCTATAACCACCTTGATGTAGGCCTTGGTGAACCCCCTGGTATGCCACCTGTAGTGCTAAGCAATGCATTAGCATCATTGACATATAATGCTATATCTTTGCACCTTTACATATGTACGTACATACGTATGTGAGTGTGTGTGTGCATGCGTGTGTGTGTGCATTGGTGTGTGTAGCCCTTTTGCTATTTGGCTATGGCATACGATTACTTGATGTGAGAGGAGCAATATTGTAGCACTTCTTACATATCAACTGATTGACTCTCTCTCTTTGTCTCTAGCAAAAGGGCTCTCTCTCTCTCTTTCTCTCTCACATTCTCATGACTAAAGGTCATTGCATCCACACTAAACCCATGGGGGAGATTGAGTAAAGGATCCATGAAATTAGGTAAAGTAGGAATACTTAAATATGATTTCAAAGAAGGAAGAACCATATCTGATGATGCATGTATGTCATCCATCTTGATCCATGCTTCCAAATAGCAATGGACCACTCAAGTTGGTAGAAGTAGTAGCACTGAGGTTGGGGATCCACAATGTGGGCTAAAGTAGCCACTGTCTAAACATCTAAATCCTTTGAATCAACAAATTTGGAGTGAGATATAATGGAAGTCAAGTTGGCTATCAATAAGAAGGTGGTAATCAAGGTCATTAGATGCCAAAAGGGGTTTCTTCCTACCACCAACCTATTTTTCCATTCCTTCTACAAAAAGGCTTTTGCAACCCCTACCACAAATCTATTTTTCCTAGCCTCTCTTCCCAAGCTTCTTCCCCTAAGAATACTCATGCAATACCCTCAAACTTATCATCGGCATTGGGCATTGTCATTGCTTTGTTTGAGGTTCTTTGTAGTAGCTCTCTTCACTTCCTACTTTGTTTCAGGAAATAGGAAGCAAGCAATAAGATTATAACCCTATGTATCAAAGCTATAAATCTCATTCAAAAATATTTTATTAGATTTCAGTGTCATTAAACTTGGGATGTAAATTGTGCAAAGTGTTACTATGTCCAAAAATGAAGAGCTAGCTTGATGTTTTACCAAAATTTGCTCTTGAGTGTATGGTTAGTTGAAAAGTGGTTAGCTCTATTACATTGTGTATATTTGCATTGAAGTGAGAGTGAACGTAGAAAACTATATGTGGAGTCACATTTGTGAAGGTTCAATATATTGCATTGGTATTTACATGCCTAGTCATGTACTTCTCAAGTTTTTATGCCTCAACTTGATACATATCCATGTGTTCATTGCCAGTCAAGGTTGCATACAACCATGCTATCCAACAAAAACCAACATTGTAGGTTGTAGCTATCATCTCTCATGCTAGAAATTTGACCTTGTAATGTTTGGTCACCTTCCCACATTAAATTGTGATTATGTTACTCATTGATGCAATACATCAACCTTTCCCATTGACCATAATTATGATTTGATATCTTAACCATTCCATAGATTATGATCATGTCAACCTTGAACACGATATCTCATATTATGATTACTTTCTAAGTAACACTTTTTGATGCCAACATCTCATGTTTAGGTGCCATTCATCTTGATAATAATAAATTAAACATTCATACAAGTTAATTCATGAAAGATCATGAATTTGTTGTTGTAATCCAAACTAATAGTACTTTGCATTAGCAAGAAAGTTGCATGTAAAGGGGGTATATGAAATTGAGAGAGAGAGAGAGAGAGAGAGAGAGAGAGAGAGGTTCTAATTGCAAATTCCCAAACATAGAGTGACAAAGGCCCTTTATCCCCATTAATCGATGGCTAGATTTTAAAACTCAACATTCCAAATACATTGATGCACAATACTCTTTATCCAAGTTGTATAAATGCTAATGACTATATGGTATAAAATTCATCTAGATGATAATCTCACCTGCATGTAAGGCATATGGTATAATTTCAAGGTTAAAAAGTCAAGGCTAGCAAAAATATATGATCAAGCTAGACCTATGAAGTTACGAATGCCAAATCGTTCCTGTTAGTAGAATGATGTGTTCTATGTAGGAGTGAATTTCAATTTGTGAAAGGAAAGAAAGGTAGGTATAGGCTATTTTTTGTTGTAAAGAGCTTGATGTGTTGTATGTAGAAGTGAATTTCAATTTATGAAAGGAAAGGTATCTATATGTTCTTTTTGTTGTAAATAACTTCAATAGTCAACAAGATGATACCCTTTGCATTTCCTCTACCTAAAATGGTTGATCTTGGTGGATTTCACAATCACTTTGATTTACTAGACCTTTATTGGCATATTCGTTGCATGGTAGCCTTAAGTCACTTGAATAAATGTACTCTTTATTTGTATTGGCATGCTTAGTTTGAGTAGGGGGTGAACTGAATAGGTCATAAATATAATATTGTATCTTCAATTACATGTGTACACTCATATACCTCCACCAAATAGTAGATAGAACATTTGATAAGACTAGAAAGAGAGTACACCAAGCATAGTGTACATTTGCTTTCACCATCGACTGATTCGATATCTTGAGAGCACGGAGGAGATGCCACAGTTTATATCTATGCTTATATCTATGCGGTGGTTGCATGAAGCTTTGACCGCAACTTTTCATGAAGGGGTAGAGGTGTCTATGGAGGAGTGGAAATTCTCGAGAGGATGTAGTTCAAAGGTGATCACATGCTTTCTCTATTGCCATATCTAGATTTTATACACAACAAATAAACTAACCATTTTGGTGTGCACAATACAAAATCTACAACACAGTGTGGTCACGCAAGCAACATTTTTGAGTTGAGGACATCGACAAATGTGCTCCGCAACAAATTGTGGTGTCATAGCAAAGTTCGAGTAAGAGAGCCGACGGTGGGCCACAGATCCAAATACTATAGTAGATGAGATGGAGTATTTTGGTAACTTGCAAAGTGTTATCTTAGTGGATTACCATAGCTTCTCCATGATCATATTTGATATACATTGGTTTAAAGTGGTATTGGAAGGAGTTGGAGCAATCATTTGGTGAGGTTTATCTGGATTTTTGAAGGTAGATTTCGAAAAAAGATGGAACCATTTGTATGACATGTTTATCATCTTTCCAAGTCATTGGGAATAGGTGCATAATCTTTTTTGTTAATTTTTCCACGATCTAAAATAGTCATTAATGTTGATTCACTCTTGCAATACACTTTTATGTGATATTGAACAAGTAATAATGTTTTATTCAAATCCCTAGAAACCTCGATGGTGGTATGTTGTGCCATCTCAACACCTTGGAGCATGGGAGTGTATGATGAAAGCAATGTCCCTAGTGTGGACGAGGAGAGTATGCAAGTAGAGGGGTCGATGTTGTGGAGGGTGGAGCACAAAGAGGGCAAGTAGCAAACTGAAGATAAAACAAATTGCAATAGGTGCAAACTCATCCATCGTTAAATACTTAAACAGAAAATGATAAAAATCCACCACAGACGGCTCTAACGTACTACAAATGCTAGGCCATATATAGATTAGCTGTTGTATGCAAGCATCAGACGTTTGTTGGGTATCTCTTAATAAAGGCACTAGCTGTTTGACTGTGCAGAGGAGACATATGCACACAGATAACGTAGATGAAGAGACAAGAGGCCATGAATTTTTTAAGAATAAAGTGGATTCCTCTTTCTTTGGAGACCTATCTATAGACCTTCTAGTGTATGTTGAGCTATGTCAAGAGCTTGACATGAAGTTATGGGTCATGTCATATTTGCATCCACTTGCTCAATTCATTGATAATTCACTTTTAAGGATACTTTAGTATATGCATTTTAATTAGCATTTCTTTTGCAGAGTTATATTATCATGCTTTACTTAAATCCTTATATTGATTATGGTAACATTGTTTTCTGTCTGTGCAAGTTACCTTTGATAATACCCAAAGAGTAGGATGAGTCGAGGGATGATAGATGAGGAGTTGCAAGAGATCTTCACACATATATCCTCTGATTAGATGGTTGGATTTAGAGATATGGCGAACCAAGAGTTATCCTGGTCATTTTCTGGTTATTTTGCAAGGTCTACTTTCATACGCTTTGATGCTTCAATCTCCAATAGGCGGAGTCGATGCTCTAGATTGGCCTCAGATGGAGGGAGTGGTTTTGAGATGTGAGGTGTCCGCCTATCTCAATCCAAGGAGCATTTTTTAGTAGTCCATCAATAGGTTTTCCAAAAGTGATGCCACTCGCCACTCCCTTGGAATGTCACGGGGTTCACCACTTAGGCCCTACCGAGTCTACTTCGCAACGGGAGAGTTTCGATCGAACCCAATAGGATCAATCTAAATTTTTGGGTTCCTAAATCGTACGGGTCTCCTAACTAGCAGCTAGCTAGCATCAGTAATTCCGAGTTTCCACTTCCTATAGGATTACTCAAACTGAAGTAGACTTGCCATTGCACTTCATTCAAAGAGAATGGGAGACAGAGGGGAGTGTAGTACATTAGCCCTCCTACCCATAAGGAAAAATCACATTCCGGTCCCCCTAGAACAATGCGAGTTGGTTCTACCTAATGATTAGTTGGTCAAATTATCATCTTCCTATTTCTATCGACGATTTAGAAAAGCTTCCAGCTAACCAAGACCACCTTACCCGTCGGGGGTCACGCCCACTCGCTTTTCTTTGGGGATGATATCATCTTTAGTTTTTTTAATTACCTACATCACATTTATTGAAACATATACAACCAGCTTCCTTAATTAGTCCGTTAAATCACATGTTTCTTCACGTAATTTATTTCATAGACACAC
This sequence comes from Lygodium microphyllum, assembly GCF_053477565.2. NCBI lineage: Eukaryota > Viridiplantae > Streptophyta > Polypodiopsida > Schizaeales > Lygodiaceae > Lygodium > Lygodium microphyllum. The sequence continues at coordinate 100,182,167 of NC_141136.1, read as the reverse complement.
ATACAATTCAAATAAACCTTGAGTAAAATAAACTTCTCTATTATATTAGAAGTTTATTACAAATTCCATCCTTCAATTTGTGTGGAAGTTATACAAAATTCCTCGAGGGTATTCTACCCACCAAGATTTCACCCTTTCAACTAGTATTTAGGATTCCAGAATCCCATCCTGGGTCCCGAAGGGGCTCATCGGATTCTAGGAATAATGAAGAATTTACGACCGGAGTCCTCACCGGCACCCACATCTCCTACTGCCCGAGGCTATCCCTACAGATAGACCTTTCGCTACTATGGAGCTGGTCTAAGCCTCTCAAAGTGATAACCATGACCCCCTTTGAGTAGGGTCTCGCAGCTAGCTTGGGGGTAGCCTAGCGTGACCTTTTCTTTATCCTGTTTGTCAATGTATTTAATCAGAGATCTAGAGTCTAGCAAACACAAACAATCCTTTCAAACATATATCAAATGAAAGCACACCATTGTGTAGTTCACAGCTTTATATAGCCAAGGTAGACCTTAGCCTAAGGTAACCTTACAACCTAATGAGGATTCTCCTCCCCAACGAGAAATGTTAAGTACATTTCTTTCAACTTGTTAAGTAAGGCATGAATTTCCCTTTTAGGCTATCTTACCCAACATAAATGAAATTCCTTAAAGAAATATATTTCACAAATAACTTAACGAGATGACTTACAAGACCTTTAAATAAAGTTTCACTTTTTAAGCATTAGTCAACACTTAACCTTGCGGTGTTTGGCCATAACTATATTGAGTGTGCATAAAGACATATGTGCGATAATCTTTGGCAACTATTTCCAACATGATTCCTGGATTTAGAATCTTAATTAATCTAGCTACAATTTATAGTGATTAATCATTTATGTGTGTACTAGTATGCTTTCTAGATGAAGTTGTCAATTCGTGTAAGTGTAAAATATAGAAGTTAATATTTTATGTAATTAATTCTTACATGGGTGCTATGCGTGCAATCTAACAAGTAGTTCTTGTACCATTTGATGCAACAACAAAATTTATATATATATATATATATATATATATATATATATATATACATAAACCTTATTATTTTATGTAGCAAAATAAAAACCTAGTAGTAAATAATCTGGTTTTGCACGATGACATTGGAAAATTTGTCTTTGCTCACATTCACATTCACCACACACAATGTTCCGTTGGTAGTGCCAATTCCGGCAACCTCAGGCACTCCCGTATCTCTAGCAATACCCGTGGTGGTTCTCTTGGTCTTTCCACCTCGTCGCTTTGGAGCCATCATCCACGAGTGTGTTCGAGGGATAGGGAAGGTGGAATGAATTCAAGACGGGGAAAGTGTGAGAGAAGATGGCTTAGATGAAGTCCAAGAGACAGGGGGTTGAGCTAATTCTCTTCCTCTCTAATTCTCTTACGAACTCTCTCTCTCGTAGCCTCTCGAGATGATTCCCTCTCTCTCTCTATCACTCTAGCTTTCTTTGGTAGCCTCTTGGGGTCTCTCTTGTCCTCCAAATTGAGTAGAGGGCATGCCTTTTTATAGGCTGAAGGGAGTGCAGACTACCTCTCCCTTCCTCTCTCTTTTTGCCCTTCTTTGTGTGAAGACAGTTCCTCCACTAAGAATGGGGAGCTTCTTTCACTCCTTTTTAATTTTATTATTTAATTTTTTGGATTAAAAGAGAAAGGAGAGGCTTGAGGTTGTCGACACTTGCTTATGTTGAGATATTTGCAATCACACCTACTTTAGTCCCTTTGTATAGGACAGCTAGGCTAGGAAGATGCAATCCATTCTAGGAAGAGAGACAAAATCCCATATGCACAATGGATGTTAAGTGCTACCAAAGAACTCTATATAATTATGTACTTGAACTATCACTTTCATATGATGATAATGCAATAGTACTTGTCTCTGCTGTCAAGTGTCTGTGTCATTGTTGTCCATACACAAGATTATGTTTATGAGTTCAAGTCTCAATCTTGAAACCTAATTCACTTATGTAACAGTTGTCTACATTGTCATGTCAACATGAGTTGTGTCTTTATCTTCCATCCTCCATAGCTTCCGCCTTTGCCATGCTCTAGATCCCACATCTTTAGCAGCTTATGGGGATTAAAGGAGATATTTTTGTGCAAATAGGATTTTGATGATTGTGCTCCGATGAGCAAGATGAAGTTTATGATGACGCTGATGACGGTGAGAAAGAAGATGGTGATGACGATGATGAAGATTATGTCAAAAATGACGATGATGGAGATGATTAGGAGGGGGGATGGCCTTTATGGCGGCCATCAGTTTGATGGCGACCGTCTCCCCTTAATAAAAACATTAGTTTTTATTAATTTTTTTAAATGTCAGTAATCGTTAGTTTAGTTAGTTAGTTTTATTAAAGTTAGTTTTAGTTAGTTAGTAACTAACCTACTAACTATTGACTAACTTATCTAACTCTAACTATTGACTAACTTATCTTACTTACTAACTACTAACCATCTTTACTAACTAGCTAACCTACTAACTTTTATAAATTTGTCGAAAATATTACATCCTCCTCCCCTTAGAGAAATCGAGATGTCCTCATCTTGAGAGAAATCGTGAGTATTGTTGATGAAGAGCATTCTCATCTATCCATGTAACATCTTCTTCAGGATAATCCCCTTTCTAGATCACCATACACCTTTTGTTGGTCCTTGAAAGCTTGAATATCTTGTCTAATAATCTTAATTTGATCATCCATTTCTTTTAACATTTTTCTCCAAGCTTTTACCCTTAGAGTAGGATAAAAAAAGTTAAGTGGTATACGGAAATCTTGACCATTTAGTGCCTGAAATGGAGTCATCTCAATACTTCGATGATAGGAGGCATTATAAGTAAATTTCACTAAGGATAGATATTGAATCCACCTTTTAGGTTCCTTGCTACAATATGCGCATAGAATATCCTCAATCATGTGGTTAACTCATTCTGTTTGCCCACCATCAGTTTGTGGATGATAGACAATATTGAAACAAAGTTGGGTTCCAATAGCTTCAAATAAACTCTTCCAGAAATGTGATGTGAAAAGAGAATCACGATCACTAGTAACCCATGTAACCTAAAAATATCTTTTACAAAAATTCTTGCAATATTTGAAGCTTTGTAATTAGTTTTTGTTGGAATAAGATGAGCAACCTTTGTTAGCATGTCTACTATTACCATTATTGAGTTATATCCTCCTTGCACAGAAGGTAACCCAACTACAAAGTCCATGCTAATAAACTCCCATTTCATCTAGGAAATGTCAAGTGGCTGGAGTTTTCTTGGTAACTTGACACGTTCAGATTTTACCCTTTGGCAATTTAGACATTCAGTGACATACTTAAGTGCGCCACCCTTGAGTCTTTGCCAGTAATAGCTTTTCTTGACGACATTAAGGGTTTTTGCATACCCCGAGTGTCTTGAAAAAGGAGAGTCATGTGCTTCCCAAAGTATCCTTCTTTTGAGAGTCTGACTTGAAGGAATGCATAGTCTCATTCTGAAATAAACGAGTCATTTGTCTTTATCTGTAGAGATTTCTTGACACTTAGTTTTGAGTTTGGGATCTTGTTCCTTATTCTGAACTTCCCATAACAATTGTTGATAATCTGGGTTCTTATTTTCTTCATCCTTAGTCAATTCGATGATAGGATTAGTTGGCATTGATACTATTGTAGCTAGAAATTTTTGCCCTAAATGGTTCTTCAGCGATCAGAGCATTAAGAAAGGCTTTACAACCAAGGGCATCTACTACTACATTTTCTTTACTAGGTCTGAACTTAATTTCAAAGTCATATTCCTGTAGAATTTAGATCCACTGTCGTTGCCTCATATTAAGATCAAGCTGAGTAAAAATCCACTTAAGACTTTTATGATCTGCGACTAAGGAAAACTTATTTCCAAGTAAGTAATGTCTTCATAATTTGAGACCGTTAATCACAGCTAACAAATCTAGGTCATGAGTAGCATATCTCTTTTCATGGGCTTTCAACTTTCTCGAGGAGTAAGCTACAGGATGACCTTCCTGCATTAGTACGCATCCCAATGCAAGAGAGTTGGCATATCTAATAACTTCAAATTCCTTGCTTAAGTTAGGTAGCCTTAAGATCGAAGCAGTTACCAAACTATGCTCTAGTTGCTCAAAGCTAGATTATTCAATTGGCGTCTAGATAATGGTAACTTGTTTTTTGAGTAGATCTGTAAAAGGTGCTGCAATTTGTGCATTGTTTTTTATGAATACTCTATACCATCCTGTCAGACCTAGAAAACTTCTCACTTCCTTGATAGTGGTTGGGGGTGGCCAATCTTGAACATCTTTGACCTTGGTAGGATCTTCTAATATACCTTTAGCAGACATTATGAATCCCAAGTATTCAATCTTCATTTTGAAGAAGGCACACTTCTTCTTCTCGGCATATAGCTTATGTGTTCTCATTGTCTCCAGGACAATGAGAAGATGTGGCTCATTATCTTTTTCCTCCTTAGAATAAGTTAGGACATCATCAAAGAAACAAGAACAAAATCATTGAGATGAGGTCTAAAAATGTCCAGCATCAACCTGTTGAAGGTAGCTAGGGGATTTGTCAACCCAAATGACATCATGATGAATTCGAAATGACCGTATCTTGTGTTGAAGGTGATTTTTGGAATATCTTTATTCTTGACTCATCTAGTAATATCGTGACCAAAGATCGATCTTAGAAAAGATCCTTGCTCCTTGTAGATGATTCAGAAGCTCGTCTATCCTTGGGATTGGGTACTTATTCTTTAATGTTACTTGGTTTAGCCCAGTCGATACAAAGACGAAGAGTTCCATCTTTCTTCTTTTGGAATAATACTGGGGCTCTCCATGGTGAACTACTTGGCCGAATATACTCTTGTTCTAGCAGTTGCTTGAGTTGCTCTTTTAGTTAGATGGCTTCAAGAATAGACATTTTTAAAGGTCTTTTTGCAACTGGAGCAGCTCCTAGAACAAGTTTGATCTCATGATCAAATTCTCTTTCTAGAGATAACTCAATTAGCTCTTCAAGAAATATGTCGGCGTATTCTTTTAACCAAGATGGTTCTTCTTCTGTCTGACCATCTTGATTTACCTTGTTAAGCTTGATCAAGTAAACATGTAATCCTTTCTTCAAGCCTTTCATAATTCAAGAAGCTTTTGCCAATTGAACTTTAGGTTTCCCTGTTTCACCGTGTGTAGTTACTATTTCGCTGTTCAAATCCTGAAATGTGGCTTGCCTTTTCCATAATGGATATGAGCATCATTTTGGGAATCAGCCAATCCATTCCTAGTAAACATTCATAAGCTCCTAAGTTCATTACTCTGAACCTCATACTTGAAAGGTTTCCTCCTAGGTTAAACTCTACCTTGGCAGTTTGCTATGTAGAAAGTACTTCCTTTCCATTTGCTAATTCCACAAGCAATTTTGATGCATTTACTGTATCTTTTCCTAACTTCTAAGCACACTTGGGTGAAATAAATGAGTATGTACTTCCATAGTCAATCAAAACTTTAAATGATTTACCTTGGTGACTGGTTGGTGTTTGTATTACCGAATATTAAGGATTTGGACCTTTCCTATGGAATGTAGCATGAACGATTGCTCTTTCATTATCTTCTTCCATAGTAGGGTCTTCCTCCTTATTAATCTCCTTTAGGGTAATATTGGACGTTCTTTCTCTTGCCATAGCTACTTGACCATGGCCTTGGGCAGATCTGCCTTGACCTTGAAATTGGCCTTGGCGATGGTTTCCACAAGCTTTGGACAATCTCTCCTAAAATGTCATGGCACATTACAATGAAAGCACCTAAGACCATCCATGTTTCCTTGGGTAGGAACAAAATTTCCAACTGCATTAGATTTTGCTTTTTTCTTCTGTCCTTGGTGAAATTGGCCTTCAGTTCTTTTTGCTTGACCTTCGAATCCTCCTTTGTTCTAGTTATTGTAGCTCCAGAACTTATTATTTTTAGTCTTTGATTGTATTTCTCGCACAATAGGAACAGTTGAATCAAAGCATCTTGGAGGTCTATTGGGCACATTGATTCCAAACGAGTGTTCAGAGGAGAATTTAGCCCATTGCAGAACTTAGACACTTGTTGAGCAGTATCCATGGAGGGTGCCTATTTAAGAAGTGAAACAAACTTGGAGTAATATGCTTCCAAGGCGAGTCCCATTTGTTTCAAGTTAAAGAACTCATTCATCTTTTGGGCGTGATAAGTTGGAGGTAAATACCTTCCTCTTACAACTTCTTTCAACGAATCCCAAGTAATGGTATTTTCAGGGATACCTTGATCTCGGCACCACTGCTTTCACTAGAGTCGAGCTTTGCCAATTAATTTTAGCTTAGCTATCATGGCTTGGTTGGCTGGGACAATTCTAGCAACAAAAAAATAATCTTCCATGGATTCAATCCAAATTTCTGCATTGGCTTCCACATTCTCACCTTTCACGTCAAACTTCAAAGGTTTGACTTGCTTCAAAAGAGTCATTTTCTCTTGGGCTTTGTTGGGAATTATTGTGGGTGCAAAATTTTTGGAAATTTTCAACAATTTTCAAGTTAAATTTTACGAAATTTATATAACATTAATATTAGAGTTTGATACTCAAGTTTCTTCTCACTTAATTTATTGAAAATTTTTAAATTCAAAACTCTTTTTCCATTGCTAAAATTAAACCACAATTTTCAAAGGTTTCAAGGGAAAATAAGGTTCCATTATTTCTCATTGATAAGGCATCAATCAATCTTTGTTACAATGGATGTACAAGGTAATCAAATAGAAAGAAATACATTATTCAGATAGCTCATAGACTCATCTTATTTTTTTTCCAAAAAAGGATTCCCTACTACAATCTAAGCATGACACTCTGATACATCCTTTATGAAGTAACTTGGATTTGGAGAGTAGATATCTAGGAATCTATATTTTTTAGGGAGTTCATGAAATCTGTCCTTTTTATAGTTACAGCAGCTAGAGCGACCTATGACTTTTATTCTGTTGGTTGGAAGGATCTTCATAGCTTCCTCATAAATATACTAGTTTAGTTTGATCTTCTTGCCTCTAGTATACAGGGTTGAGTTTACACTGGCTTTATAAAATAGATAAATCTCAATAACTTTAAGATCTTCCATCCATTTTACCCTTTTCAAATTATTTTGAAGATAAGCTAGACGGCTTGCATCGATATAGTAGTATCCTCCACTAATCATCCGCCATCTTTCACGATATAAAGGTGAAGGGTTGTACAAATGATCTAATATCTGCATCATTTGAATTCTCCATGCAAAGCTGGATGAATGTATCGCTGACATAAACATTACTCGAAAGATCAAGAATCGTTTCCAAGATTCACTATTCTGCCATAATTCAAAAACATATATTAACAAAGAGAAAAAAACATGTCCTAGGTTTTTTTTTTTTAATATTTGTCTAAAGTTTACATCGTATATTGTTCTAACGAGGGCTCTAATACCAACTGTGAGGTGTCCGCCAATCTTAATCCAAGGTGCACCTTTTAGTAGTCCATCAGTAGGTTTTCCAAAAATGATGTCGCCCCACGCTCCCTTGGAACGTCATGGCGTTTGTCACTTAGGCCCTACTGAGTCTACTTCGCAATGGGAGAGTTTCGACCAAACTCACTAAGATCGACCTGAATTTATGGGCTCCTAAATCAAATGAGTCTCCTAACATCCAACTAGCATCAGTAATTCAGAGCTCCCACTTCCTACATGATTACTCGAGCTGAAGCGGACTTGCCATTGCACTTGGCTCAAAGAGAATGGTAGATGGAGGGGAGAGCAATACATCAACCCTCTTGCCCACCATAAGGCAAAATCCCATTCTGGCCCCCTAAAACAATGCAAGTCGGTTCTATCTAATGACTAGTTATTGTCTTCCTATTTCTATCATCGATTTAGAAAAGATCCCAGCTAATTGGGACCACCCTACTGTTAGATAGACACGTCGGGGCTCATACCCACCCACTTTCCTTTGGTGACAGTATCATCTTTAGTTTTTTTAATTACCTATAGCACATCTATTGAAACATATACAATCAGCTTCCTTAATTAGTCAGTTAAATCACAAGTTCCTTCACGCAATCTATTTTATGGACACACATACAATTCAAACAATCCCTGAATAAAACGAACTTCTCTATTATATTGGAATTTTATTACAAATTCCATCCTTTCATTTCTGCAAAAGTTATACATAATTCCTCGAGGGTATTATGCCCACCAAGAGTCCACCCTTGTAACTAGTATTTAGGGTCCTAGGATCCCATCGTGGGTCGTGAAGAGGCTCATCCTGGGTCTAGGAATAATGCAAAATTTATGACTAGAGCCCCTATGGCACCCACATCTCCTACTACCTGAGGCTATCCCTATGGAGAGACGTTTCGCTACAGAGCTAGTCTAAGCCTCTTAAAGCGATAAACATGACCCCCTTGGAGTAGGGTCTCGTAGCTAGCTTGGGAGTAGCCTAGCGTGATATTATATTTATCTTGTTTGTCAATGTATGTAATCAGAGATCTAGATTCTAACAAACACAAACAATACTTTCAAACATATATCAAATGAAGCGATAACAATCACACCATCGTGCAGTTCACAGCTTTACATAGCCAAAGTAGACCTTAGCCTAAGGTAACCTTACAACCTAATGAGGATTCTTCTTCCCAACGAGTGTTAACCCCAACACGAAGAAAGCAAAAGAAAGTGGAAAAGACGCAGGGCAAAGGCGAAAAAAAGGTAGCCCAACTCAAGAAAGAAGAGGAAAAAAGACCAAAAGCGCAAGGGCAACCTTAAAAGTCCAAGGCAAATGCAACATGGGAAAGGCGCATTTTAAAATAAAAAGGCGCACCCTGAAATCTTGTAGAAGAGCGCCGGGCTCTCACCCGTGCAATTTGTAAATGTAGACAGGCGGTGGAAAGGAAGCTAGGAAGATAGAAGGACAATGAGAAAAGGGGCCTAGGCTAATGGCCGGCCATGTAAAAAAGGGGGATGACCGCCCATGGAAATTAGGGCATGTATATAAAGTTGAAAAGTGAATGAGAAGCTCATTCTTGTGGGTGGCAAAAGCTTCTTCTTCTTCTTCTCTTGTTTCTTGCCTTCTTGCTTGTGCTTGAGAGAGGGATTGAGAGAGTGTGATGGAGTGAGGGAGTGATTGTGTGAGAGTGAGGGATCTTGGAGAAGAAGCTCTCCATCTTCTCTCTTCATCTTCTCCTCCTCTCTTCTCTTCTCTTGTCTCGCGCGTGGCTATGGAGGATGAAGCTCATGGGAGAGGGATTGAGGTTGCTTGAGCTTGCCTCAAGGATCATGGAGCTACCGGTGTGCAAGAAAGAGAAGGGTACTCGATCGAGCATCAACGTAAGCTCACTACACCCGTAAGGTAGGCATTGCACGTCGGCTATGTGAGAGGTAGCCATGGGTTCTCGGTTCAAAACACTTGAGCAATAAGTGGTCCGTAGGTCTCGGGGTAGAGCTAGAAGCCCCCCTACAACGAGAAATGTTAAGTACATTTCTTTCAACTTGTTAAGCAAGGCATGAATTTCCCTTTTAGGCTATCTTACCCAAGGTAAGAAAATTTCCTTAAAGAAATATATTGTGCCAATAACTTAATGAGATGATTTACAAGAGCTTTCAATCAAGTTTCACTACTTTTTAAGCTTTAGTCAACACTTAACCTTGTCGTGTTTGACCATAACTATATTGAGTGTGCATAAAGACATATGTGTGATAACCTATGGCACCTATTTTCAACATGATTCCAGGATTTAGAATCTCAATTAATCTAGTTATAGTTCATAGTGATTAATAGTTTATACATGTATTAGTATGCTTTCTAGATGAAGTTGTCAATTCATGTAAGTATAGAATATAGAAACTAATATTTTATGTAATTAATTCTTACATGGATGCTATCCGTGCAATCTAACAAGTAGCTCTTGTACCATTTGATGTAACAACAAACAATTAATGTAAAAAAATTTGACATAAGCCTTATTATTTTATGTAGTGAAATAATAACCTAGTAGTAAATAACCTGGTTTGGCACGACGACATTGGAAAATTCATATTTGCTTGCATTCGCGTTCGTCATACCCGATGTTCCGTTGGTAGTGGCAACTCTAGCAACCTTGGGCACTCCCGTATCTCTGGCAATACTCACCAATTGTTACAGTTCTCGTGGTCTTTCCACCTCATCACTTTGGAGCCATCGTACGCAAGCATGTTCCAGGGATAGGGAAGGCGGAATGAATTTAAGATGGGGGAAGTGTGAGAGAAAATGGCTTAGATGAAGTCCGAGAGAGAGGGGGGTTGAGCTAATTCTCTTCCTCTCTGATTCTCTTACTAATTCTTTCTCTTGTAGCCTCTTGGATGATTCCCTCTCTCTCTCTATCGCTCCATCTTTCTTTGGCAGCCTCTTGGGCTCTCTCTTGTCCTCCAAGCTAAGTAGAGGGCAAGCCTTTTAATAGGCTAAAGGGAGTGCATGTTGTCTTTCCCTTCCCCTCTCTTTTTGCCCTTCTTTGTGCACAGACAACTCCTCCACTCAAAGTGGGGAGCTTCTTTCTCTCCTTTTTTATTTTATTATTTTAATTTTTTTATTAAAAGGAAAAGGAGAGGCCTGAGGCATTTGACGCTTGTTGCTTATGGGGATTAAAGGAGATATTTTTGTGCAAAGAGGATTTTGATGATCGTGTTGCGATGAGGAATATGAAGATTATGATGATGTTGATGACAATGAGGAAGAAGATGGTGATGACGATTATGTCAAAGGTGATGACGATGAAGATGATTAGGAGGCGGGATGGCCTTTATGGTGGCCATCAGTTTGACGGCCACCCCCCCTTAATAAGAACATTAGTTTTTATTACTTTTTTAAAAAAATTAGTAATCATTAAACTTTTAGTTACTAGTTTTATTAAAGTTAGTTTTAGTTAGTTAGTAACTAACCTACTAACTATTGACGAACTTATCTAACTCTACTTATTGACTTATCTAAATTACTTAACTAACTTATCTTACTTACTAACTACTAACCATCTTTACTAACTAGCTATTCTACTAACTTTTATAAATTTCTCAAAAATATTACATGGGAGGTGTTGTGAGGATGTAGATGCTGTGAGCCCATAGCCAACTTCTAGTCCTCGCTCTCGTACGTGTTCAAGAGACGGTGGGTCAAGTGGGTGTTGTGGAGGCACCAATGCAATATCTCCATCTCATTGTGGTTTGGTGGACACTTGTTACCTCTAGGGTTTGTCACACATGTAGGGATATCTACTCCCATTACTCCAGGTTTTGTTTAGCCATCTACAAATGGCACTCCTATGGGTGCTACTCTAAGAGATACCACCCATGTAGGTATGCTAGATATACAAGGTCTCCTGGTTATGCTCGAGAGCATGCTTGTAGGTGGGAGAGGCCACACCTTAGGCATACCCCAGTAGGGTATGAATACCTTATAGATGAGAAAACAGATGTCGTGATTACGACATACTATTAGGCCAACCTTGGATGAGGAATGCACAAGTCATAGAGGATTGGGGCAATGGATTGATTTTCCTAGGGAACAGAACTAGTGCAGTGAGGGTAGAGATGGACACTTGGACGACAACACCTGTCGACCTAGCTGCCATCTCGGCTCTGCTAAAAGGCGATACTCAAACGACCAAACCTTATGGATTGCTCACTAGATATATCCCTTGCCCTGAGGATGAGAGGGATTGGATGCACGTGTTGGCAACCATTGACCTACCATTCTCGAATGAGGAAGGACCACATCAGCAGGCTGCTAAAACCGCTACCATGCCAACTGAGGAGCCAGTTGCGCCGCTTTGCATTATGGCAAGAAGCTCACTCAACCCAGGCAAACGGCCTCGTCCCGCATCCCCAACAACAAATTAGAGCTTCAAGAAATCGTAGAGTATCTGACCGATAAATTGGACGGAAATTTGGCTGCTAACTTAAAACGTCTACATGACCTTTTAGCTAAACCAGAATGGAAATGGACCAAGGTCCATGATCTGAACTTGTTATATAACTGGGCTTTAGTTACTGACAACAAGGAGACTGAAGAGGGAAGCTTAGGGGATGATGAGTAGTCAGAAGGACAGGACCCGGACGATGAGGAGTATAAGGACTATCACTCAACAGGAGAAGAGAGTGAAAAAGAGGTAGACACAATAGAGTATGACACGGAGGGAAAAGCGATAGAGCAAATCAGGGCAGACTTAAGGCCTAGGAAAGAAGGGATCAGTCGAAACGAAAAAGGAGTCATGCTAATGGAGTGTGACAGATCCTGGCTAGAACGAATAGAAGCCGTAGATTACGAGCAAGCCGAAGTAGCACAATGATGGGTAATCCCAGTGCTCAAGACAGATTCACCTACGGAACTACGACCCCCTGGGGAAACACCTTCCTCAAGTGAGGGATGCAAGTTCAACTCGGAGTCGGAAGTTAGCACTGAGAGTGATCCCAAGATACCGCAACCCTCTGAGGTCAAACGCACCAAGGGAGACTTGCCAGTCCACCTAAGGCGCAGGAGGCTAAAAGAGGAGGCCAGGAAGCAATCAAGGGACTCAGAAGTGGAAAGTCAGAGGAAACCACAGGATCTACCCAAAAGGTTTACAAAATTTAAAAAGGGTGACAGAGTGGTGGTCCTATTAGGTGCAAAAAGACCAAGGTCAAACTAATGAACCGATTGAGGGACCTGCCAAAGTCAAAGAGGTTAACTTGGCTGGGAAAGGCAAAAAACCAAGACCGGTGTTCATTGCAGATGACTTGGGGGAGGAGGAAGAGACCAAACTTGTTGCGCTCCTGCAAGAGTACGTTGACGTGTCTTAAGGGAGTTGACCCCAGAGTCGTGACTCATAACATCCCAATGGTTCCACATGCAGTGCCAACAAAACAATGACCTTACCCCATGAATCCCAAGCATGCCCATGCAGTGAAGGAGGAGATTGATAAACTCATGAGGGCAGGTTTCATATATGAGATCGAGCACACAGACTGGGTGTCACCTATCATGATTTTCATGAAGAAAAATGGAAAAATCCGAGTGTGTGTAAACTACAAAAAGGTGAATGCCGCTACGAAAAGGGATAACTATCATTTACCTTACACCGAGCACATGCTGGAGAGGGTAGCAGGGAAGTAAGCCTACAATTTTTTGGATGGTTTCTTGGGTTACAATCAAGTGCAAGTGCACCTCGACGATAGGCACAAGATTGCCTTTGCCATGGAATGGGGAGTATTCGCCTACATTGTCATGCCTTTTGGGCTAATGAGCGCACCTGCAACTTTCCAGCACCTAATGTACACTATCTTTAAGGATATGCTTAGGCGCGAACTGGAAGTGTTCGTAGACGACCTATGTTTACACTCTAGTTGGGCCGAATACTTGAAGAAATTGAGAGCTGTCTTTGAAAGGTGTAGGCTGTACCACCTCTCGCTAAACCCCTTAAAGTGCCAGTTCTGAGTAAAACACGGATGCATCTTGGGGCACGTAGTGTCAAGGAACGGCATTGCTACTGACTTTTCCAAAGTCAGAGTCATTGTTGACCTACCGCCACCCGACAACTACAAGGGAGTTCAGTGCTTCTTGGGACACACTGGATATTATCGACGATTTGTGCTAAATTATGCATTAATAGCTAGACCTTTGTACAAGCTATTGATAGTGTTTGAGTGGACAGAGGAATGCCAGCGTGCATATGAAGAATTGAAAAATGCTCTTACGACTGCACCAATCTTGCAAGCCCCAGACTGGAACGTAACGTTCCATGTGCACATAGACACCTCTAAGTTCGCTATTGGAGCCGTGTTATGCCAGCCTGGTGAGCATAACTTGGATTACTTAGTGAGTTTTTCCAGCAGGCAGCTCACAGAGACCGAGATGAACTATTCCACGATGGAAAGGGAGGGGTTGGCCATGGTATTTGCGGTAAAGAAATTTAGGCATTACCTGTTGGCCACTCCCTTTGTCTTCTTTGTTGACCATCAAGCCCTACTGTATCTTGTGAACAAGCCTTGCACTATGGGGCGCATAGCTAGATGGTTACTCCTTTTACTGGAGTTTGACTTCTCTGTGGTTGTACGCAAAGAAAAGCAACACTACATGGCTGACCACATGCCCCGCATACCCACAAGAGAAGCTGTTGGACAAGGCGTGCCTGACGAGTTGCCGAACGCCCATCTTTTTAACTTGTCTAGTGAGCAAGAATTATTTAGAGCGGATCTGGCGCCGTATGGGGCCGATGACATAGTGCAAGTGCTAGAAAATGGACTACCAGAGCGACCCATTGAGAAGGCCAGATTGAAGAGACTTATCTTAAAAATTTAGCCATACCAACTGATAGCTAGCCAACTTTACAGGTTGGGACAAGACGGGCTATTGTGCAGATGTGTATGTGAGCACGAGATGCACGACGCATTAAACGAAGCACATGGCGGAATCGCTGGAGGACACTTTAGTGGGGACACAACGGCCCGAAAGGTGCTACAATCCCAGCTATGGTGGCCCACCCTATTCTGCGATGCAGCTAAATTTGTAAAGCACTGCGATGAGTGCCAAAGGGCCAAAGTGCCTCTACGAAAGGACAAGATGGAGTTGACCCCTGTCATAGCCCGACAACCCTTTGAAAAATGGGGCATCGATTTTATTGGACATGTCAATCCTGCAGCACAATATTCCCAAGCTCGATACATCATAGTGGCGACCGACTATCTAACGAAGTGGGCAGAGGCACGAGCCACAAGGAAGAACGATGCTAGGACCACCACAATGTTCTTGTGGGAGCAGGTCATTTCACGATTTGGCTGTCCAATTGAACTTGTGAGCGACCAAGACACACACTTCATTAATGAAGTGATTGCCCATTTTCTCTCTACTTTCCTAATAATTCATCGGAAGTCCTCTCCCTATTACCCTCAGGCCAATGGCCAAGCCGAATCCACAAATAAAATCCTAGTCAATGTGCTTACAAAAGTAGTGTCTACTTCGAGAAGTGATTGGGACAACAAGCTAATGGCGGCCTTGTGGGCCTATCACACAGCTTATAAAACGGCTGTAGGACAGGCGCCCTTTAGGTTGACTTACGGAACTGAAGCCATTTTGCCCTTAGAGTTCTTCATCCCTAGCTTGAGGCTAGCAGTCCAGGAGCATTGGGAGGGAAGAGAGGCTTGGACCAATCGCTTAGTGGAACTCGAGCGCTTAACGGAGACTCAACTCCTCGCCACTCACTCTCTGATTTGTGAAAAGGCTCGATGAAAGATGTGGTTTGACAAGCATGTCACGTAGCAAGACTTCGAACAAGGGGACCTTGTTCTGCTGTACTCCATAAAAGGACATAAACAGAAGATGAAGTTTCGGGGGCTAGGGCCTTTCAGAGTACGCATGATCAGTAGGACCAGGAATGTCGAGTTGGAGACACTTGACGGTGAAGGAATAGGCTTCTTTAACGGTAGCCGCATTAAGAAGTACTATCCTCCTTCACATCCATTACATGAGCCACCCATGCTAGAACCCCCACTGAATGTCCACATGGCTACTGTAACTGACCTTACAGACCAAGACGAAGAAGCAGTGGCACCAGCGTACCTGCGGATCACAGTCCAGCAAGAGCGGTGTATTCTTTCGAGGCCTTGATTGATGAAGGTGCCGACTACAACATCTTGACGCATGACAATTGGACACGCATTGGTCAACCGCAACTACACCCCACTAATGCTAAACTCACCCCGTTTGGGGGCACCGCTTACCCACTCCTAGGGAAGTGCAAGGTGGTCGTTTCCATCGAGTCTGAGAGTTTACCAGCCTTCTTCCATGTGTTACCTGACAATAAAGGAGCTGGTAATGTGTCGCTATTGGGTCGCACTTTCAAGAAGCAAACCAACTGTAATGTGGATTACAACCTAAACTGCATACATCTTGCTATCGGCAATGTGCGCATAGTGACAACCTTCAGCAAGGGCTGTCTTAATTCCCCCACTTTTACGAAGCCACCGGTAGAAAACCCTACAACTACGTTTCAGCCCGAGTCTGAACAGAGGGAAACTATGACCTCGTGCCGGGCTCTCAACCCTAGGCCCAAGCCCACCAAGAGCGCTTACAAGGCCAAAGAGTCCAAGTTTCTATGGGTGCCGAAAGGGCAAAAACTACATCCGGGTAGACCACCCAAGAGTGATCCTAAACATCAAAATTATCAACCGTCCCGACCCAACAGGCAGCCTAGGTGCTATCACCGTAGACACACAACCACGCCGTGTTGGATTTCCAAAGATCTCTTGCGGCCACAAGGGTACTACGAGGGCAGTCCCTGGATTTGGGTGCCTAAAAATGGCCAGCTAAGAAGCTCATCTATAAGCAATCTCACCCTAATGAGAGAGGCTTACACAAGTGGCGCCCAAAACATAGTTAGCAGGCCAGGGCCAGCGGTGGCTAGTAAGCCTCAACTCATCTATCGACCAAAGCAAATGCCACAGGCCTTAAACCTACCTAATCCTAAGAATTTACAAACCACTATGACTGCTCACTCAAAACCTAGTACAACCCCCATGCCTCTAGAGTTTCCTGCAGCATCTCAATGTGCTTCAGAATGCAAGGCCCAGCCCGTGACACCGTTGAGGAAGTCACAACTATCCAGTCCAGATGCACCACCCCCGCCAGCGGGTCTTAAACCTTCATACGCAATACGACCTTTCCTCTCTTTGGCTAAGGACCTTGCCGCAACTTCTGAGGATGACTTAATAACCTGCATTAAAATGTTAGACGAAACTTTCACTACATTTTCTAGAAGCTACGAGAGACTAGACCTAGGCCTTCTTGACGAAACGCTTACTTCGGATGTTCGTGCATTACCATGCACTTGGGAGGAATACGAACTTATGACCACTAAAGTCCCCAAAATTGCTGCCAAACTGATAGCAAATGACGAAATCTCGAAGGATTAAGCTGCCCTCAAAAGACTTATCACTTCGTGTCGTAAGCCTCCTCGTTCTACCCCTGAACAGGAGTTACAAGAGCTCACACAGACGGCAAGCTCACCTTCCACGTTCTTGCAGCAATGGTTTACGCTAAGGATCCAATGGGAGAAAAAAGGCTATCGCATAATGACCAATGCTGAGCAACGCAGGGCAATTAAAACTATCGAATATGACCCCACTTATGTGGCACCTATCTCGTTTAGGGTCTTGGCCATCACCCGTCATCAGCATTTGGACGACCATGTGCTCGCCCACCCCTACATTGACCAATTCCTCACCAAAGAGGAATTACATGTTGCCAGTCGCCTCAATACCGGAGATCTCTTCCACGACGTTTTGACCTACATTTCCCAAGACTCCATCCAACCATCTACTCTGGATTGTCATGCCCAACTCGAATACAATCCAAGCTTCTATGATTGGCTATTGGCTAGGTAAGTCAACCCACGCGAAAACAGCGCTTACCTCGTCCTTCCCATGCTAATCCTAGGAAGGATTCTTTGAAAGATCCCCGACGGAGTGGGGAGCAATGTGAGCAAGAGCAGAGCAAAAATGAAAAGTTATGCTATCTAGCTAGCGGATTGTTATAATTAAGAAAGTTTCTATGAAAGAATACTGCAGAGTAAAACAATAGCAATGGTCAAGCCTCTAGTGTACCCATTTTGGGCCCATATATTTTTCTCTCAAACTTAGTTCTAATTAGAAATAAGCCAATTGTTAGGCATTAATGTTGGCATGGTGTGTTGACAGGTCACGACCATGGCAGGATAGGACAAAGGAGGCAAACTACCATTCTCTGAAGAGGAAATGACCAAATTCAGCATCAGCATCGAAACGCGCGGATTCAGTCAGTTCACTTTCAAGCACACACTAAATCTGGACGAGACCATCCTGGAGGAACCCGCGATCAAAGACTTGGTGGACAGATGCCACCTCCACAAGTACGTGGAGAAGGTGGGGCAGGCTGTGGATTACAGCATGTGCACGGATTTCCTAAGGAACTTCGACAAAAGCAGAAACTGTGGCACCGTCACAATAAGGACGAGGGAGCAAGAAAGAAGAACCGAAGTGCCCCTCAATGCAACAATCATAGAAAAGGCCCTGGGGCTTATGCCAAAGAAAGAGCGAAGACCGAGACGAGATGTTTACACCATGTTGGGGATCAAGAAAGAAGCATTGCATACTATGGATGGAATCAGCTTGGCTGATATCCCGGACCCAGCGGTGAAATTACAAGCAAAGATGATCCATACCCTCTTCTCAGGCCAACGTTGCAATGCGCTAATGAACAAGATCGGGGTCCCACTGTTGGAAAGCATAGTAGCAGGAGCCCCTGAAGAAATAGACTGGAATGGGTTTGTACAGAAGACCATTCAAAGTTCAACTGCCCTTCTCACTCCGACGGAAGCACCAGCAGGAGGAGAATCCCCTGCCTCAACTGCACACTCCGCAAGGAAGAAACCTACGTCAAAAGCAGCTACAATCAGATACAGGGGCATCCTGATAGCCATCATAGACAAAGCAATAAAGAATGAGGGCGTCATGGATGAGGAAGCTGCACATCAAAGCCCGCCTCACCACGAAGGAGGGGAATCAAGTGAAAGAACTGTAAGTGACAAGGGAGAGCAGGAAGTGCCGCCTCCACGAGCGAGCAAACCCGAAGAACAAAGCAAAAGTGATAGAAGACAGAAGGAGAAGAAAGAAAAATTAAGTAAGGAAGAACGGGCTGACATCAAAAAAGCTAAAAAAGAGTCTCGAAGGGCCGAGGAAGAAAGGAGGAGGAAAGAGGAGGAGAAGCTTGCCAGAATAGGAGAGGAGTCGAAGAAGGTAGAAGAGGATAGGAAAAGGAGGGCGGAGGAAGAAGCCGAGGAGCAACAACTCAAGGAACTGGCCGAACTGGCGGAAGCTACATGAAGGTCAGTGGAAGAGACCCATGGGGGCGAAGAACTTGAACCCGCAAGCCCTAGCCATAAAGCCAAAGCCAGCGCAAGTGTGGAAGCAGCACCGGTGGTTGTAGGCAAGGGCAAGTCCCTCCCACATCCACTCCCTCCCTCCTTTGTGCCAACAATAGCTGAAATTACAGCCGCAACTACTGCACAACCCACGCCTCCTCTCGACACGGCACAGCTCATGACCATGGTGCAGATGCTCGTGAGCAAGGTGGCCGAAATTGTCCCTAAAACTAGATTAAAAAGGCCCACCGTCGCAGATGCAGAGTCATGGCAAGACCCCAAATGACAAAGACTGAAGGCATCGACCACCACGCCCAATATTCCCATACCTGCCGCGGACTATGACACATATGTGGCCGAGTTACTGACACAACTCGATAAGGCAAAAGAAGAGAAGAAGGTGGCCCTGCTGGAACTAGAGAAAGAAAAGGAGACATCAGCGGCCCTCAGGCTAGAGGTCTCAAGGCAGAAAGCTGACAGATGGAGAGAGATAAAGGCCCTGCAGGACTAGCTAGCAGAGAAAACGAAGGAAGCCCACACCAATGAAAGCCGCCTTAGGCAAAGACTAGAGGATGAGGAGCAGAGCCTGGTGGCGGAACAAAGGAACCTAAAACTATTGATGTAGCAATACAGTGATCTCCAGCAAAGGGTGGCCCAAGTGGAAAAGCTCTACCGGGAGGTTCAGGAAGGCGAAGCCACTGTTCCACAAGAACATGCCGCGGAGCCCCAGTCATGGCACGAGCAAGAAGAATAGAACAGGCTAATAAGGAAAATCAAATTCCTGAAAAATGAAGGGCCGGGGGTCTTAGCAGCTAAAGCAAAACGACTACAAGATGAAGTGCAGAGATTGCAAGATGCGTTGGAGACCTCCCAGGAAGACGTGAAAGCCCTCATGGCCATGGTCTTTAATCAGAAGAGGCTATTCGCTGAAATCCAGAGCGAAGAACAGTTGGTACAAGAGAAATCAGAAATCTTGGCTGAACCACACCACAGGCCCAGCGTTGTTGATCAAGCAAGAGGGATCGCTGAAGACCAGCTCGCTCAGAAACTAAGAGAAAGAAACCATTTATGGTTTTTATCAAATGAGCAGCAACAGGTAGTCACCACCCTGGTAAGCCAGCTGGAGGAACAAAGGTAAAGGATGGAGGAGAGAACCATGGAGTGGGAAAGGAAAAACTTTGACAAGGTAAGGGACTTAACAAAACACCTGGTGGTGGTAGAATGTGAAAGAATGCTGGCCGAAGCTAGGGTTGAGGTTGCAGAGATAACCACTAAGACCTAGCGACAGGCCTTTCTCAACATGGTGCTCCACGTGACTCAAGCCGAGGGTGATGATACAGTGGAACAGGTAAAAATAAAGTTGGAACTAAAGACCCGGGCGCTAAGATACGGTCTTCAAGAGCGGGAACTTTCAACAAGTACAGGAATAACTAAAGAACAACAATTCTACTACCTGCGATGTACGGGCCTTTCCATTGTGGAGCTCAAGGAGTTGGGTTTTCAGGAGCAAGAGCAGCCACCGCCACCACCACCAGTCATTCCTCCCGTGGTTGAGCGCAATGTCAAAGAGGGCCCGGACTTCGAGCAAGATGATGATGAAGAGCCACAAAGGATG
Source organism: Lygodium microphyllum (assembly GCF_053477565.2). Classification (NCBI taxonomy): domain Eukaryota; kingdom Viridiplantae; phylum Streptophyta; class Polypodiopsida; order Schizaeales; family Lygodiaceae; genus Lygodium; species Lygodium microphyllum. The sequence continues at coordinate 100,161,599 of NC_141136.1, read as the reverse complement.
CCAAGTCCGCCTCAACCCGAGATCCCACAGGAGGAACCTGCCGATGCCGAGCTACCTGAACACATAATTGCAGCAAAGAGAAGGAGGCAAGAGTTAGCAGAGGAGGCCCAACACCGAGTGTGCATACTTCCACAACAAATCCCTGAGGAGCCCATGCCACTGAGAAATGATACACATCCTGTAGATTGGCCCCAGGAGTTGGTCATCTGGCGCCAGAGAGAGCTACATAAGAGGCCATTCAAGCTTTCACTCACTTTTCCACGCTCCCTGGACCGGGCCCTATCTTTAGGAGTCATAGCCAAGATCAAAGATCTGGCTAACGAACTCGCAAACAGATGGATGGAAGAAAGAAGCATGATAATGACTAGGTGGAGACAAGAGCCACGAGAATACTGGGAAGACAAGGTCAGTCTGGTTCCCAAATCCGTCCAAGGCTACGAGGCACAGCCGAAATGGCGGAGGAGGATTTGGGACACCAATTTTGATGCCTGGACCGCATTTTGTAGCTCCCTCCCCGAAGAGCATAACAATCCCATCTACATGCCCTACCCCCGTAGGCATGGAGTGGATTACGATAGAGATTTACATGGGGATTTTGACTTCTCGAAAATCTATAATGTAAATGCTAGAAGCCCGGAGGAGTGCTTAGTATTTAGGGTAGAAGATATACTTCCCCCCATAAATCATTTTCTTGTAGATTTCTCTTCCTGCCCCGATCTAGCATTCTTAACCACTCGTAATTACCTCCGACTTCTCAAATTCGTGCTACTCCAGAAACTTGCAGCAGAGGAAGCCCATCTCCCTCCACTCTTTTTTAATCTTAACCTAGGAATAGATAGTCGAGCCATGACAAGGTTGATGATGTGCGCTACTCTCCTCCCTGCCTTCTGCTTAGAGCTATTAGAAAATATGAGTGACACCCGTTTTGCAAGGTGTAATCACCCCTTTTTGTCCACCACTCCTCTAAGAGCTAGAGCCGGTATTAAGGAATACCTACAAAGTCGCGCATTTTTATCACAATGCCTGCGACCGCCCCGTGACTAAATAGGTGCCCCATACCTTGCCCAATGTACTCTCTCTCGTTCACCAAAAAAAAAAAGTACTTGCAGTCTTCCTTCACTATTATGGTGCACCATACTCACCGCATCTAGAGTCCTCTCTAGCCCCTCCCCCACTTCACACTTAGGGCACATCAAGGATAGGACTTTTAGACCTGTCACCCTGAGTTTTGCACCGCACCTCCAACGCCGCATGAACTGGGTCCTCAAGTGTGGGGCATTACCAAGGGCTTGCCCAAGGTTAGACCCATCTCCCAGTTCCACTGACACGGGCACCATGCACTACACACTGAGACAGACACACCCCCTAGGAAGTGCACCACTTTTCTTGCAGGTTATGTTCATACTTCAAGAACGGGCTTCTTGGGTGAAGGAGATCATCTACTACATCCTCCAATGACAAGGAATTTTTCTAGGAGTCGGACATGACCCCATTACTAACACTTCAGGAGCTTCGCTACGAAGGTTTCAATGGCCCAACAGATTCCATGTTGCCAATCATCCACCTACTGATGGGCTGCCATGACTGAACCAAATCAAGCAGAAGAAAAACCCCGTGATGGGCTGCCATTGGCATAGATCTTGGAACCTCACCGTCCGATGATCCATGCCCACCGCCTCAAGATCTACGAATTGCTTATTAACACCACAAGCCTGAAGACTTTCAACTCAAAACTGAAGATCCTATACTCCCAAACAAGGGTTTTCAGCCCTGACCATGGCTTTTCAAGGCAAACAGCGTTTGGGGGGTTTCTCCAGAATAAATCCCTCCAATACCATCCTCCTAAGGGATTGCTTATTGTTTCAAGCGTTTCGGCTACTCAAAAGACGACTGGCTCCATAGGGGCGCCAGAATAGTGAGAAAGATGCCAAGAATCGTCAGGAAGCCTACAGCACGCCGGGATCTCTCCTGGTCATCGTCATCAAACTCCATCACCTCTCATTCACAAGCCTCAGTGTCATCTACCCACCAGTTACACCTAACAATAGCATCATCTATCCCACTACTTCCCACCATAGTGCCATGGGACTGGCACTCGTCTAGGAGGGGGGTAATGTTAGCCCCAACACGAAGAAAGCAAAAGAAAGTGGAAAAAACGCAGGGCAAAGGCGGAAAAAAGGTAGCCCGACTGAAGAAAGAAGAGGAAAAAATACCAAAAGCGCAAGGGCAACCTTAAAAGTCCAAGGCAAATACAAAAGGGAAAAGACGCATTTTAAAATAAAAAGGCGCACCTTGAAATCTTGTAAAAGAGCGCCGAGCTCTCACCTGTGCAATTTGTAAATGTAGACAGGCGGTGGAAAGGAAGCTAAGAAGATAGAAGGACAATGAGAAAATGGGCCTAGGCTAATGGCCGGCCATGTAAAAAAGGGGGATGACCGCCCATGGAAATTAGGGCATGTATATAAAGTTGAAAAGTGAATGAGAAGCTCATTCTTGTGGGTGGCAAAAGCTTCTTCTTCTTCTTCTCTTGTTGCTTGCCTTCTTGCTTATGCTTGAGAGAGGGATTTAGAGAGTGTGAAGGAGTGAGGGAGTGATTGTGTGAGAGTGAGGGATCTTGGAGAAGAAGCTCTCCATCTTCTCTCTTCATCTTCTCCTCCTCTCTTCTCTTCTCTTGTCTCACGCGTGGCTATGGAGGATGAAGCTCATGGGAGAGGGATTGAGGTTGCTTGAGCTTGCCTCAAGGATCGTGGAGCTACCGGTGTGCAAGAAAGAGGAGGGTACTCGATCGAGCATCAAGGTAAGCTCGCTACACCCGTAAGGTAGGCCTTGCACATCGGCTATGTGAGAGGTAGCCATGGGTGCTCGGTTCGAAACACTTGAGCAATAAGTGGTCCGTAGGTCTCAGGGTAGAGCTAGAAGCCCCCCTACAATGTGAAATGTTAAGTACATTTCTTTCAACTTGTTGGGCAAGGCATGAATTTCCCTTTTAGGCTATCTTACCCAAGGTAAGAAAATTTCCTTAAAGAAATATATTGTGCCAATAACTTAATGAGACGATTTACAAGAGCTTTCAATCAAGTTTCACTACTTTTTAAGCGTTAGTCAACACTTAACCTTGTCGTGTTTGACCATAACTATATTGAGTGTGCATAAAGACATATGTGTGATAACCTATGGCACTTGTTTTCAACATGATTCCAGGATTTAGAATCTCAATTAATCTAGCTATAGTTCATAGTGATTAATAGTTTATGCATGTATTAGTATGCTTTCTAGATGAAGTTGTCAATTCATGTAAGTGTAGAATATAGAAACTAATATTTTATGTAATTAATTCTTACATGGGTGCTATCCGTGCAATCTAACAAGTAGCTCTTGTACTATTTGATGTAACAACAAACAATTAACGTAAAAAATTTTGACATAAGCCTTATTATTTTATGTAGTGAAATAATAACCTAGTAGTAAATAACCTGGTTTGACACGACGACATTGGAAAATTCATATTTGCTTGCATTCGCATTCGTCATACCCGATGTTCCATTGGAAGTGGCAACTCTGGCAACCTTGGGCACTCCCGTATCTCTGGCAATACCCACCAGTTGTTGCAGTTCTCGTGGTCTTTCCACCTCATCATTTTGGAGCCATCATACGCAAGCATGTTCGAGGGATAGGGAAGGCCGAATGAATTTAAGATGGGGAAAGTGTGAGAGAAAATGGCTTAGACGAAGTCCGAGAGAGAGGGGGGGTTGAGCTAATTCTCTTACTCTCTGATTCTCTTACTAATTCTTTCTCTCGTAACCTCTTGGGATGATTCCCTCTCTCTCTCTATCGCTCCATCTTTCTTTGGCAGCCTCTTGGGGTCTCTCTTGTCCTCCAAGCTAAGTAGAGGGCATGCCTTTTAATAGGCTAAAGGGAATGCATGTTGTCTTTCCCTTCCCCTCTCTTTTTGCCCTTCTTTGTGCAAAGACAACTCCTCTACTCAAAGTGGGGAGCTTCTTTCTCTCCTTTTTTATTTTATTATTTTAATTTTTTTATTAAAAGGAAAAGGAGAGGCCTGAGGCTGTTGACGCTTGTTGCTTATGGGGATTAAAGGAGATATTTTTGTGCAAAGAGGATTTTGATGATCGTGTTGCGATGAGGAAGATGAAGATTATGATGATGTTGATGACAATGAGGAAGAAGATGGTGATGACGATTATGTCAAAGGTGATGACGATGAAGATGATTAGGAGGCGGGATGGCCTTAATGGCGGCCATCAGTTTGACGGCCACCCCCTTAATAAAAACATTAGTTTTTATTACTTTTTTAAAATATTAGTAATCATTAAACTTTTCGTTACTAGTTTTATTAAAGTTAGTTTTAGTTAGTTAGTAACTAACCTACTAACTATTGACAAACTTATCTAACTCTACTTATTGACTTATCTAAATTACTTAACTAACTTATCTTACTTACTAACTACTAACCATCTTTACTAACTAGCTATTCTACTAACTTTTATAAATTTCTCAAAAATATTACATGGGAGGTGTTATGAAGATGTAGATGCTGGGAGACCATAGCCAACTGCTAGTCCTCGCTCTTGTACGTGTTCAAGAGACGGTGGGTCAAGTGGGTGTTGTGGAGGCACCAATGTAATATCTCCATCTCATTGTGGTTTGGTGGACACTTGTTACCTCTAGGGTTTGTCACACATGTAGGGATATCTACTCCCATTACTCCAGGTTTTGCTTAGCCATCTACAAATGGCACTCTTATGGGTGCTACTCTTAGAGATACCACCCATGTAGGTATGCTAGATATACAAGGTCTCCTGGTTATGCTCGAGAGCATGCTTGTAGGTGGGAGAGGCCACACCTTAGGCATACCCCACTAGGGTATGAATACCTTATAGATGAGAAAACAGGTGTCATGATGAATGAATAATGAGGGAAGGAGGGTGATGGCTCGTATGAGAGAGTTGTGCCAATCAGTATTTAGGCACAACATTTTAGACCATTGGAAGAATATACTAGAGGGGAATAAGGAATATGTAGTGACATCTTTGCACAAGGAGTTTTTAGTACTTATGACACTAGAGAATTTTCCATTGAGTGGATAATGGAGTGTATGCATGCATACATGTCACATAGATGATCAGACGCACGTAAGGAAATCAAGAGTGGCGCCTCAAAGTCTAGGTGGTTGGACATAGACTTAGGGAGGAGGCCACAAACTCTCCCCAGGACAATGGCGGTAGCACAACGAGAGGCAACGAGGGCATGATTAGAGGCAAGGGTCATATATCATTTGGGAAGTGGAGGCCATAGGACTTATTTCGAGGACTTTATAAGTTTTCTTTTGGTTTTTCTTGCTTTCTTATTTGGAATATCACTTGTACTAACAACCTTATTTCTAACAATGCTACTCTATTTTCTTTGGCACAACCCTCTATCACAAATCGAGATCCTACAGGTTTGGAGACTCAATATGTAGAGAAACATGATCTCACAGCACTTATCCATAGATTGTATGTGCGCAGTGGTCCAATAAATCAATCCTCTTTATTATTTGTGGTCATTATTTTTTTTGTGATGCATTGTGTATTGTGGACTAATGTTTGGTTGTTTATTTTGCAGAGTCCATTCAATGCTCCATTGGGTTCGGACAAGCTTTTAGATGGTGAGGAGCTGTAGCATGCACTTGGATTTGTGAAGTGCACATCGTTTCATTTTTTGGTCTTGTGATCCATGGAGCTCTCTTCCATGTAGTATTTCTTAGATATATTTCTCATCCTTTATACAAAATTACATTTTGCGATATTTATAGATACATTTTCATGTTTGTTTTGGACTCTCCTCTCCATGGTTCCATGTATTTTTATGAGTTGTCATTATTAATCTTATACTTATTTTATGAGTTATCAGTCTTGTAGTTTTTTCACTGATCTTGATGATGATTGTATATTCAATATGTAATTGCTTTACAAAATATTATTTAGTACATTGTGATGGGGGTGGCAGGGCATCCACCAATTTCTTTTTCTCTGTTAATTGTTACTACTTATATTGCTAATTTACTACACACATTGCTATTTGAGTTGGTATATGTATAAAAAAGCATCGCTATTTGTGTTGCAAAAGTGATGTGAATATTGATAGATTTGTAAAGACATCTATACTGACACTTTTAGTGACAACGGGGGTAAAATTTTTAATGAAAATTTGAGTCACTTTAAACGTTAATATGTGACCTATATTTTATAGTGAGGGGACTTTGAGAAATCTCAAAAGGTCTCCCTTGCCTTGTATAGACCACCATAGGCTCGTAACTTGTGAGGACGAGTACTTAGAATCTTGAGGCATCCCTTATGTTGTTTATGTAATGGTTGGGCCCAATAGACTGGGGTCAACACAATGTGAGGGGGGACGAGGAGCCTCTTGCTAGCACAATGTGAAGAGGGGCCCTTTGAAAATCTCAAAATGCCTCCCCTTTCATTGTGCATATCCTAGACTCACAAATTGAGAGGGGGAGTGCCTAAAAATCCCGAGAGGCAAAGAGGCACTTGAAAATCCCTCCCTCCTTCCCTCTCTCTCTTGCGCTGTGTCGATCTCGAAGAACCTACACAACATGAGGGAGGTTCCCAAAATTCATGACATTCCTCTCTCCTCTTATGTGGGTCTTAGACCCCCACAATGCAAGGGGAGGGTTTACCCTAGGCCAACACAATGTAGGGGAAGGAGGGTTGGATAGCGGGGTTGGAGCCTTATCCTTGCATTGTCATTAGAGGAGATTTAGACTCAAGTTTGGATCTTTTAATTTTAAAGAGACAAAGCCTCTCAACCAATAGGGAAAGAGCTATCATTATGCTAAAAATGGAATTTTCCAATTTTGAAGTCTTTTATCTCATATCTAAATATTTCTTAAATAAAGTATTTTAAGGTATTTTTGGAGTATAAATTTATAGATAGAGGCACAAAACACAAGAGATATTGGTATAATCAAAGACACTAGATGGATACATTTCTTGTCAATTCTGCATAACCATGTAGTCTCTTGGTTGTTTTTTTGAAATTCATGAATAACAAATCCAAACATTTTCCTTTTATTGTAGTATCCCTTTTTTTAAAAAAAACTTTTAAAAAAATCACTCAATGTCTTTTTTTGCTTCATCTTCTATTTCAATGGAAGCTTCATGTCTTTAGTGTCGTCTCTTTTATCAAAGCAATCATAATATAATTTTCTTAAATCTTGATAACAATAAGTGGATTCATATTACCATCTTTGTTTTGGTTCTTGGGTTATGTTGTAGATAAAGAAGAGGAGAAGAAGTGGAAATGAAATCATTAGCACTTACAAGGAGAGAGCTAAGTATTTCAAGCTTGAAGGACTAGAAAAATAAATCAAGGAGATGCTTATACAACATGCATATGTGCACTCAGAAGTGCGCTTAAAGAACTAGCCCATTGACATACCATGTCATAGATTAAACTTTCAATCTAAAATATTTCAATAGGCTTCAAACAATACTTTTTATTTTTAGAATTTGCTAAAGTTTGTCTATGTTTACAGATATATTTTCACTAAACCTTGAAGATTGACAACCTATATCAAAAACACTATTGGAATCTTTGATGCATTCCATGACTCTATTGGTGAGGAGTTGTAGAAAACAACCTAAAACTAGTCATTAGCTGAGGATCAAATTTTCTTTTATGGCAAAATTTACATTGCACCATCAAGCATGACAGGATTGGATCTCTCAAGCCTCTTCCATTCCCAACTCTAAATAGCATAAAATGGTTGATTTCGAAATGGCAAACACATCAATTTTTTAGATCAAAAATTTATGTAGATATTCAAAGATATTTGATATTTGTGACCTAATGTAGCAAGTTGATAGGTGAAGATCAAAATGTTTATGCCATGACACATGTTTGTGGACCTTTCTAATGATGAGGTTTAACAAACATCATGAATATTCATATGCAAATCGAAGAAATGTGTAGACTTCCTAGGTCAAAGCTAGGATACAAAATAATTGTATGGGTTTACATTCAAAGTGTAATGAAAATCCATTGTCTATAAATATATGATTGCATTTAAAAAAATTATTTTGACTTTCTATAGGATGAGATGGCATTTTGTGGATGAAAAGATTGTAGCAATTAATCAAGACTTATAGGATGATACTAATAATCCTATGATGATGTTAAAGGTTTGGTTAGAGAATGAGCTCTTAATTATGCTCAATGCAAGGGCAAATATCTCTTTAAGTCAAGTGCAAATGGACCTAATAATACAAGGATCTAAGTATCCAGGTCACTTATTCATTCAACTTCAATGGTTATAAGAATATGTAATTTAAAATCGTATTGCATTGTCTAAGATACATGTTTTTTAATTTATTAATAATGTTAATTTTATATGTAGGTGCCCAGGAGAAAAGAGAGAAATACTTCATGAAGGGACATTCTCACGAAATGACATTTTCTCCTATCACAACCTATCCAATTGAAATATAGATGTAATAGTTGTAAAAATGAAAAAAAATTATACAAAAAATTTGAAATCCATTGCCAATGATTGTAATATGATTGTAAAGTTGTGTTTTATATGTAGAAGGAAATTTTGTGATTTGAATACAAAATTTTGACATCTTTACAATCTTTGCATACAACATTTTGACATATTTGCAACCACTGTAGTCTTTATATATTTTAAGTCTCTAAGAAATTGGTGGTGTCCTTTGCCATGTTATATGCTTCACATAATCCAATTTTATAATATTTGAATGGTATTATTGACTTTTTTTTGTGGGTATTGGGCATGGCATTGGAGGTGCATAGGCATGTGGTATTGAAAGGTTTTGATATATTTCACACTTGATTAGATTTTTAACCATCTTTGCTTTAAATAAAAGAATATTTTCATCTATGCAATTTGCTAAAGTGACTACCACCCCTGCATAAAATCGTATAAAATGAGTCTAAGTATAAGTTCACTAATGTTATGCTAGATTAATTTAAGAAAAAATAAACTTTCATCACTTGTTTGGAACCCAACTATATACTCTAGGACAAGCTAGGCATTGCAGCAAACCCTCCATGTGCAAATATGGCCTTCGCCTTGCTCTAGGACTATGTAATTGATTATTTGTGTATTTATACCTTTGATAAGTTTTTCAATAGATTTATTTTGGTAAAGGGAAACAATGTTAGTTTCTCTCTCTCTCTCTCTCTCTCTCTCTCTCTCTCTCTCTCTCTCTCTCTCTCTCTCTCTCCCTCTCCCTCTCCCTCTCCCTCTCCCTCTCCCTCTCCCTCTCCCTCTCCCTCTCCCTCTCCCTCTCCCTCTCCCTCTCCCTCTCCCTCGCCCTCGCCCTCGCCCCCTCGCCCTCGCCCCCTCTCCTCTCTCTCTCTCTCTCTCTCTCTCTCTCTCTCTCTCTCTCTCTCTCTCTCTCTCTCTCTCTCTCTCTCTCTCTCTCTCTCTCTCTCTCTCTCTCTCTCTCTCTCTCTCTCTCTCTCTCTCTCTCTCTCTCTCTCTCTCTCTCTCTCTCTCTCTCATGGTCTTAAGGAACTTATTTCTTCATATTATCAAGGTATCCATATGTTGAATTGGTAAGAAAATATCTCCTTGTGGTAATGTTAAACACTATCGTCCTTTAGTGAGATCTCCAAGACAAGGAGGAGAATAAAAGTACCAAAAATTAGATTTGAAATATTTCATAAAAAACATATCAAAGATTTCCTTACCTTATATAGTATGCCATACAAGATATTGTACAAGATCCAAATTATAATCTTTGTACCATGGCACACATTCCCAAGAGATATTCTCTCTTGAATCAACATTGTGGATAGGATAGAATCTATGATGACATCTTGTTAATAAAAAAAGGAAGGTTTATAAGAAATAAGCTGCAAAAGTAAATAGAACCATTAGAGGAGTTTTGAGGTCTCAAAAATGCCTTTTAGGATATAGAGAGAGAGTGCTCTAACAAAGCCTCTCTATAACAAAAGTTCTAATTTTAAAGTGTAAAAAATTATTTTATAAACAGACATGGATATAATATTATGATGAATTTTTTTAATGAATATCTATGTTTATCATCTTGTAATTATGATTATGATATTCTTTACATTAACGACATAGGATCTCGGTCACTTTGCATTAATGACATATTTGGGATTGTATGATAATGACAATTGAAACTAAATTCAAATTGCCAAAAAGCTTAGTGTTTATCTTTTTTTCCTCTCTTGTTTTGCTGTTCTCATCTCTTTCCTTCCTTGGTGATTGCTTGTTTCTCTCTCCTCTCTCTTTGCCATAGATATAGAAATTTTACCTTCCTTGGTGGTTGCTTGTTTCTCTCTTCTCTCTCTTTACCATAGATATAGAAATTCAACCTTCAACAAGGAGTCCAAGCTCTTTATAAATCACATCCATATTTGTATTTAATTCATTCCCAATAGATGGAAGATGGATTTCTACCATTATTAGAAAATGTAGCTAGATTATTGTGCAAAAAAAAGAAGAAGGAAAAGACAAAGATGTTAGAGCTCCTTTATCTCTTTTTGGAAGGGTAAGATTAAAGATTTCAAACTTGGAGCAAATAAGAAAAGCATAAAAGAGGTTTTAGTACACCATATATTTATGCATAGAGAGTTACATTTGGAACATGGAGCTTCAAATCTTCCATTGCATAGACCGAACTATAAGTATTTGATTCTCAATGCTTTTCTTTTATTAAACTTGGCATTAGGTTTTATTGTGACAAGTTTTGTTTTTATTTGTAGATATCTATCCTTGTAATCTTGAGGAATGGTAGCTCCTTGAGCCTATTATCGATATTCTTGATGTTATGCATGGTTTAATTGGAGAAGAAATGTACAAACGTAGGAAGAACAACACAACTCACAAAGAATATATTTTACCATTCTTATATTATTCCTATGCATAATGGCCAATGAGCAGCAATATCTCTACTTTCTTTGCCTAGTTCTATAAGCCTTAAGTAGTTTTTACCAAGCCCAGCCACTAGTAAGAGCTATAGATGTAAAATCTTTTCTAAGATACCAAAAACATTGAAACCTAGTATCTCAAGTAGGCTGATCAGCAAGATTTCTTTGTTTATGCCTATTAATGTATTTATTGATTTCTTTTCAAATACTAAGATACGAAGATCAAAGGGTATGATATTAGTCAAGAGGCTAGTATATGATCATGCCCTATGATTTATTGATGATGAGGGGTGGGATACAAGGATAGAAGACATGATAACTTGTAAGATAGATCAAGACTCTATTGCTTGCAAATACATGCTTGCTACTCAAAATTTTATCTTTAGCTTTTATTATAGTAGATGGCATTATGTTGGCAATAGTCTAGTTTCTTTGGATCAAAATCTTGACATTTTTGGCAAAGATCTTATGGTTAACATTGATATTTAGCTTATTGAGAATATTATTAAAATACTTAAGATCAGGTCATCATGTACACTACATCAAGTGTAGTTAGATTTACAGAATGAATATATCGAATTGCCATGTCCATTTACATTTCAACTTAACAACAAACGAGTAAATTTGTACATCAAGTCATATATATATATATATATATATATATATAGTGTGTGTGTGTGTGTGTGTGTGTGTGTGTGTGTGTGTGTGTGTGTGTTAGATATGAAAATGAATAGAGAGAAAGATATTGTGCAAGGACATTGAAGAAAATATCTCTTTGATTTCAATATAAATACAAGCTCAAATATTGTAGCAAATTTGTATTTTCTTCATGATCTATATACATGAGGTTGTATACGACAACACACAAATGCTATTTCTTTTTATGAGGAATATCCTGTTTAGGAGCTCTTTTGCCCTTCTTTGATACTTTAGTTGCCTTAGGTGTTGAGGGCCCCTCCTTCTCTATTTCCAAAATCTCTATCTCCTCCTCTACCCTCTCTTGATCTATGGCCTCCTTGTCTCCTTGTTCTTCTTGTATGTAGTTGATAAGTATGTACTTAAAAATCTTTGCTCGTTACATACCAAATATGCTCACTATTGTAATAATCATTGGAAAACTATCACACATTTGAAAGAAAGGAATGTTAGTTTGGTGCTATTTTACAATGTACTCTCTTTTGAGTGAAGCAATATCTTAAAATTAAATATCTTCTACATTACCTTAATAAATTTATCATTATTAAGATAAATAAACTTGGCCAATCTTTTAGCATTTACAATTACCCTCTAACCACAAGAATGCCTATCATATTGATGAGGGTTCTATAAATAATAACACAAAGTAGGATCAAATAACTTATTTGTGGTAGTTTATGGAATCAAGTATCTTGATGTATTTGATAACAAGCTTACCACAACTTATTTATACTCCATCTGTGTAAGTAGATTAGGAGGTATAGAAGAATTTTTTTGTAGAACTTTAATTAATTTGTTTGCAACTCTATATAATAAATAAATAAGATTTAGAGTACTTACAATAGAGAAACGTTCAAATGATCAAGGAGCCTTGGAAAATTTTAACTTATATCTTAGCATTTTCATGCATTTTTTCCAAGGAATTGATAAAAACTAGTGCTTATCTACACATTCTATGGCAATCAACTCCAAGGTATCAAATAATTTAGTATAATAAACTCTTTTGAAAGTAAAAGAAATGCCAAACAACTTACTTTTTATGGTATAGAATCATAACAAGCTCGAAGGTGTCAAAAACAATTCTATTGAGCCAATGGTCAAATGTATTTGCTTCAAGCTCACTTAGCCTCATGTTTTGGGAGATTGAAGGATCAAGAATCTCAACCTTTTGTTATATATCAAAAGGAACTTCATGCACCATACACCTAGTAAAAGCAGTAAAATAGTGAGTATATTTAAAGAAATATTCATAGAAAAATATCATTGTTAAGAACAAAAAAATTAGATGTATTATACCTCAATGCAGCAAGAATGATGGAGTCATTTACTTCTCTCCTCTTATCCTTAAGGATCTGCACCCACTCTAAGTCTAAAAAAATATTACCATTTCTCTTGCCTATGTTACTAGGCAAGAAGCAATACACACTAAAACCTGCTGGATTGACCCTCTCAAGCATGTCAAAAAGCTCATCCTCTAGAGGTCTTAGTTGCTTTGCTTCTTTTTCTTCTGCTTTCTTCCTCTAATGTTCCCTCCATTTCTCTACTTGTTCCTGTGTAGCCTTTTCCTCCTTCTCATGATGTCTTGTGTCTCTCTCATGTGTGTGACATTCTGCACTTTAGGACATGTGCCCGCCTTTTTCTTCAAGCATGGTGGCATATTAAGAACATTATATATCTTCTCATTTGTAAGAGGAACTAGCTCCAAAACCTTAGAGAATCTATATCTCAATCTTTGATATCCTTAAGTGTAACTCTATGTGTATGGATAGCAAAAATGTATGCATCCTTAAAAATTTCAAGTAAGAAGTCCTCTATAGTCTCTTGAATACAAATAAGGGCACTCCTTGTCCACTTAAAGCTATCGAGACTATTGCTATCACAAATCTCTCTTTGATCACTCTTTGGAATGGCAACTTAGGAACTACATTATTAAGATATTTCATTTCCATCCTGATTTCCCTAAGACATCTTACACCTTGTGAAGATCTCATTTTATGCTTCTTTGGTGGCTTCGATGGCTTGGAGCACTGATGGATCTTCTTAGCATGGTTTCTAGGATCAACCGGCTTCCTTGCAGTAGCCTTAGTTCTAGCTATACCTCAATAAAGAAAATTGCAACAACATGAAAAGAAAACCAGGTAAACTAACAATTGAACCTAAAATGTATGAAATGTGAAAGTAGCCAAGTTAAACAATGAACCCTATCACTAAATTTGTATTTCATATGACAAATCCCAAACTAGGCACCAATGTGATTTTTTTTCCATCAAAGAAAATGACAAAGGAGAAAACGTATAGTACACAAAAAAAGACAATTGTAACAACTAATCCCACCACATTCGTGTTTCACATGATAGAGCTAAAAGAAAACATGTGAAACACCATTCTGTTATAGTGGGATTGGAAAGCAAGCAATAGATTTCATGTTTCATATGATATTGGAATGGAATATAAACAAAATATATTGCTAGGAAGAAAACTGATAAAATGTGATTCTAGTTCAATGGAATGAGGAGGCAACTTGTTTAGCGTTTTATATAGCATTTAATCTAAGAATCTAGCATTTGTTAGAAAAGATAAAAAATATAGATTCATGTAAGAAATTCAAGCTAATTGCTAAAGATTTTTCTTTGGAGTATGAATTTCTACCAAAAGAGATGGTTGATCTCATTAGATTGCTCCTGTTGTATTTCAATAGTCTCTTGTATTCCAAATGAGGTTGTCTTACAATGGGAAGATAAAAATGCTTCTTTTGCTAGAGGGGCTTGGTTTAAATCTTGAGCTAGCATTGTAATTCTTAATAAACATTGTACTTAATAGAACATGGACTCATTAATTACTTTATCTAGGCCTAAAAAGAGTTCTAGTGTGCTAAAAATCACTTCAAAAATAACCAAAAAGTAAGTGTCCTACTTTGGGTGAGAGAAGTCCTTTTCGATACAAATTTTTAGAAAAATGGCTATATTATTAAATGCTTTTTTGGAATATTTTAAAAGTAGCATCTTGCAATCATAAACCATTTTCACCCATAATCTTTTCTATCTCTATCAAATTGAAGCTAGTCTCTCTTGTGCTTTATCCAAGGCAAAGGAAAAAATATACAACCAAATCAGACACTATAAGTGGATAAAATAACTCGTTTTTACTTTCATAACAAATATGATACAAATTTTTTTACATTTTTATACTATTTTGTCAATTATTTTTGCATTTTATCTCATCAATAAGTCTATCAGAGTGCTTATGAATATGTCATGTGAAATGCAAACTTAACAGCATTGTTGACTTCGATAGCATATAAAATTGTGTTTCTTATATCAAAAATCCAGATATACTAACAAAAAGATTGATTTCATTTTCTGTGATTATGTAACATCAATGATTTTTGTTTGCTAAGTTGATATCATATGAAACATGAATTTAATTGTGTTGATGTCTAGTGGTTGCTAGTTAACTCGTGTTTCATATGTTAGGGTTTTGATTTTTGGGATACAATTTAGTTATTTATTTATTTTTTGCTGGTTAGGGGTATACTTTCATAATTCTTATTTTTGTAGTGTTTAGGAATGTCAAAGAGAAAGCTTTCCCTTGATGTAATGGAATAAGAGGAGCTTGAGGACATGCTTTTTGATTTCCTATAGCAGATAGGAAACTTATGCAAATTTATTTCCATTAGGGAGATGCTCAATATTCTTTTTGATTTGCAAGAGTTACTAAGAGATCTTGATGATAAGTTTAGGGAGTATAGAAATTTTTATTCCAAATATGCATAGGCTCTCTTAATTGATAATTTTGTCCATTTTAATGATGTGGCCCAAGCAACTAATGCACCCAAGACAACTTTGATCACCAAGTACTATCTTATTGACAAAGAGTATAGAAGGCATGAAACAAACTTTTTCACAAGGAGTAGAGCAGTAGTGCCTTTTGATTCACAAAGACATAGGTTTTCTTATGCTTCTCTAATATATGGAGGATTCCCCTTCAAAGAAAGGGCAAGAGAGCACAAGTGAAGATGCTGCATATATAGATAAGGAGTTTAAGGGAAGGCATAGATTTTCAAAAGGATGCTGAGAACTAGCTGGTGCAAGGCTTTGATCCTACTATGTTCAAGAGTTAGAACATTACAAAGATAGTAGAAGAGGAGATGGAATTGAGTACAGAGATCAAAGAAGGCCCCTTGGATTGTATCACTACATTTTCTACCTACCTTATCAACAAAAAAGGATATGTATTTCTCAATGACATTCAATATCTTTTTGATCTTAGAGAAGATTATTGCTTAGCCATCCTAGCAACATGGGGTCAGACTGATAAGAATTTCATAAGTTATGAATCATGTCCACGCTAGCAGATCTAGACCTTGAGGGAGAGAAATTTCAAAATAGCTCCATGGCCCTATCAATGAGATTGTGGAATATGAGAAGAAGGGGCTACCCAACAAAAGAAGAGTCCTTAGAGATGTAAAAGAGGCTTGGCATTGAGGGCATGGGACATGAAGACACATCTAAGCAACCATCAGAGGAGAAACCAAAGAACTCAATAAATCTTTATGATGGGAACCTTCTTGAAGCTATTAGAAACCCAAAGGTATTAGAGATATTTCGAAGATCTTCCTAGGCTTAATAATAGTTATTAAAGATAAGTAAATTTAAGATTTTTTATCATTTGACAAGGAAATTCTTTTTGTTTCTTCTATAGATTGAAATTCAAGATCCTGATAACTTTCTTAGAAGAGCCAAGGGCTCTAGGCCATTGAAGCTTGGAAAAAGTCAAGGACTTGGCTACTATATTGGAAGTTTCAATAATCAAACTACTATAATTTATCACAAAAGATTCTCAAGCTCTCCAAGTTTGCTAATGATGGCTTTAAAATCTATCTACAAAGTCATTGGATCTAAAGTTTTCAATAGAGGAGTTGAAAAGATAATTTTGTTAGAGAAGGAAGAAGTCGTAAGGGTTTTTGGCTACATGCTTGGTTACAGTGGGTCTAGAGTTGGATTCTTTGGAGTCTTAGCTCCTATTTACTCTCCCATGTGGGAGATGTAAATATTTGAAGCTTCTTCTAAGCTATAGAAAGCTAGAGTTTTTGAAATGTAGAGGTCTTATTAAGTGGGATGAATCCAATGATTCCTTTGCAAAACAGAGACACTAAAAGATCCTAAAGAATTAAGGGTTTCTTGAAACCTATCTTTTGCTTTCTCTTTGCTTAGTTTTTAACCATTCCAAAAACCTCTACTTTACACAAGAGTTTAATATCCCTCTTTCCTTTTCGATGTAATCATTTGTATGGTTTTTGCCCAAGATGATGTATTGCATGATGTGTTGTATTTTTAAGCTTGAATTTATACCAAATTCATCTATAAGACCATTAAAAGACCTCTCATAGACTATTTTCTTTGACTCTTCTTGGTCCATGTCTTATTTGCCTAAAGCATTTTATTCTTACTTGATAATGTGATTTTTCCATGCCTTAAGTCGACTAGATAGACAGATTTCCATACTGTTTGATAAAATATGGAGCATGGTTGCATAAAATATGCTCCATAATTAAAAAATAATGAGAGTTAGTTAAAAATCTTATATGAGTTAGATAATGAAGAAACATATCGACTTCTTAGCATACAAGCATAAGAACTTCTTGCCATATAGTGAGTGAAGTATTGGTTACACCAAGCTTATGCCATTACCTTTTTGAAAAGGTTCAATTGGTCTTTGAAGTCTTTGAGACCATCATCATTCCAATCAATTGTATCACAATAAAAGAATATTCTATCTAGTGTTTTCCAAACTTTGGCTTTTCTATATCGAGCTTGTCTATTATTAGCATGATCCTTGACTACATTATGTAGGGACTTTCATTAATTATATTTAATACTTGAACCCTAATTTTTAGAGTTAATCTTGCCAAGCTTTCCATGAAAGCCTAGTAACCTTCTAACCTTTACTCCACCACTAGATGGCCTTTTAGGAATACAATTTCCATCCTTGGACTTTTGAAGATCTAGTTCAATAATAATACTATCTCCATCATACAACCCAATTGTAGATAAAACTTACTTGATCTTTGTTATAATATCTTGTCTAGTTGATAAGGTTTTTTAGCTTCTAAGAAAACCATGTATAAAGATAAATGAGCTTTTCACTCATTCTATAGAGTGCATGAAGTGTACACATATGAGCATTAGACAAAGAAATATCTAAAATTGGGTTGAATTGTGGGTCTTTGATATGCTTGGAGGGGGCTCTATTCTAATTGCTTGAGCTTAATTATGTGGTTAGGGGTATGCAATTTAAGCAAGGACATCTAGAGTTTGCTCCTTTAAACACATTGTACATGCATTTGGCTGTCTTTAAGTCACCAACTATGTGCCATTAGACCTTTTAGTTTCCAAATTCCTCGACAAATAGCTCTTCTCCTACTTGTTGGCTCTTAATCACATCAATATTGAAGTTTGATGGAAAACCCAATATAATATATCAAAATCCTCTATGTCTACTTCAAAAGCTCCTAACCACTAGATATTGTGTTCAAATTAAACACTAAATGCATTGAATCATTACAATGTTTTGATGAAAGTACTCTATTAATCAAAGTAATGGAGAATCATTCTAATTTTATACACTTTAGAATCTCACTTTCATCAAGTTTAATCACAAACTTGGCTACTCCTTGAGCCCATTTAAAAAAGGAACATGTTGTAAATGTATAGTGCAAAAATTCATTATAGCCACCACAATAAACCACATTAGTGAAGAGCTATTATAAAAAGGAGGAGTACTATTTTTGATAGAATATTTGGGGTACAACCTTCCACCCAACCAAAGATTAATATTTTTTTTAAAAAATCGAAACACATATTTCATGGGCTTTGAAAGAACATTGTTTTATTTTATTATTTTTCTAATTGGTGCATACTCACATTTTAGCACAACATAAAGGTGATAGAGAGATCTTTTACTAGTGCTACAAGGATCATTTGATGATTGTTCCATAGGTAAAGATGTGATTTACAACTTCTTAATAAGAATACTATGTGAATTCAAAAAAATAAAAGAATGAGTAAGTAACCAATAAGGAGAAGAAGAAGAAAAAGAGAGAATGAGGATGGAGGGTGGTAACGAGATGTCAACAAAATTAAAATTGAATATTTGCTTTCACTTTTATCAAGACAAGGCATGATTCTTATTAAATAAGGCATCATCATCTTTACGATGGCCTACATTTCTAAGTTTGATGTAAGCCATGAGGATATTATGATGACCTTTTAATAAATTTAGATATATTTATTTATCAAAATATAAACTTTTAAAAATTTATAAAATATTATTTATCTATTAAAATATTTTCTCTCTCTTGGATCTCTTATAGAGTTTTGAGACCTCAAATATCCCCTAACTGAAGTCTTCAAGCCATCTGCTTATAAGAAAAGCATGCAAAAAGGCACTTAGCTCCTACCTGCTAGTACAATCTTCTTGGAGGTAACACAATATCAAAGCATGGATGAAGCATTTTTAAGGCCTCACAATCAATCTCATACATCCTAATGTGCCTTTAATTAATCTCCTGAGTCTCTGTCTCACACATCTCTCTTTCTGGTTGGGTTACTCTTTAAGCATTTAGCCTTGTTTTGTGGGAATGCGAGGGTTCTTCTATGACATTTGTTACCTTCATCTTTTTTATCTTTTTTAGGGGAGGGATCTCCACAATTTTGTTCATTTTTCTTTCCATGATGCTATATGGGCTTAGAAATTTGTTGTATTTGAATCTAAAAAGCCAACGGATTTGAAGTCCCTTGACATAATTGTGACCCTGTGCACATAAGCTACCAAAATGTATACATGCTAAAAGAATTCAACTATAGAGTCTTCTGTAGCTTCATGTAGGCAATCCAATGTCAAGTAATGCTGATGGAAGCAACCTAATTTATGCCTTTTACATGTCTTTCACAACCCTAGTGAATGGAAGATTTGGGATAAGAGGCTTATGGCAATCCATAATCCTCTTTAGCTCCTTTAGGATGGAGTTGTGTTGCTAGTATCACTTATGTCAAGCTTTGGCATGCAATATAGGCATGCTCTTCCCAAAACCAGAGGCCAATGTCGACCACACAATGTGAGTCTCTTGATGATACTAGCCTTCCAATTTGCTTTGTCCCAATCATCTCTGTCAAAAAGTACAAAGATAGTGTTAGAACTCTAAATGGTGGAAAGAGTGAAAAAATAAAAAAGTTGGATGAAATAGATTGAACCCACACAATGTGAGGGGTGGGGGTTCTAAAATCACAAGGTTCCCATCGCATTGTGTGGCTCCCATTAGGAAGGTACCTACACAATGTGTTGGGAAGGGGGTCCAAAATCTCAAGGATCCCCCTCCCCTTGTTTGTGTTGTGTAGGTACCCCTTGCCTCCCCCTCTCCTTGTGTTGTGTAGGTACCCCTTGGTGGGAACTTGAATAATATAAGGAGGGGTCATTGAGATCTTGGATCTCCCCTACATACGAGATTTGAAAAATGCAAAGGGAGGGGGGATAATTGATATTTTGGAAACTCCCTCTCTCCCCCCATGTTGTGTGGGTTACCTCCCTTAATAGGGACTTGAATAACATTAAAAAGGATCATTTAGATTTTGACCCCCCCCCCCCCCCCCGGTTCCCCTCTTGTTGTGTTGGTACCCCTAGGGAAGGGGGTCCAAAATCTCAAGGATCCCCCTCCCCTTGTTTGTGTCGTGTAGGTACCCCTTGCCTCCCCCTCTCCTTGTGTTGTGTAGGTACCCCTTGGTGGGAACTTGAATAATATAAGGAGGGGTCATTGAGATCTTGGATCTCCCCTACATACGAGATTTGAAAAATGCAAAGGGAGGGGGGATAATTGATATTTTGGAAACTCCCTCTCTCCCCCCATGTTGTGTGGGTTACCTCCCTTAATAGGGACTTGAATAACATTAAAAAGGATCATTTAGATTTTGACCCCCCCCCCCCCCCCTTGTTCCCCTCTTGTTGTGTTGGTACCCCTCGGGAAGGGGGTCCAAAATCTCAAGGACCCCCCTCCCCTTGTTTGTGTTGTGTAGGTACCCCTTGCCTCCCCCTCTCCTTGTGTTGTGTAGATACCCCTTGGTGGGAACTTGAATAATATAAGGAGGGGTCATTAAGATCTTGGATCTCCCCTACATACGAGATTTGAAAAATGCAAAGGGAGGGGGGATAATTGATATTTTGGAAACTCCCTCTCTCCCCCCATGTTGTGTGGGTTACCTCCCTTAATAGGGACTTGAATAACAATAAAAAGGATCATTTAGATTTTGACCCCCCCCCCCACCCTTGTGTTGTGTGGCTATTCCCTAGAGAGGCACCAGCACAACAAGAGGGGAACGGGGGGGCTTCAGATTTTGGAATCCCTCCTTGCCCCCTATTGTGTGGGTACCCTTGGTAGGGACCTGCACAATGTGAGGGGGAGGCTTGGAGATTTTGGAACCCCCCTCTCTCCCTTGATGTTGTGCAAGTCTCATTTGTGTTGTGTAGGGCTTGGATCAATATGATGCAAGGAGAGGATTCCCTTTGAGCTCATGTGGGCATTATCACATTGTGCACGCTTCAGGGGTGGGAGAGACTTACCATGGAAGAGTGCCGAGAATATTTAGGATGAGAAGGCCATGGAACTTCAACAAGCATGCAACATGTAAAATGAAAATTTTAATTTCAAATTTGAGATATATAATGAGATGGCATATGTTGATGTTAGTTGATGCCACATCAACACAAGCATGTACCTACATATGTGAATATTAATGACACATATAGATATGATTATGCACATCTGCCATGTGTACAATATCCGAGCCTATAAAGGCACAAGCTATCAGAAAGAAGATCTACTCTCTATTTTTACATGATTTTCTTTCTTGACTTAAATAGGAGTCTTTTGCTATCATATGTGTCCCAAGTGTTTTCCATCATTGTCTCTATGGCGAGATGGATCAAGGCCTCATGAGTACACTTAGAGGAGAAAGAGGCTACTTTTGTGGAGCAAACATCTATTGGAGAGGTTCATATTAAGGGCCTTCATGTATTCATATGAACGATGTCTTTCTTGAAAAGCCCTAATGTTCAATAAGGCAATGTTGAGGGTTCCTAAGGGCATGAAGAAGGTAGACTTATAGTGCTTTACATAGAATCAAATGTGCCATGTCATGGAGTACTTTCATGGATTTGTTTACTTTTTGCATGTGTTGCTAGGGGATGAAAGGAAAGAGCCTATCCAAGACCCAAAATACATCATAGCTTATTAAAGTGAAGACCGACAAGGTGCAAGAGGTCTCTTAGGTTGTAGATGTGGCTAATAAGAGGGAGTAAAGTGGTCAACTAGATGTTGAAGCTTTGGGAAGGAAGAACATGGAGGTGGGTTTGGTTTATGAGAAAGAGGTTGAGGAGCATAATAGTGAAGTTCTTGTAGCTCTATTGCCCATCTTCCCTATGGGCAAAGATAATGTATCCTCCTTATTAACATCCAAATGCTTTTTAATATCAAGGATGCCTTTTAATTAGTCATTATTGGATAGAATCTTGAAATAGATTTGACTTTATGGTTCCAGATTGGGATATATATCTTCTTGTGAATTCAAATGTCAATTATATATATTACTATTCCATAGTAGAGACTTTGACCATGATGTATAAGGATATACCCTAATATGCATCAACCCTTTGGAGGAAGAGTTTGAAGCAACACATGAAAAATGAAATGTATCTCACTTGGGCAGCTCCTAAGTCTTTACAGGTCAACCGATCAAGCATCTAGATATGGAGTGAGGGGTTATTAGTTTCAGATTAAATTTGGATAATTCTTTTCACAAGCTATGTTCATTTGGATACTGTATTGATTTCTATGATAATTTTTCTATACTTCACTAGGGTATATTTGCTATTTTCTAAATTTTTGTATATGAGGATGGATTCATTAATCTTGTAGTTAGCAAACAAAAGGAAGATTTAGGCAAGAACTCTACCTTGGGCCGTTATATCAAAGACCTAGCCTCTCCAAAGTTTGGTTATTTTCTATTGCAAGCTCTCAAGGGACAATGTAGAGTTCCCTCTTTTTACATTCGAGACCCTATCAAGATATTTTGGAGGGTATCCTATTAGGTAAAACAAAGGAAATATAATGTTTTTGGAGAAATAAGAAGCTCTACGAAATTTTTGTCAAGGCCCTAGTTGCCATGTAAGATGTGGTAAATACCACTTAAGAAAATGATAAAAGAAAACAAGAATTCTTTCTCACAATCACACAACACCTAGGGGGGTCCAACCCCCTAGACCTTCCCCACCTCACTGTCTCAAGGCACCTCAAGGGCAGGACATCTTAAGAGCTTTGCACCATACCTTCCCTAGCATTAACAGGGTCCTAAAGTGTGGGACAACACATCAAGCTTACTTGGGATTTGACCCATCTCCCAATTACTTTCTCACTTGTACAATAATCACAATATGATAAGGTAGACACATACCCATAGGAAGTGCACAAATTCTTATATAACAAGAACTTATCTTAGAAATTAGCTCAACTAAACCAATTATATTAGTGACCCATGTCCTCTCTCTCTCTCTCTCTCTCTCTCTCTCTCTCTCTCTCTCTCTCTCTCTCTCTCTCTCTCTCTCTCTCTCTCTCTCTCTCTCTCTCTCTCTCTCTCTCTCTCTCTCTCTCTCTCTCTCTCTCTCTCTCTCTCTCTCTCTCTCTCTCTCTCTCTCTCTCTCTCTCTCTCTCTCTCTCTCTCTCTCTCTCTCTCTCTCTCAATGGTGAGCTAACCTTTGAAGAATTCAAGCAAGAGCTAATCCCATTCATTTCTAACAACGGCCTAGTGATACCCATCAAAACTACAAAGAGTCATGGGGCTAGAGGGAGATAATGTTAACCCTTATAGGAAGTCATAGCAAAGAAAGCACACAAAAGGGAGACAAAAGTTTAAAATGACATGAAACTAGAGTTCTTGTCTAGTGAATATGCTTTTTTGGACGAGAAGATTATTTTGAAATATTTTGTAAGAGAGAGTCAAGATCACTCCCATGCAAATTGTAAATCCCATGTGAGACATAAGCACAAGAGATCTTGTTCTAATAAGTCAAAAAGTAGTTGTTAAAAATAAAAGAGTATGAGCAAGGTGAGAATACCAATCTAAGCCAACGAAATGGAAGAATACCCAAGAAAACTAAGGGCATGTATAAAAGCTAGAAAGTGAATGGATAAGCTCATTTTCATGGTGTGAAATCTTGTGAGCTCTCTTCTTGCTTCTTGCGTGCATCGTGTGTGTGTGTGTGTGTGTGTGTGTGTGTGTGTGTGTGTGTGTGTGTGTGTGTGTGTGTGTGTGTGTGTGTGTGTGTGTGTGTGTGTGTGTGTGTGTGTGTGTGTGTGTGTGTGTGTGTGTGTGTGTGTGTGTGTGTGTGTGTGTGTGTGTGTGTGTGTGTGTGTGTGTGTGTGTGTGTGTGTGTGTGTGTGTGTGAGAAATCAATGCAAGAGAAACTCATGCTTCCTCTTCTTCTTCTTCTTCTTCTTCTTCTTCTTCTTCTTCTTCTTCTTCTTCTTCTTTGTGGAGCTTGTACGGCAATTGAAGCTATGGAGGTAGAGCTCACTTAAGGTGAATTGATTGGATCATTGACTTATCAATGACCCTTTGCAGATAGACTACAATGAGAAGATAAATCAGTGAGCTCAATGCATTTATTTGGAAAGTGCGCAATGGTTATGTGAAAGGTAGCAATAGCCACATTGCATGAAGTACTTAAAACAACAAGTGTTCCATTAAGGTTGGCATGCATGGCTTGTGAAAGCAATGATAGAGAGTTTATACACTAGTGCACCCTCAATATTAGTATAATCATTCTTACCTTCTTAAGAAACCCTCTATTCTTTAGTAATGAGTACCTGTAGTCTATAAGACTAAGGAGTCATTATCAATAAAAGAATGTCAGTAACTTGGATGAGGCACATGAAGCAACATCTTATACTAAGAGGAGTATCTAACATGAATTTAAAAGAATCAATATCTATCACCTCCGAGTACAACTCTTGTAGATTTTCTCCAAACCATGATTTTAGGTACTATCCAACAAATTTATTTTTACTTGATCTCTTAGTTGACATGGATCCTTTTATCATAAGAAAGTAACAATGTGTCATATTATAGACTTGTTCAGGGAATAATAATAAGACATGTCTTCAATACAACAAAGCCACTAGAATATGCATTTATATAGACCAATAGTCACATGAGGAGGAAGTTAATTATCCTTTAAATCACTCTAAGACAAAACCTTGGAATTGTATAAAGTAGGACTAGTCGTAGGGGAAGAGCTCAAGTTTAGGGAACCATAAAAATTCTTACTAGTGAATTATTATCCTTGTCTAAAAGGAGAAATGTTCATGGGTAGGCAATGCACAATGGCTTTCAAAATTTGTTAAGTTTCCCCAAGGTGGTCAAAATGGCTGAGATAGAAAGAGTACACAAAATATCATTGTCTTCTTGAGCAATGCCTAGTGCTAGTATAGTTGTACTTTGTAACAATGTAGAAATCATAGAACAATTTCATCAAGATATTGAGATAAGAGGATGTAATAATTCTTGAATTGTATCCTATTGTAGGAAGTGCTATTACCTAAGATAGGGACCATAATATGGTAATGTAGTTGGGATAACTATACGATGTAAAGGATTTTGGAATATACCATGTGCTCGAATGGATAAATTGACATAAAAGATAGGGATCATGCATTATATTTTATTGACATATAGATGGTTGATTAAATAGATTAATAATAATAATAATACTTGCACATGGATATGGTTGTTTGTGGATTTTCTTAAAGTGATATATCATGACTATTTTGATGTGATAAGATTATTATGGGCATGAACTCTCCCCTGAGTCTTTTTTTCACGGCTTCCATGTTGGGGTAAAGGCGCCTCCGCCAGGACACCCCATGTATTACTACACTGACAGTACCCGCCACTGCACACTGCAGGTGATGGGCGCCCGTCACCGTCACACTTATTCTTTATTCTTTCAGTGACTAGTGAATAAAGGAAGGCCCGGTCACACATTGTGACTATTGGAGTTCCCATTTGTTTGTCTCTCTCTTTTCTTGCTCTTGCTCTCCGCCATAGCTCGTGCGAATGGTCTTTCGATCCTCTCATCCCTTTCAACTAGTATCAGAGCTTGGCTTCCAATTGCTCGAGCTCTTCTCGGTGCTTGCTTAGCTTTGCATCGACTCCCTTCTTGCATTGGATCTCCATCCCAGCAGCCATATCCGATCTCCCCGAGCTCCCGTCACTCCTCGGCTTCCCGAGCACCTTCCCGGCCTATTGAGGCACCTTCAAGGCATTGGTACTGATGTATTTGATCATTCTTTCAAGGTTTTATTTCCATCTACAGGTTGCAAATAGCAAGGGCAGCCATGGCTTCAAACCCTTGAAGCTTATTCCCCTCATATTGTGCCTTACACCTATCAAGGCTAAAAGAGCCTTGTCATAGGCCTTTGATAGGGCCTTCTCGAGCCCCCCATTACCCCCTTTCAGCCCACGTGGAGCAGCAGCAAGTTTAGCACCAACAGGGCAGATTGCACCATTTTTCTAGGCTGTTAGCACTCGTCTACTTCAGCTCCACACTTGGCCATTGCTTCTTGCTCTCTACCTTGATCAAGAGGGCTATTAGACTTCATGTTTGATGTCATTCAAGCTTTGGGCATTGGTATTGATCATTCGGGGCTGATTTCTTCATATTTGGGACTATCATAAACTGTCATAACAGGCTGAAAACAGGGTAGCAACATTGGCATTAGCATTTGTTGCTTACACTCCATTCCGGTTGTGCTATTTGATGCTCGTATGCGGCCTACTTGATGCCCGAATGTCTTGGGAATGTATGCATTCAATTTGCCCATGATTTGGCATTGTTGTTGGGCTGGAAATTGACAGTTTTGGACTGTTTAGAGCTGTTGTGCATGAGCAGGCTGAAGCTCATTTGTCACATGTATTGCTTCTCTATCGATACCGGATGTATGCTATGGGTTATGCCATGATGTATTACACTTTGGGGATCGACTTCGAGCTCATGATCGTGATTCGGAAATGCTTTTGAGCATCGCATTTTCTCCATTGTTATTGGTTTTTCATTGGCAGTTTGGTCGACTTGATTGGCATTTGGGCCACTTATGCCTATTATCTGTACTTGATGGATAAGCTCTATGCATTACATGCTTTGGTCCATGGTTGATGTCTCTTAGTTCGTCCATTCTTGACAGATATTTTGGAGCTCCGATTTGGATGTTTTGAGCACTTCCGACTCACAGGGATATTGACTTTGGGTTGCTACTGGATGTATTGACTTGACAGAGATCTTGCCATTGGGATTATGTCTTGCTCAGTGGTTGCTACAATAGTTGCTTCATGTATGTCATGCTCTCTTGGATGCGTCTGACGCATTGACTTGGTCACTTGTCACTGGTACTTTGTCTTGGGTTGTTTGAGCTCTTTAGCTCGCCTGTACGCCGTTTGTGCCAGTGGGAGCATAGTGTATGCATGACCGACTTTGAGCAGTTCATGTCTTGGAGTAGCTTACGACTTTGAACATATGTTTTTTGAGACTTTGGGATTACCGTCCACCCTTTGGATGTTGCATTGATGTATGTCTTGGTCTCCGAATTGCTTATGAGCTGAGTCTCTTACTTTGGATCCGCTTTCATTTTGGGCAGACACCTATTTGTGTCAAGTTTTGGCAGTTGCAGGTACATCTTGCCTAAATTGTCTGGGGGTGTGCCTCTTACTGGCAGATGCTATTTGACATGTCTCGGTGTTAAGCTCATGTATTCAATTTATTACATCAAGCATTTATTGGTGGACTGAGCCGTATTTTTCATGCTGAAATGTCCTGATTTGGTGTACGAGGTACTCTTAGTGGGTAGTAGCTTCTCAGTCAGTTTCCCAGTCGTTTTGCCTTGGATTTAGTGGTTTTTTGGTTGTTTACAGCAAAAAACAGCAAGCAGTTTTTGAACTGTCTCTGCATTTACAGCTTGCATTATGGCTTCGTCTTTGACTGATAATGCCATATTTAATATCATGAAGTTGGATGGTACCAATTATGGCTATTGGAAGAGCCAGATTTGGCAGGTCTTGGTGCAGAAGAACCATGTAAAGCCTCTTCGATTGAGCAGGCAGCAGCCTGTAGGTATGAGCAATGATGAGACTGGTTTGACTTGGATGCATACTATAAGTCCACAATCATACTCTCTCTGACTGAGCAGGTTCATTACAATGTAGTGGATGAGGCACAAACTGCATGGCAGTTATGGGAAAAGATCAAGAATCTTTATGATAAGAAGAGCCCAGCTAGTCAGATGTCTTGGCTCAAGTAGCTCATGGATCTACGCATGAAGGAGAATGCGATGATGTCTGCTCATTTGAGCCAGTTCCATGTGATCTTGAAGAATCTGACATTGCAGGGTATCACATTTCTCGATGAGGTGACCCCACTCTTTTTGCTTGGGACTCTTGGAGAGTCGTGGGATGTCTTTTGTACTGCCTTGTGTGCTCCTGCTAACTAAGCTGAAATTGTCTAATGTAAAGAGTGCTCTTCTATAGGAAGAGATCAACAAGAAGAACTTGGATGCCTCTCGTGTTTCTCATGCTTTGATAGTTAGAGGCAGGAATGATCGTGGGAATGGTCGTGGCCGTGACTCTCAGAAGGGTCGGTCCAAATCTCGTGGAAAGTTGCATAGTAAGTAGCATGGGCGCAACACTAATGTCACTTGCCATCATTGTGGGAAAAAGGGCCATATCAGACCATAGTGCCATGAGTTGCGCAACGAGAAGCGCAAGGACAAGGGGAAGGATAAAGTGCAGGAAAAGTCTTCTAATCGCAGTACTGTACCTGCAAAGTCCAGTGTAAAGATCGAAGAGATCAATGTTACGCAGATTGAGGAGCCATCTGACGGTGATGAGTTTATCTTGGCAGCTAGTTCATTTGACAGCTCACAATTGACTGAGACTCCTAGCATATATGCACAGTATTGGCTTTTGGATTCAGGCGCGTCTTTTCATGTGACACCTTATCGTTGAGTGGTTCCACTCCTACCGCACTGTATCAGGGTCAGTCAGGCTTGGAGATGACATGTCTTTGGCTATTGTGGGCAGTGGTGACATACAGTTGTAGTTTTCCACTGGCAGTTCTTTTTTGCTTAGGGATGTACGTCATGTACATGCACTTACGCGTAGCCTTATGTCTGCAGGTCAGCTGGATGATGCAGGGTTTCACATTGGTTTTGGAGACTCTGCCTAGAAGATTAGCAGAGGCAGACTTGTACTAGCCAGAGGTGCCAAGGCTGGCAGCCTCTATCCTCTTGTAGTGGATGGTCCTACAGTTGATCATGTTTTGTCAGTGGGTTGTATCCCACATGTATCACTTTGGCATGCCCGTTTGGGGCATATGTCTTTGAAGGGAATGAAAATGCTTTCTAGTTTGCAGTATCTTCTGCCTTTAGACTATGCATGTTCTGACTCATGTGATCATTGTCTTTATGGTAAGCAGACTAGGTCTACGCATAAGAAATCAGGTAGGTCACGCATGAGTGAGCCCTTGACTTTGGTGCATTTCGATGTTTCTGGGCCCATGCCTTGTATGTCTATGGGTGGCGCGAAGTACTTTGTTACCTTCATTGATGATTTTTCTAGGAAAGTGTGGGCTTATCCCATAAAGTAGAAGTCTGATGTATTGGCAATCTTTAAGCGTTGGCTTGCTCTTGTTGAGAACCAGACTGGGTATAAGCTGAAATGCCTTAAGACTAACAATGGGGGAGAATATGTCTCACGTGCTTTTGAGCAGTTGTGTGATGATAGGGATATTGAGCGTCAGTTGGCTGCCCCTTACACCCCACCCCAGAATGGTTTGGCTGAGCGCATGAACAGGACTATTCAGGAGCGTGTGTGCTCTATGCTTAGCCATGCAGGCCCACCACAGAGCTTTTGGACTGAGGTAGTTAGTACGGCAGTGCATGTCATAAACCAATCGCCTTCTAGTGGTTTGGATTTCCAGGTTGCAGAGGAAATTTGGGCTGGTAAGCCACCCTCTTATGCGCATCTCCATGTCTTTGGATGTGAGGCATTCTGCCATATGCCCAAGGACAAGAGGAGTAAGTTGGATCCAAAGAGCATTAAATGCATATTTCTTGGCTATGGTGATTCAGGAGAGATGGGCTATCGCCTATGGGATCCGCAGGTGCGGAAAATAGTATGCAGCCATGATGTAGTTTTCCACGAACACAAAATGCATAAGCAGCCTGAGAAGGTGGTTGAGATCCGCAGAGTGATCTTTTAGGAGGAGCCTCGAGCTCCAGCACAGCCAATAGTACAGCCTGCAGCAGTTCCTACACAGGGCCAGGGTGTTGGACAGACAGTTGGACAAGCAACAGAGCCTGCAGTGAGATGGTCTACTAGAGATAAACGTCCACCTAATCGCTATGAGCCCTCTATGTAGTATGTCTTGTTGACGGATGTAGGAGAGCCTCTCACCTATGATGAGGCTATGCGCAAGGGTGACAGTCACTCCTGGGAGAAGGCTATGCAGTCTGAGATGGACTCCTTGCATAGGAATATGACTTGGGATCTTGTTGCCTTGCCTAAGGGCAAATAGGCTTTGCCATGCAAATGGGTATACAAGCTGAAAAGTACCCCTGGGCATCCCAAGCCGGCCTATAAGGCTAGACTTGTAGCTAAGGGTTTTAAGCAGGAGCATGGAGTTGACTTTGATGAGGTCTTCTCTCCTATCGTCAAGATGACTACCCTGCTTGGTCTTGTCCTTGGTCGTGCAACTTGACTTGGATCTTTATCAGATGGTTGTTAAGACTGCATTCTTGCATGGGGATTTGCATGACGAGATCTATATGGAGCAGCCTAAGGGCTTTGTAGAACATTGCAAGGAGCACCTAGTGTGCAAATTAAAGAAGAGTCTTTATGGCTTGAAACAGGCACCTAGGGAATGGTATCATAAGTTTGATGCCTTTATGCAATCACAGGGCTACAGCAGGAGTGCTATGGATCCGTGTCTTTACAGGAAGAAAGCCCGTGATGGCAATTTACTGGTTTTGGTTCTCTATGTTGATGACATGCTGATAGCAGGGAAAGCTCATGCAGAGCTTGATGCTCTGAAAGCTCAGCTCAAGAAGAGCTTTGAGATGAAGGATCTGGGACAGGCCTCACATATTCTTGGGATGCGCATTAAGCATGATAGGCATCAGGGGCTTTTGTATCTCTCACAGTGGGAGTACATCCATAAAGTCCTTGAGCGCTTCCGCATGCAGGACGTAAAGCCTGCAGACTGTCCTTTGCCTTCTCATGTGAGGGTTTCACAGGCCGATTGTCCGCAAATAGATGAGCAGAGGGCCGAGATGGCCAAGATCCCTTATGCATCAGCAGTGGGCAGTCTCATGTATACCATGATAGCCACTCGTCCAGATATTGCGCATGCAGTTGGTGTTGTGGTGCGTTATATGGCTACACCTGGCAAGAAGCATTGGGATGCCGTGAAAGGTATCATGAGGTATCTGAAGGGCACTGCAAATATGTCTATATGCTATGGCAGCCAGGATATAGGGGTCGTGGGTTACACTAACTCCGACTATGCAGGATATACAAATAGTAGGAAGTCCACTTCTGGCTATGTGTTCACTTATGCTGGAGGGGTTGTTTCTTGGATGTCCGGGGTGCAGAAGTGTACGGCTTTGTCTACCACTGAGGCCGAGTATGTTGCAGCCACTGAGGCTTGCAAGGAGGCTATCTGGCTAGGCCATCTTGTTTCTGACCTTGGGATTGATGTTGTTTCTATACTGCATTCGGATTATATGAGTGCCATTCAGTTGGCTAAGAATCTTGTCTTCCATGCGAAGATGAAACATATTGAGGTGAGATATCACTTTATTCGAGGTGTCGTGGAAGACAGGTCTGTTGGCCTTGTCAAGATCTCCACTGACATCAATCCTGCAGATCTGCTCACGAAAAGCCTCACTACTGAGCGTTTTGCCTTCCTTAGGAGATTGATGGGCGTTGGATGAGATGTTGCCTTTCCTTATCCCTTATCCCTTGTACCTGTGTACATTTGTACTATCTTTTCTTTTCTTTTCTCTCCCACTGGGGCAAATTCGCCTTTAAGTGGGAGGTTGTTGGGATAAAGGCGCCTTCGCCGTGCCACCCCGAGTATTACTACACTGACAGTACCCGCCACTGCACACTGCAGGTGGTGAGCGCCCGTCACCGTCACACTTATTCTTTATTCTTTCAGTGACTAGTGAATAAAGGAAGGCCCAGTCACACATTGTGACTGTTGGAGTTCCCATTTGTCTCTCTCTCTCTTTTCTTGCTCTTGCTCTCCGCCATAGCTCCCTTATGGAATTACGAGAATCAATGGGACTCTTGTCATAAAGGGTAATCTTGTGATTGGTCCTATGATAGGGATGAACACCTTAGTTGGCATGCTACATGGTGATGGGCACTAAAGAGAATTCAATAAGAAGATAGGAGTATAAGGGTAAGATTGATCTCGAGGTATCCAATGATAGGATACTAGGAGGAATGAGAAATTTTGTTTGGGATGGGTTGAAGTGTCTTGATAGTCTTGAACTTGAGGCTAGTTACCTTTTCATGGTGGTGATGCGCACTAAAGAGAATTTGATAAGAAGAGAGGGGTAAAGGGTGAGATGGACTTGGTTGAGGGTTGGGGTATCCAATGATGCGACACTAGGAGAAAGGAAAACTTATTTTTGGGATGGGTTGAAGTGTCTTGGTAGTCTTGAACTTGAGGCTAGTTAGATTTTGCATGGTGATGGGCACCAACAATAAGAATCCAATAAGAAGAGAGGGATATAAGGGTGAGATTGGCTTGGTTTAGGATTTTAGGTATCCAGTGATACGATATTAGGAGGAATGAGAACTTATGTTTAGAATGGGTTGAAGGGTCTAGGCAGTCTCAAACTTGAGGTTGGTTACCTTTTGCCTTCATATTGATTTCATTGTTTTTGTGTACATGTGTTGGGACTAACTAGCAAAGCTTCTTGTATATGTCTCATAGTGTGGTAGGATTTAATTACATAATCAAAGAAAATTGGAGATGTCTATGGAAAAGCGGGTGGATGGTTGTTATGACTGGGTGGACCCAACTAGTCTAGTGCTTTTTTAAAGAAGGAAATAGAAATACAACCAAAGAATAATTGCCTAAGATTTGAGTTTTCAAACCTGACTCACATTATTTTGAGGGATTGGAAATGAGATTATGCCTTATGGACAGAGGGGTCGAGTATAGCTCC
This sequence comes from Lygodium microphyllum, assembly GCF_053477565.2. Taxonomy (NCBI): domain Eukaryota; kingdom Viridiplantae; phylum Streptophyta; class Polypodiopsida; order Schizaeales; family Lygodiaceae; genus Lygodium; species Lygodium microphyllum. The sequence goes on along the minus strand of NC_141136.1, from coordinate 100,128,622 downwards.
CCTTCTTCCCTCACTCTCTTTGAACCAAGTGGGGTGATAGTCCACTCTTAGCCTTGACTAATTGCAAAATGATTATTAGTGGTTGGATACTCAATTGCTAATAGAGACTATTAGGTCTTGGATCTATCAAGTCAATCCTAATGGGTCAATCCATGCATTCTTTTGCGAGGTAGACTTGGAAACTTCTTGACCAACTAAGTTTGTAAATCCTAAGGGGTATAGATGGTACTACTCAAGATATATCAACTATTAAACATCCTACAATGTAGCTATAAAGAGAGCCCACTATCCATTGTCTTACATCAAATATATGATTGAGCATATAATGGGAGAGGAGGCTTATAGATTCCTCGATGGCTTCATAGAGTATAATCAATCATCCTAAAGACTAGAACAAAATTTCATTTGCCAATAAAATGGGGGTGTTTATATACATCATCATGCCCTTCAAGTTAACGAATGCACATGCAATCTTCCAACACCTAAGGTCTACAATCTTTAAGGAGATGTTTCATAAAGTCCTTCAATTAAAACCTAAAAAATTCAAGTTATCTTAGAGCTACCAACATCAAAAAATACAAAGGAACTATAGTGCTTCCTCGAATATACACTAGTTATTATACATGCTTTGTGCTTAATATGCATCCATTGCAAGTCCCTTGTACAAGCTCTTTGTAAACTAGGAGTGGACTGATGAATGTCAGAAAACTTATGAAGCTTTGAAAAGACCCTAATTAATGCACCTATCCTATGAGCCCTTGATTGCAAAATAACATTCTGCATGCACATTGATGTATCCAAAATTGCTATGGAAGTTGTGCTTTGCCAACTAGGAGAACACAACATGGACTTCCTTGTGAGCTTTGTTAATCAACAACTCATGGAAACTAAACTGAATTATTCCACCATGGAATATGAGGGACTCAGCATGGTATGTGTTGTGAGGAAATTTAATCATTACCTCCTTGCCACTCCCTTCACCTTCTTTTTGATCACCATGCCTTGCTATACTTAGTGAATACATTGTGTGCCACATGATGCATCACAAGATAGATATTGTTCCTACTAGAATTCGACTTCAACCTTGTGGTGAGAAAGAGCAAGTGGCACTACACTGCAAACCACATGTCAAGAGTGACAAGTGAAGAGAAAACAAATTGAATCAATGATAATCTTCCAAATTCACAACTATTTGTTCTACAACAAGAAGTGCACCTTTTTAAAGCTGATTTGATATCCTATTACGATGACAATGTTGTTGATCTATTAACAAATGGATTATTTGAGTGGCCAATAGAAAAGGCTCTACTTGCATGCTTACTCATAAAAATGAGGCCTTATGAGTTGATTGTAGGATAGTTGTAAAGGCTAGTGCAAGATGGAGTGTTGAGAAGATGCATATGCAAGCATGAAATTGAAGACATGTTAAAAGAAGCACAAGCAAGAATAGGTAGGTGCCATTTTGATACCATAAGCGTAGCATGAAAGGTTTTGTAATCACAACTATGGTGGTGGACACTATTTGAGGATGCAACAAGATTTGTAAAATATAATTATGAATGTTAATGCATTAAGGTTTCATAAAAAAGAGTACAATTGAGCTTGAGTTAGTCTTTACCTATCAACCCTTTGAGAAATGGGGAATTGACTTTATGGGACCTATCAATCCTACTACATGATATTCACAAGCTAAGTACATCATAGTTGCCATGGATTACATAGCTAAATAAACTAAGGCATGAACGAGTGGGAAGAATGATACAAGAATGATGGTTTGGATGTATGATAGAAATTGTAAGTAATCAAGGAACTCATTTTATAAATGAATGAGTGTAGCATTTTGTCTCTACATTCTTGATCATCCATAGAAAATCAATGCCCTATTATTCATAGGCAAGTGGCTATGTTGAATCAACAAACAAAACCTTGATCAACATATTGACCAAAATAGTGTCACGATCATGGTTAGATTGAGACAGTAAACTCATGGTAGCATTATGAGGATACCACATTTTTATGGGCACAAGATAAATGCCCTTCAAGTTAACCTATGGTATATATGCTATCATGCTAATCGACTTAAATTTGATTTTCTAGTCCGTACATTGTTATACAACAATGATTAGAATGAAACAAAGTCTAGAATGAACACCTCAAAAGTTAGAATGGTTGATGAATACACAACTTCTAGCCACACATGTGCTCATTGTAGAAAGAGCCTATAGGAAAGACTAGTTGAAAAAACATATACAACAAAGATCATTAGAACAAGGAGACTTAATGCTACTTTACCCACTCAAGGGACACAGAAAAAAAACAAAAATTTAGAGGATTAGGACCCTACCACATTTACGCCATCAATCAAATCACGAATTTGGCACTTAAAACTCTTGATGAGGAGAGAATTTTGACCACTTTAATGGTACCCACATTAAGAAATATTGTTCCCCTAGACATCCTCAATACAATGAGCCCATGACACTCACAAATGGTAGGACTAACCGAAGTGAAGCCATGAAATCCTTGCACCAAGATCATGATGCACCTCTACAATAAAATTTTCAAGTCTAAGTAGTTGCAATAAGTAACTTGGATGATGAGAAAAGCATAAGAATAGAGTTCAAGGAGGGTCATAGATAAAGATAGTCATAAATTTGAGAAGAAAAAAAACCACACCCACTCATTGCATTAGCTTGTCTCTTTAAATAGGCTTACATGTACATTGGATACATTGAATTGGGTCAAGTTTGACTTACCACCTCGTATCCTTATCTTTTCAACTCATTGTCCTTAACTCTCCACACTCTAAGGACTACTTCATATTACCTTTGCATACAAGAAGGCACCATGCTTTCATACACTCAAACAAATATTTCAACACCCCCCTTTGGTGCCTTATTTAGCTACTGCAATGTGGTCAAGTGATGCTTGATTATCCCCTCCCCCCTCTCAATAGATGCATTCTATGGCTACTACTAGCAGTTGGTTAGCCTCTTTTTCTTGATATCTTGTTTTCTTAACTTCAATCTTCAGAGAAGGTGTCCTTCTACCTTTTTGTCTTGGTTGTTTTCTTCTATGAAATTTGATTGTCTTTTGAACTTGCATGCTTCTTCACGGTGTCCAATATTCTTACTATGATTGCATTTGCATAGGTGCTTCAATATGCATTCGGTGCTAATGTGTCCTCTCCTTTCACAATAATAGCATTATTTATGTTCCTTCTTTATAGAGAACACAATGTCCTTGCTTCTTGATACATGAGATTGTCCTTTAAGTTCATTTTCTTTCAATAGGATTGATTATATGCAACCCTCAAGGATAAGTGTTTCATGTGTAAAGATAGAATCTTTTAAGGATATTCTTTAGGTAGAATGATAAGCAACATTGCTATTGTGTCCTTTTTGGGAATCTTAACTTGGATGTCTTCACTTTGATTAATTAAACATCTCAATTTTGATACATACTCAACAAGTGAGTCCTTGTATTCATAATAACAACTATTAAATTCCATATTTAGATACATCACTTGGTTTTTTCATTAGCACCAAAAATTTAATTAAGCTATTCCTATGCTTCTTTTGTTGTTCCTTTAATGTTATGTGGTGGATAAGGTCTGGAGCAAGATGCAAACTGATTAAGGTAAGTGCTTGTTCATCCTTTTCTACCCATTCTTTAGTCATTTGAGAAGGTGCACTATCACAGATTACCATCCATAAATTTTTATGCATGAGTAGGAATTGCATTTGAGTTGCCTAAGTGTGATATTTTTGGCCACCTTAATATTTTTCAATGCCACAGGAAATATTGGATTTTGAGGCCATTGTTTTTACGAAGAGGTCTTATTAAGCTTAGAATCACACTTGGTAGTGTCTAACTCCAATTTACAAGAGAGAGAGGGGCTAAATGTAAGTGAATGTGCTTGATAATGAACTAGTTAATGGCAACACACATCAATCCACAGTGTGAATAAGAGCTAAGAATAAACTAGTTTGATGCACTCAGTGTGAATGGGGGCTTGTATGCAAACAGGTTCACACAAGAAGCCCAAGTGCAAAAGCAATTTTATGAGAAGATTTTAAATCTTAATGTCTGAGTTTTTAAAGAAGATAAGATAAGAAAGAAAGAGAAAGAAGTTGTGGATAGAAGCAGCCTCGTTTAAAAAAATGGTGCAAATATGGTAGGCTTTTAGCATGCAATGATGGGATTGATCCCTACATGGATGTCTGGTGGCACCAAGAGATCAAGTTTACAGGATTATGCTCTATCCTCTCTAATTTATATTCTTTCTTTCTCTTCTCCCTCTCTACCTGATCAAAGACAAGAAGGATCCCTGCTTGTTAAGCAAACTTGAGCTAGGTTCTTGCTTGAGCTGTCCCTTTAAAGCTATCCCCTTACTTACAATAACACTTGGAAACCACCAAATGAAAGCTTAAAGAGATTGATGAACCTAATAAACCCAATATAACTTAATGCTTGAGTGATGAAGGCCTCTTGATTTGCTTCAAGGAAACTCCTCTTCTTGCCTTTGATCTTTAATGATTTTCTTAGATGATGGATACAATAATCTTTTAAGGATGCATATCGTTTAGATAGATTGACAAATAGCATTAGTATTACACCCTTTTCAAGAATTTTAACTTGGATGCCTTCAAACTGATTAATTAAATTTCTCAATTTTAATACAAGCTTTGCAATTGAGTCCTTGTATTCATGATGCAAATTGTTAAAATCCATCTTTTGGTTTTCTACTTTAGCACAAACAATTTAATTAAGCTCTTTCCATGCTTCTTTTGTTGTTTCTTTAATGTAGATAAGTCCTAGAGCAAGATGCAAATTGATTAAGACAAGTGCTTGTTCATCCTTTTCTACCCATTCTTCAATCATTTGCAATGGTACACTATCATAGATTACCATCTATATTTTTTATGCATGAGCAAGAATTGCATGTTGGGGATAAAGGCACATGTGCCTAGCTTCCCATGTATTAGTTACACTGACAATACTTGCATACCTACACACCCGTACATTGCACGTGGCATGTACCCATCATTATCACTCCATTCTTTATTATTTCACTAACATTTGAATAAAGAGAAGGCTATCACACATTGTGACTATTGGAGTTTCCACATCTTGTGTGTGTCTCTCTCTTACTCTTATTTCTTCCACCATAGCTCTTGCTTTCTCTTTGTGCTTCCACTTCAGGACTCACTCCCTTCAACTAGGATCAAAGCCATCTTCCCCAAGAGCTTGAGTCTATCGACCCAACATTGCTTTAGCTTGTGGAGAAAAGCTTCATGGCTCCTCACTGTTTCAATGGCAACCATGGATTCTCACTACAAGGATATCATGCCATAAAGACGCCGATTAGCGACAACAAATAGCGGCGTCACTATTAGCAACTCAAATAGCGACAGTACCCAAAGCAAAAAAACACGGGCCGAAACCTGAGCGCGTTACATTTCGCACATTCACGAAAGAGAGCGAGAGGGAGAGTGAGAGAGAGAGCAATCGTCTTGCTAAGAGGGAGAGAAAGAGAGAAAGAAGGCTTCTCACCGCCACCATTGCCGCCATTCACGAAGAAGAGGAGGAGGTTTACGGAGGGCAAAGAGGAGCCGCCAAACCCTTCTTCAAGTCTTTAAGACGAGTGAATTCTCTCTCTCTCTTTTACTTGTTTTTTGTATAATTTTTATATATTGAGAGAGGGAGAGGAAATGAGAGAGAAAGAGAGGGAGAGGGAGAGGGAGAGAGAGAGGGAGAGGGAGGAAATGAGAGAGGGAGAGGGAGGGAGGGAGAGAGAGAAAGAGAGGGAGAGGGAGAGGGAGAGGGAGGAAATGGGAGAGGGAGGGGGAGAAAATGAGAGAGAGAGAGGGAGGGAGAGTACATTCTCTCTCTCTCTTTTACTTGTTTTTTGTATAATTTGTGTATATTGAGAGAGGGAGAGGAAATGGGAAAGGAAGAGGGAGGGAGAGGGAGAGGGAGAGGGAGGGAGAGGGAGAGGAAATGAGAGAGGGAGAGGGAGAGGGAGAGGGAGAGGGAGAGGGAGACATTAAACATAATAGGGAAATGAGAGAGGGAGAGAGAGAGGGAGGAAAATGAGAGAGAGGGAGAGAGAGAGAGAGAAAGAGAGGGAGAGGTGGAGGGAGAGGGGGAGGAAATGGGAAAGGAAGAGGGAGGGAGAGGGAGGGAGACAATAACATAATAGGGAAATGAGAGAGGGAGAAGAAATGAGAGAGGGAGAGGAAGAGAGTAAAAGGAAATGAGAGAGGGAGAGGAGAGAGAGAAAATGAGAGAATGAGAGGAGAGAGAAAAAGAGAGAAAAGATGTTAAACATAATAGGGAAAGAGAGAAAGAGAGGGTGAGGGTGAGGGAGGGAGAGAAAATGAGAGGGAGAGAAAGAGAGAAAAGGAAATGAGAGAGGGAGAGGAGAGAGAAAAAATGAGAGAGGGAGAGGAGAGAGAAAAAGAGAGAAAAATCATTAAACCTAATAGGAAAAGAGAGAAAGAGAGGGTGAGGGTGAGGGAGGGAGAGGATATGAGAGAGGGAGAGAAAGAGAGAAAAGGAAATAAAACCTTACAATAAGCTCATCCTAAGCTCATAGGGGTTAGGCCGATCCTCAACAAACCTAAGGGATATATGGCTAGAGAACCCTAACACACTTGTGCCTCCTAGCATAATGTTCTTCCTACAAAGATACCTCTCATATATGGGGTTTGTCCTAGCCTCCACCAGGCAAGTATACAACGAAGGAAATCAGCCTATCAGTTAGAAAAACATTCATTTTCATAATGTAAATCCAAAAATAACTTTGGATATTCCATAAAAATCAATCTCTTCTTAAAAAGACAAATACAAAAAACTAAAACAGCATCATTCATATGCTTCGCAAAATTAAAATAACATCACCACAAGACCTCTTAAGAAACTCATCTTTAGCTATCAATTTTAATTAAAAAATATAATATAAAATCACTTGCAAGGAATGACACTCTTTTATCATTAACCCTCTTTCTTCCTTAGAATAGTCTTAGGAACAAATTTCTACTCTAACAAGCATATATTTGAGCATAATAACTATTTTAAGGTTTATTCCATGAGTAGTAGTAATATATATGTAATCATCAAGCTAGAGATCATGCTTTGGTATCTGTGGAGATCCCAATCTCATGCCCTCATAGAGATTGTAGTGTGCAATAGTGTGGAGAGAAGGTGGGTGAGTTATAAACGGTAAATGAGAATTCTATTGATGATGGAGAGAAGATGAGGTGAATCACCAATTCTATTCTTAGTGAGTGCAACCTACCCATAGTATGGCATCCATGACCGATTGAAATCAGTAAGACTTTGAAATCCTACCTTGAGTATTATAACTATTGTTTTGTGGTGGATTTTCTTGTCATAATTCAATGTCAATTTGTGCTTGTGTTTTCCACAGTGTGTTGACTATGGGTCTCAAATGCTCTAGTCAGATCTCTCTCTCTTTCTCCTCTCTCTTCTCTCAACCCTTCTCTCTCCCTCAATCTTCCCTCTTTCTCTCTTCCTATACTCTCCCTAAATCCTTCTATCTCCCCCTATCTCTTTTCTCTCTCTATCTCTCTTTCTATTTCTACCTCTCTCACTTCTCTCCTCTTCTTCTCTAACTTTACTCTCTCCCTAACTCTTGTCTCTCTCTTCATCTCTATATAAGTAGTCGTGGTCGTGGTCGTGGTCATGGTCATGGTCGTGGTCGTGGTCGTAGTTATAGTCGTAGTCGTAGTCGTAATCATAGTCGTAGTCATCATGGTTGTGGTGGTCGTGGTCGTGGTCGTGGTCGTGGTCGTGGTCATAGTCATAATCGTGGTCGTGGTCGTCGTAGTCATGGTCGTGGTCATCGTAGTCATAGTCGTAGTCGTGGTCGTGATCGTGGTCGTGGTCATGGTCATATTCGTGGTCATGGTTGTGGTCGTCGTGGTCGTGGTCGTAATCGTAGTCGTGGTCGTGGTCGTGGTCGTAGTCGTAGTCGTCGTGGTCGTGGTCGTGGTGGTCGTGGTCATGGTCGTGGTCATAGTCATGGTCGTGGTCGTGGTTGTAGTCGGGTCGTAGTCGTGGTCATGGTCGTGATCGTAGTCGTAACATAGAAAAGAAGAGAGAGATGGAAGGAGAGGATAACAATTTAAGAAAGAAAAAAAGAATGATAACAAAAACAAATCGTTTGTCGTAACATAGACAAAATGGAAAACAATGAAGGCCCTGTTGTTCAAGGTCGCGAGGCGTATCTTAATCAGCATGTCCCATGTCCTTGCTCTCAATGTAAGTTGGCAATTAGACGAAAACATCAATTGTCTATAGAACACGTACAACAATTTGGCGAGTTTCAATCTGAGATCATTGATCAGGCGATTGCGGATTTTCAGCAAACGGTAAGAAAAGTTAATATCAATTATGCATTGTACTCGCAAGCTAATTGAATACCATATACAATAAGATTGGGTATGGCTGGCAAATTTTCTATCCAGGGAGGTGATGTCTCGTCCCAAGGAAGAGTGCACCCTTTGCGGCCACTTAAAAGAGTTCATGAGTGTGCGATGGATGGAGTGCATGAGCCAATCCACCACTTGCAAGGCACTGCCCAATCTATACCATCAATGCCAGAGGAGACAGGCAGCCTTCCAGACCTACCTACAATCTTGGAGCCTGAGATGGATGCAATGATTGATGCGTTGATTCCCATGGATGTCAAGACTTTTGATCCGCTTAGAGAGGAAGCATCCATACCATTATATGATGGGTGCCGAGTATCTCACCTGAAGACACTGCTTGCACTCTTAAGTATGCAAGCAAAATACGGGTGGAGCGATGCAAGTGTGACCGACTTGTTCAGGTACCTTGTACATATGCTTCGTTGATTTTTTTTTTGCACTATTATTAAAAATATTTGTGCTTTTTCAAGGTGTTTTATGATTTTTTTCAGGTTATTGAAATATCACATATTACCACTTGCAAATACCATGCCTGAGTCTCGTGATGATGCACAACATGTTTTACGAAAGCTTGGCATGGACTACAACAATATCCATGCATCTATCAACAATTGTATACTGCTTCAAGGAGAATACAAGACTATGAAGACATATCCAAAGTGTGGTGCTCACAGGTATCAACAGAACTTGTAAGGGCAAACCATCCCTCAAAAAGTTCTCAGATACTTTCCGCTTATCCCCCATATAAACCACATGTTTTGTACGTCCGGCATGGCGAGCTTGACAATGTGGCATGCGCAGAATAGGTCCACAGATGGAGTTCAACGAATACCAGTGGATTCACACACAAGGAGCCACATTGACTCTACCTTCCCAGGCTTTGTCTGAGAGCCTAGATTCCAACATTGTTTGACTTCTAGAGCCATGGCTAGACTCCTCATCTCTACATCCTTATGACCCTTTTGATCTTGTACATATTGCCCTTTTAGGTTGGTTATGAATTTCATCCACGGTTTGAATTTGGAAAGAAGTGGATTAGCTCTCCTTGCATTAAGCCATGAAATCCTGCATCCATTCTTTTCTTTCATATTACCCCAAACCACAAGCTAATTTGTCATTGTCTAAGAGCCAAAGGTCTTTATCATCCCATATATCAAACTAGTTTTGGAAAACTTTATTGCTTAAGGTCTTGGACAATTGGGGCTGGAGTCTACCAAGGCTTTGTCCTCCTCAAAGGCTTCTTTAGGTAGCAAAATTGGCCTATTGAGTGAGGAGTTAGATCTACCACTTTGCCTCTCTGTTAACGAGCATTAGCACTCTTGTAGGAATTTTTTCTCAGCTCGTATCAAGGAATTTTCTATCATTGATCTTGTACTTTGACTTTGATGCATTTGCAATGTGCCTAAGGTCTTTCTAGTGTTTGCATGGGGTTGCTAAACTAGTGATAAAGAGCTTCATGCTGGCTGTCCAAGGCTACACATCAATCATCCTCTTAAGCTAGGAGAGTGCTATTCTATCCACCTTATCTTTTAGTGTCCATAGGCCCCACCCCCTTCCTTTTGAGGTGTTGTGGGAAATTGCTAGGAGATTGAGTGTGAGTCATATTTGCCTCTAAAGGACCACTTTTTCATCTTGGCATCGAACTTGGCCATGAGGTAGTTAGTCCTTAGATCCAAGTGGGGCCCTTTGATATCAAAAGTTTCTCCCACCTCAATTTTTTTGAGATTGTAATCCTAAATCCAAGACATATCTTCCTCTTCATAGTTCAAAAGGAGCACTTTAGTTTTGTTTATGCTTATGATAGAACTAGAGACTACTTTAAATTGATCGTACTTAATAAGAGATTTCAAGGAGTCTTTATTAGCATGCAAGAGATTTGTATTGTCATCATTGAACATTTTCCCCAGAAAGGGCTACCCATATGGCAATATTAAACACCTAATAGTGACATTGTTGCCTTTGCTTCCAAATCCATTAATAGAGCATCTATGACTGGGGCAAATAGAAGTGGGGTGAAGGGGCACCCTTGTCAGATAGATATGTTTAGACTAAAGGACTCTTTAAGAATCCCATTAACATAGATTCTAGATGTCGCCATGTTGAATAGGGCCTGTATGACAAGCTTGAATCATGACCTAAAGCCCTAACTAGCTAATCACACCTCTAATAAAGCACCAACTCATCTATTCATATGCCATATCTAGGCTTAGGCTTATCAACATAATGACATTCCTATGTGCATCACACAATTGAAGTGCAAGCACTAGCTTTAGGATGGAATTGTGGATCTTCCCACCATTAGCAAAACCATATTGTGCCTTGTGGACAATCTCCACAAGGGGTAATATCATCATGAGTACCAACACCTTAGCTAAGATCCAATATCCTACATTGACTTAGCCTTCCTCCTCTCCAAGCCTTTAGGTAAGCGTTTTACCTAAAATTCATTTACTCTCGCATGTAGAGAGGCATTAGGCACACATACATTAACAAGATTGTAATCGCCATGACCATAGATGTTCCACAAATATTGAAATAATTTGACACGGGGACTTTGCTTTCTTCACAATGAAGGTTATCCTTTAACTTCTTTACGTGAAAGCCCAATTAAGAGTTGGGACACTATAGGTATCCATGGAGCCTACTATTAATGCACTTCAAAAAGTTAGTGAGTTGGGCCTCATAAGAGTGACCTCCTATACACTAGTGTTGCAAAGTGGTTACAAAAGACCCTTGCAATTTTTGCATCAATGTAGAATTTTTGCCCACTATTATCATCTAGCAAGATGATATTCTATTCTCTATGCTTGCTTCTTAGGTAATCAAAATAGAACTTGATGGGGGCATCCCCTAAATCCCAATATGCCTTTAATTGTAATTTCATACATTGAAAATGAACTATTTATTGATCCTACATGTAATTCTCAATGTTTTGAAGGGCCTTGAGAGGCAAAAAATCATGAGATTCCCAATATGCCTTTAATTGTAGTTTCATACCTTGAAAATGAACCATTTCTCGATCCTACATGTAATTCTCAATGTTTTGAAGGGTGTTGAGAAGCAAAAAATCATGAGATTCAAAAGAAAGAGCAAGTAAAAGGAACCTTCTTCCTTCAATTTGCCCAAAGATGGATCTTCTTATTTGAAACACATTCCTCCTACCACAACTCTTAGAGATAAGTGTGATTAACTTGAGCACTATAGTTTTCATCCATTTGTGAGGGTACATGCAGCTCCAACCAAGCACTACTAACTAGCTCTAAGAATTTCTACTCCTTAAGGAAGGCCATGCCAATCTTAAAGGGGAGCTACCTGTTAATGGAGTATAGGTGGCGATCCTAAAAGCAAAGAGCATTGGTGTTATCATAGTCTATCACATGATGGAGGGCATGCATCTTGCATTGCAATGCCACCACCCACCTTGATGCGATGTGAAAGATCAATCTAGTTCAATGGCTCTTCATGAGGCATCTTGGTGATGGTTTAGCCAAGTGAATCTTGCCTCCCGATTGTTTATCAAGGATGTAGTTACATCTATCAAGTCATTCTTGAGGGTTAAGAACCCTAGATAATCTTTCTTCATAGATGATGGTTCCAAATCCATGCAATCTACCCCCCATAGTCAATGTCATATTCCAATCGCTAGTGAATTATTAGCCTATTAGGGGATTAAACATTGGCTATCTAGGTCTTAATCTAGAGGGCATTAGTGTCACCAAGCAACTTTCTTTGCACTAGATTGGCAATAATTAGTCATCAGATGCGCTATAAGCCAAGCATGACTATCATTATATGTCCTATAATCCATGCATTTAATAGTAGCCTCATGTAAGCTATGCACTCAAAAGTAGCCCCATGATGTTATTTGTCTCTCATTGGATGTTCTCCTTCTCGTGTTGGGCTTTTAGAGTCAAGTCCGTGATCTTTTTTAAGGTCTACTTGCTCTATGCTACTAGCATCTCGTATTATTGTTTCTTCCATGATGGGGTTCATCTTGTCATTAATGTAGGATATGTCCATTAGCTCACAAGTATCCTTTCCTATAGTGGCTCAAAACCTACCTCTAGCGCTTTGTGGAAGTCTTTTGGCATGTCCTTTAGTGATTGTTCCTTCTCCATCATGGAGGTCTAGTTCCCTACTATAGTGACATGGTGGTAGACAAAGTGTCTCTAGCATATTCTCTTGTCTAATTGCACAGGTGCTTGGCCAACTTGGCCTATAACAGTTGATTGATTCCCCAAGTGTAATTAGTCCGATTGGGTAACTAAATTTGACTAGTTGAGTGGATCTCAAGTCATGGTGTAAAACACTTCTAGATTGGCACAAATCTTAGGATATAGCTCAATCATCCTTAGAGCAATCAACGGATCAATTGGTCAAGGCTTGGCTATTAAGTCCAGCTTGAGTAATCCTATCAAATCCTCTAGTAGTTGAGAGTCAAGAAGATAGTCTTAAGGGGTTGGCTTTAGGCTCTTGAGAGGTCCATTGTGATCAACTAGTCAAGTCATGTTTGTAGACTTTAACTATTGAGGGCTTGAGTGATCTTAAGTATTAGTGCCTTGACTAGTCAAGGATCAAGTGTTATAGGGAATCCTAAAGAAGCAAACCTTGGCTTGATATCCTTGGCCCGATCGCACTACCTCGATGTCCATCATTAGCGGAGTTTGGGTCTTGTCTACGTTGGCTTGATAGCCTCACGAGGTTGAGATCTTTCTATGTTGTGGTGTTACTTACATTGCGGTGTTGCCCACATTGGCTTCCTTTTTAGTGTTGTGATGATGTAACCTACATTGGGGTGTTGTGAAGCTTGATTATTTGGTTGTTCACTTTGGATTAGTTGTGCAATGGTTCAAAATTCATTTTCTACATCATGAGCATAAGAGGTAACAATAGTCAAGTGAAGAAGTGTGGGAGCTTTCGCTCAACCGCCAAGACCCACGGACCACTTATTGTTCAAGCGTTCCAAGCGAGCTCTCATGGCTATCTCTCACCTAGCCGACACGCCGTCGATCCTAAGAATGCAGTGAACTTACCTTGATGCTTGATCGAGTGCCCTCCTCTCTCTCACACTTCGGTAGCTCCACGATTCTTGATGCTAGCTCAAGCGTCCTCAAGCCTCCTCCATCTCCAAGCCTCATCCTCCATAGCCGCGCGCGAGAGAGAAGAGAAGAAAGGAGAAGAGGAGAAGGGGGGAGGAGATGGTGGAAAGCTTCACCCTCTTGATTCCTCACTCTCTCACGTGCTCACTCCCTCACACTCTTCCACTCCCTCTCTCAAGAGCACACACAAGCAAGAAGAAGGAGAGAAGAAGAGAGGAAGAAGAAGACTAGTTTTGCCACACCAAAGAATGAGCTCTTCATTCACTTTTCAACTTTATATACAAAACCCTACTTCCCTTTTGGGCGGTCATTCCCTTTTTCCCTTTTTTACATGGCTGGGCATAGCGCAGGCCCTGTTTTCCATTGTTCTTTTCTCTTCCTTGCTTTCTTTTCACTACCCTTCTATCTTTTACAAATAGCACGGGTGAGAGCCTGGCACTCTTTTACAAGATTTTAGAGTGTGCTTTTTATGCACCTTCCCCTTTTTATAGTTGCCTTGGTCTTTAACGGTTGTCCTTGCGCTTTTGGGCTTTTCTCCTTCTTTTCCTCCCGTCGGGCTACCTTCTTTTCGCCTTTGCCCTGCGTCTTCTCTGCTTTCTTTCGCTCTCGTCGTGTTGGGGTTAACAAGAAGGTTTAAGATCGTTGAGCTTTGCTTGGATGCTAGATTTAGCTAATCACGCATAGCATCAAGGTGAAATTGAGAAGGAATGTGCCTTTACCTTTTTCTTGGAATTTGTGCCAAGTGGTAGGATAGTCACCGCTATGACAAAGAATGTTTTACAAACGTGAAGCTTAAGTAATTATCCTTTTGGGAAAATATTCTTTGTCAAAACGATTATCTTGTTGGCTCAACCAAGCTAAAATAAAATTAACATTATTTTCTTAATTAAATTAAAAATTTGATTAAGACTTATGCCTAATTTTCTAGCCCTTTTTGGCTTGTTGTGCATCAAAGATGTTTCAAAGGATGCAAGCAATGTAGGCGTTCTTGGATTGTGATACTTGATTTTGATGCTCTTGCTCTTGAAGTACTTTGATAACTTTCAATGGATTGGGTTGGAGAAGTCCGATGTGGTGTTGGAGTAAGATCTTAGGAAGGAGAGATTTCATGTTGATATTTTCTAATGATATTATCCATAATTCAAGGTCTTGAAATTTTAGAGTTAATTGTGAAAATTTCTTTGTAATAGGAACATACCCTCAAAAAATACTATTTTTGAAATCAATTAGCTAGGTTGCTAGCCAAAGTGCTCCAAAATCTTAAAAATATTTTTAGTACCACTTTCTAGAGTTGCACTGGCCTTTGTATTCGTATAGCTTGAAATTGATGACTTAAGTAAACAAAAAAATCATGAACACTTGCTTGCATTCGAAATCATCTAGAATTATCCTGTGTGGACCAATTCTATGTGTTTAACTGGGTGGAGCTTCATAGAGAACCATATGGCAAAAAAATTGTTATGCTTAACTTCTTCCTCAATGTACTTATTTGGAGATGTTTAAAGTTTCTGCACATCTCGATACGGAATTTCAAACTTCCTACAAATGCAAATTTTTATTTTGGTTACGTTTGTTGTTCAATAATGTGAGATGCACACGTAGTGGAAAGTGAATTTGATACCTTTGTACACATGAATAGTTGTTTGAAAATTGAGTATAAAGAACTTCTTTTACATTGCTTTACATTCAACGTGTTTTTGGTTCCTTAACATTTGCAACATGGTTTGTCAAATGTGCATTGATTGCTTGGCACGTTGTTTGTATGGCTCCGCGAACGAGGAGTCAGGCCTCATCGCGTGCGCAGTCCTCCGCGGGTACTTCGACCATGCGTGTGAAGAAAAGGGTAAGTTTCCTTGTTTCTTTTGGAATATGGATTGCGTGTAGCAGTTTCTCTAGATTGTTTCAATTTGTGTTATTTTCAAATTGTGTTCTTTTCAGGTTTCATCGTCTTGTTGTTGGGTGCATAGAGATGATCACGAGGACATTGCATCCGAGACACATGATGACGTTGACCTCTCCAGTCTCTCAGTAAGAGTATGTTTATTGGATAGATGCTATGAAAGTGTGATTTTTTATTATTATAGAATTTTCAATAATGTAAGATAGAAGCGGCACTCACTGCACATGTATGTGTATGTAGAGTCATGCACCCTATGTGGACGTTGCTCTACCCGACGCCACTATAGCTCGCCAGTGTCGTCCGGACATCCTGTGTCCAAAGCACCATGTCAATATTGTGAAGAGGGCACGGATGGTGGAGCATCTAAGAGTTGAGCATGGCCTTGAGTGCGACATTCCACATAGGAAGACAGGTCGCCGGACTGATACATCACATGCCCGCACCACTGTCGATGCGTGGCAACGGAAGATAGAGGCACGGTTTAGCGATGTAGAGAGAAAGCTAGAGTTGGCTATGAGAAAGTATGAGAGAGGCCAGTATGCTCGAGCCCAGCAGTTGTGGGACCTACTTGAGGAGATAGAGCGCACCATGACAAATGAGGAATACGTCCAAGCATTTGTGAGAAGAGCATTGGACAAATACGATTCAAAGAGAGAGCATCGTGTCCAGCACACGAAAAGGCGCATTGCCGAGGGGTATGGAGCACATGTAAGTATCTAGTCTCTTTCTCTTCCATGAGTATTGTGATTAAAAAAAAAAACTTGAATGGATTATCTCACATGGATTATGTGATATGTATTGTCTCTTTTTTCTCGCATGAATAGTGTCTAGTCTCTTTTTTCTTGCATGAATAGTGTAAGGTTTTGTTGAAACTCTGGATATAACATACTCTCATGTATGTGTGTTTGTGAATAACTTCCCTGTCTCAGAGGCGGCACAGGTTGAGACTGAGGAGGCGACTCACGGTGAGGGTAATGCCATTAGTCCTCATCATGAGTTGCAAATGGTTGAACATTACCCTGAGACAGATTTGGATGGCTTACCTGAGGATGGGCCCCCCCGCGCCATTGAGGATGTTGGATCGCAGGTTAGTGGTGACACATGTGTTGCTTATTCAGTCGAAATTGTCTAATGCCTTTTGGCATCATGTTACATTTTATTGATTGCATTGTGTTATGAAAATATAACACATGGCATTGTAGGATGAGGGGAAGCGGTACACAGCATGCCTCTTGTCACCGCGACCCTCCCCTATCACTGTCTCTTCCCCTCTCGAGCCGATGAGCCCCCTCCCCCATTGTGTGTTCACGATCGGGGGTAGTACCATTGATGTGATCATGGATGGATCCCCCGCAAAGACAAGGGAGCAAAAGAGTGCCACTTCAAGGTGTGTACCTAGTAGGTGTGTTGCTTACAATGGCATAAGTTTGTTGTTTTGTAATCAGTTTTGGTTTTTTTGTATTTCAAGTTGGATCATGGTGTGCGCACCGAGTTTGTAGCTTGTGTGTCAGAGCTTCATGTGGACATTGACAGTCGCTTGATAGCTGCATTGGTTAGTGCAGAAGAGGCGAGTACCAGGACTATGAATTTATTTGCCATGTAAGTAAGGGTTTAGGCATACTGCAATGTTTTTGGCTTTAGGCTTTGAAAGTTTACGTTACTAAATGATGTTTCCTTCCATAGTTGGATGGAGTACATGCTTCCAAGAGAGCACGTTTTCGATGTTTGCTTTGTTGATTCTCTTTGGTATCCATATCTAAACATGATTGAGGAAAAGGACGAGGATGTGGCATTACATAACTACTTTGATGGTGTTGACCCTACACAACCAATATTTATCTTCTTGCCGATGGTCTTGAGGTATGCATTGATGCTATGCATTCTACTTTAGCAAGTGTCTAATTGCCACCATGGCTCATGTGATTGAAATGCTTTCGTATTTCTTAAGGGTTGCAATGTGCTTTTATGTTTACATGACTCAATTAACTACGTATGAGCTTAGGGCTTGCATCTTGCACTTGCTTGTGCATGGCACGGTTGGTTTCATAAGTGTTCAGAGTTTGCAATATTAAAATATGTCTCAATTGCAGAGGGCATTGGAGTCTATACGTGGTTTATAATCCACGTGTCAAAAGAGTGGATCGACTACCCAGCGATCGAGGTGCCATCATGTACCTTGACTCGTTGGAATGCAGGGATGCCATGGAGTGTCTACGAACTGTGAAGAGGTACCTTCAACCCTATACACATCCACGTAGCATGCATTATTGTCATGGATGAATATTTTCTCTAATATGTCTGCATGCCAGGGCCATCAACGCCTTGTCAAAGCGATGTCTAGACCCAAAGAGTTTCAAGACATTATCTGCCATTGATGAGATGAAGCTGATCCATATAAAGGTATTGCAACTAGAGCGTGGCATAAATCTCTTTTGCATAAAGCTCGCTAACATTGTTTGTTGCTTTACTTTTCGCTAACCCATTGTCTTATGGTTTCGTTTGCAGGCCCCCTGTCAAACAAATGCGATTGATTGTGGGTTTTATGTGATGGCATACATGAAGGCCTTTATTGACGGTGGTGTGGTGGGGAAGCCAACAAGGAACTGGGTATGCATAACTTTTACTTTTTGTAGATATTTTTGTTTGGATTTGTAGCTTGCCTTGCTTAGTTGCATTAGCCTTTGCTCATTGCAGTTAAGGAGGACATGGTTCGATAGTACGTATGTGGCCAAGATCAGAGAGGACCTTCACAAGTGGTCTCTTGATGTGCTTGCAAAGTGATGTCTATTGTGATGGATAATTATGCTAGGTTTGACATTGCCCACCTTGCCATTGCCTCCCTCTTGTGGCCTGGACTTGCAGTAAAAATGTGTATCTATGGAACATCTGGATAAAAATGATTTATTTGGTTTTTGATAGTATAAACATTTTCATTGGATCATGGATCATTGCTCAATTATAAAATTGTAATTAATTTTAGTGTTAAGTAGTAACTAGTAATAATAGTCTATTGGTTTTGGTGTGATTTGGTAGCAATAGTGTAGTTACACTAGGTTGTAATTTGTATTAATTCAATAATTACTAGTTTTTGGTAATAATTTAGCAATAGTCATTTCAACCTTTAAGAGTCGTTGCTCCTTGAATGGACAGCAGTGCTATTTGTTGTTGCCTTAGGTAAGGAAGACTGCGGTTTTGTGGTTGTGAATTGACACTAGCACATAGGGTGGGATAAAGAAAGAAGTTGGACAAAACACTATATCTTGCCTTGAATGTCCACAATCGGTGCATGAGTCACTTCATAAGGAGCCATGACACTTCATAGGGCGCACAATTTTGGATGTGATGTAAGCACACACGTATATCAAGTGAGAACTGATAATAAACCCTTCATGTCAAAGAACTATATGCAATTATATGTATGTGGATTACTTGAACTAGGGTGGGCACCATTCCAAATGTGGTGGAGCCATAATCACCGCATAATTAAAATCATGAGTGTGTCAAGCACAAAGTTGGTTCCTAAATGCAAAAATCATACTTGTTGGCATGGATTGCCAATGAAAGGGTTCTGTATTGTTATTAAGGAAGGACTTAATGACCCCCAAAAATCGATTTGAGTTAAACACAAGTTAAAAAACTTAATATTGCGCTATGAAATATAAATACAAGTGTAGTTAACATACAACGTTCATTCTTTATGGATAAGGAGAAAAATGTAGTTAGGGTTGCCAAAATCCAAAAGGAGTTAAAATAATTTGTTGATTCAAGTATGGGTTAATAGCATAAAAATATGGTTGAGTTTAACCAAATAACTTTACTTTTTTTAAAACATGATTAAAATCATTGTTGGAAAACATAATGAATTAAGTTGAAGTGCTCAACATAACCCATGGTTAAGGTGATTCCAGAAAAATTAATTTCTTAAATTTTCAACAAGAAGAAGCAAAAAAATAATTAAAATGAATGTTGTGAAAACAACCCAAAAACAAGCTAATTTAAATACAATATTTATCATGTGAGCCCCTAAAAGAACTAAAGCCATGCTTAATATTACATCATGCAGCATATTATTATAGTAAAGAATATTCAAGCAATCCAATAGTGAATCTTGAAAATTAATGTGCATTGCAATAGAGGCCAAAGTATGGCATATCATTGTTGTTGACTTAATTAAACTATGCCTATGGAATGCACATATAATCAATTATTAGTACGCATTTTAAGTACTACAAAGTGCAAGTCCATAAATTAAAATTTGTCATTTTATAATGAACAATGAAATATCTCGTGTGTTGCAACATGTGGATGTAAGGATAGCATCAATGAATCAAAAAGATGAAAATGGACATTAATTTGATGAGAATGATTACAAACTTCTATATCATGCATAATGATGATCATTTTTGGAGCATATTTCTACTAGAATCTTAAGCATGAGTGTTGATTTATATTTGAAGCATATATGCCACAATTGTACCGTGCTAACTTTGTTGGTAATTCAATTTATCTTCTATTGAGATAATCCAAGGCACCAAGTTATTTTGGCCAACATCCTTGAGAATGAACTTTGCTTTTAAAACCACTTTAAAAGTTGTCACATGCACGCCCTTTGTTTCTTCATAGCTAAACAAGCCAAGTAACAGCATTCTTATAAAGTAACTCAAGCAACATGATGTTGGGGAAAATAATGTTGACATTCAATTATTTCAATAGAGCCCATACATTGGTTGAGCCAACATCGAAAGATTTGGTGTTTGATGCAATATGTATCAATTGGCTCCCTGGTTGTTGAAACTTTACCACAATCTATGGTAGGTATTGTATTTTACATTATGTATGCTACAAATGGGTTATTTCCTTCATAACTCAAGGATAAAACTCCTGCATGACTTCCTTATCCACTACTTTTGTGCCTTCCATGGCAATATGTGAAGCTAACATGAAATAACCAATTTAGACTCCTTATTTATTTCTACTCATGGGGATTATAGAGTTTGCAACCTCATTTGGAACTACTGGTACATTCCTATATGCAAGTAAACAATGCTAATAAAAACTATTATTGCACCTCAATTCTTGGGGTGATTCAACTAGGTAACTAGACACCAAGTTGCACGCCATATTATCCTTTGTTGGTTCTATACAAAGAAGGCTTGGGTTCCATACACAGGTACACATTGCTATGATTGTTTTGATTTTAAGAACTACCTTTCATGTGTTTCAATGAGCTTGGTAGTGATCAATGTCCCATGTGGTCGTGGATGAAGGTTCCATCGCATGGGCGTGATTAGGTATTCACATCCTTGTCCAATCTCATGCAATGCCCAATAGAATTGCAATTTTTGGGGTGATTCAACTAGGTAACTACTATGTACACATACAAACAGCTCAATTTGCTAACTAAAGAGGATGTCTAATAGTAGCTAGCATTTTCTCTTTTCAACTCAAATATTTACACTACAAATAAGGTTATGTAGCCCTAATACAAGGGTTCATATACTAGTTGAGATGATTGTCCCCCAAACTTACTTAACTTCCATGGCACACTCCTGGAATCATTGTAGATTATTACACCTACATTGGTATTTTTTTCAAATGTATTTTGCGAGGACGACCGCAACCACAGGCGACTTCTAAGAGCTCGTTGGATCGGCAATGTCAGTGGCCTGAGCAGATGAGGAAGATGCAGCAGTAGATGCAGAAGCTTGGGGTGTAGAGGGTCGGGAGATAAGTTTACTATGATATGAATTTTGGCTTTTAATGGCATTAGACAGTAATACCAGCACACAACAAAGGCGCAGTAGTGTCCATAGACAAGACGTTTGCTCTTAGGTGCACAACACTATTAAACATTTTAGAAAATTAAAAACCTAATCTAGGATGAAGTTGCAGGCCTGATATTTTCAGGCCCATTAAGGGGTGCCAATCAAGAACTAAGAACCCGCCCGAAATCCTTACATAAGGGTTAACTATGCATCCTAAACTTGGCCACCCCCTTGCTTTGAAGCGCTTTCAAGCATGTCCACATTCAACACCCACAACATCGTATTTACTCTTACTTGCCGTTTCCATGCTTGGTAACTACAAGTAGGCAACAAGATTAGCATGCATGTTGACTAGAGTGCCTCACCCACCCTAGACGAAACACATGCCATGCCGAAAATTATGTGTTGTTCTATTCGTTATACACGAGTCATAAAAACAAAATATGCAATGAATTAGGCAATGTAAGAGTATGATCCACATAGCAAGGTTTACTCAAAAGCCTATACAACATGTGTATCAAGTACTATACAAATTCCAAAGAGAGTCTTGCACTACATCATCCTCGAGGGTGTGCTGCTCATGAGTACAATACCAACATCCTGAGTCTAGAAGCCAACACATGTGTCACCACTGACCCATTGGGAAATGAGAGAGTGAACTGGCGCTCCTCATTCTCACCGCTGTATGCACAATCAGAAATAGTGCAGATGCCCCTGTAACTCTCGTCATAGAGGCGCACCATCCTGCCAATCAAGATAGACATCGCTGTATGTGGTACGTACCATAAGGTAAGGGGAAGCAATGCATGGCAAGTGTGACATGAAAAAACAACCGAAGGGTCCACCAAGAATGTTTTGGTGCAGCAGTGAGGACAATATATGCGTGGTTTTGCATTGAATCTAACGCGGCCCCTTCCTTGTTGATGCTTGCGTCTCAATACACCTGTGGTGTGGGGATGCTTCGGTTGCGAGGAGGATCCGCATTCCTTGTCTGGTCGAGGATGGTCACTCTTGCCATGTCCCAAGCGTGTCTGTGTGACATTTGCCTAGACTTGATAGATCCCACCCTTCGTAGGCATATCAATCTCATGTGGGGAAAACGTGCAAACAAGAGACTCCCTTGCACTTTGCAATTGGCGCATACAAACTTCCCTCTGTGTTGAGGTATAGGAAGAAACCTCAACCTCAACGCGTTTGAGGAGCCCTCTGAAGTCCTCAATAGAGGACACAAGATCCTCTTTCTGCACACATCCATCGGTGCATGGTCTCTCCAATACTAGATTTTCATCACCATAAGGACTATGCGGTGTGCCATCAAAGGCCCGTGCACTGTCGATGATGGGTAGAACCTCATGAAGGTGAGGAAAATAGCTCCTCAAGATGAGCCGCAAGCCATAGAGATGTTTACAATCTGCAACCCAATTAGCACAATCACAATAGTTTGCTTGCACACTTACATTATACCATTTGTCTTGTTGTGTTGCACTTGCCATTTTGAAGAGCATGGTTCCCTCATGAATGACTTGAAGAGACAAGGGATCGACCTTGAACCGCTGGAGTATCCTCTCCCCTGCTGCCAATCTAGCTGTGTGGCTCTTGCTCGACCCATAGACTTTGAAGCGCCTAGAGTCAACTGCGAGAAAATAGTCCCTTTCAAGAACATAATGTATCACACCAAAATGATAAACAACATTCCAACTCAAAATCAAGCACATTACCTATCTCTTGCTTTTGTTTGAAGAACTCAAGTGCGGTTCCACCCATTCTCGATCCTGATGATGAGTTGCCAACAAGGGCGTGCAATAGATCCAATATAGACCTGTTGATCTTGGCATCAAGTAGAGTGTACTTGATGTACTGCCATAGTCTCTCAATTAGATTGGTGGTGTCAACATTACCATGCGGAAACATGCGACCAAACTTGGGCCATCTTGTACGCCATATACAATCTCTTCCACACCATCCATTTTTAATGTATTGTACCACGTTTGGATGAGAGGAGTAGCGGTGCAATAGCTGCTGAAACAGCTCGTCAAATTGCAATTCTGTTGGACATTGCATGAGATTGGACAAGGATGAGAATACCTGATCACGCTCATCCGATGGAACCTTCATCCACGAGCACATGGGACATTAATCACTACCAAGCTCATTGAAACACATGAAAGGTAGTTCTTAAAATCAAAACAATCATAGCAATGTGTACCTGTGGGAGAAGATTCTCAACCCAAGCCTTCTTTGTATGGAACCAACAAAGAATAATATGGCATGCAACTTGGTGTCTAGTGCCATCGAGATAGTTGGCGGTCCAACAATGAGGATCATCGAAGACAACCTTTGAGAGTGCCTCCAACTCTTGTTGAGACTTATCGATGACAAGTGCCGAAGGGCGAATGTCCCCCATTCTAGAGAGAACTATTTTCATTGTGATCTGCAAAGCGATGACCTCTTGGTTCAACCCATTGTCACATGTGCACAACATAAACCAAATAGGAATGCCCATTCCATGTTGGTTTGGTAGAACCGCTGCATAAAGAGGAAGGCCAAACACATTGGTCTACGTGCTATCAATCGCCCAGGCACTGTTCTTCGAGAACCTCTTGCTCATTTCTAGCATCCATTCATCTCGGACAACCAATATGAATGGTCTATCCTTGTCCTCTTTTGCATGTGGATTATATGGTTGGCAATATAGCACCTAAAGGACCCAAGATTACTTTATCAAATGGATGTACTAATCAATATAACATATAAATATCGACAGAAATATGACAAGTACCTTGTTTTGGTCTCGTAGACGAATTGCTTCCAAGTACATCGCCGTCCAATCATCCTTAGAAAGTTTGCCTGCAATATACCAATAGCATTGATGCTCAAGGTAGCACAAGACCATTGAACAATAACTTAAAAGATGAGAACATACCTTCATTTCGCATTTGGTAAGATAGTGTTTGCACCTCTTTTGGAATCATGAAGAACCTATACGTTACACGATCTAATGGAAAGGCATTTTTGAAATGAAATTGCTCTTTCGTCAAGCTCATCTTGGCGACGTGGCGGCATGTCCCCACATCAAATAGATCGTCCTTGCAGCAATCAACTACACATGGATGCACTGGCAAGTGATACAAATCACTGCGAGAACCGGGTGTATGGCCCTCGTGTAGAGCATGTACTCGTAGAGTAACCTTGTGGAGACCATCTTTATACTCGATTTGCACCTTGAATGGGCAACCACATTTCTTCGAGGTTCTCAATCTGCAAATTTGGGAGCCTTTGCGAGTTGCGTTGCCACCACGATGACATGCATATTCCACTATTGTCTTCCCTAAACCATGCGTTTTGGTTGAGCGAACCTTGACTAGCCTGGCTTTGTGTTGAACCATGATCTCTTGAAGTTGGCACTCCACAAGAGATATGTCTGAGGTAAGCTCCAAGATAGGTACTTTTCCGTTAAATCCATGGGGCTTTGTGGATGCCTTGCAAGTACAAGCACCGATGAGCTCTTTCACATAAGCGAGAGGGATGCCATGCTTTCTCATATCCATACACCAATTGGATTTGATGGAGTCCACTGTGGCATTAATGCTTGCGTGAGCACCTGTAATCCTATTTATGTGATTTGCAAGGAAAATACTCTCCCATTTCTCTATACATGCAATGTGCAATGATGGCTCCGATTTAAGGGCTAGCACAACTTGTCCATCATCATTTCTTCCCATGCAAAGACTTTCTTTGATCCTTCTCCACTTCTTCAGGTCTAATAGCTCCCTTTTGTCGTATTGCTTGAGCACCCCCAAAGTGATGGCTTTTTCTCCGTTCAAATCACTTACCATCAATCCATAGCTCTCCCTGTCGAATGAGAAGTACTTTGATGAGGTGAAATTAAATGCGCTTGGTGCAATGCCGCTGCTTTCTTGCATTGTTGAATCATTGCCTTTCTCAAAGAAGTCAATCATCTCAACCGCATCACTTGCTGATTCATCCGATGTTTCTTCATCGGTATCGACTTCCTCAAACTCAGGATCACTCTCCATAATCCACAGCCGTTGACTATATGTTCACCTTAATACGAAGCACGTGGTATAATTCTGCATGCAAAAGGTAACATACATTTTTTACACATTTACACATCAGCAACAGAATAAAGATCAATATGTAATGACAAATCAGAATACATATGTCAACATACAATAACAAATCAATATAGACAATGGTGTTGAAGGAGGGCAGTACGATTCTGAAAAGAAACATTCATTTTTCTGCCTTCCACCTAAGATCAAATCAAACCTTCAATTCCAGCTTTTCACTTCTAACTTCATTTTCAAAGAAAGAACCAAACCAAAATTTCATTGTATTCATGAAGCAACCTCTATAAGTATCCATTAATTCTGACTACAAAAACAAGATACCTGCGACTATTGACAAACTAGTGACCAACATGGCTTTTCAAACTTTGAGCTCGAATACAACGTATATCGTTGGCATGCATAATATCTCTGGGGGAGCATTTTCGCATAATACCGAGAGCGTTTTCCAAGCGACAGTTTTGCGTGGGTCTGTGGCGAAAAGGTGGCCAGGTTTACTGTTCGGGCTGGGTTTACTTTTGGTCCACTTTGAAAATCGCCACTCCCCACGCGCGCAAATATCTTGTGTGACTTCCCGCCATCGCCCCTGAGGCGTGGACCATATTTTCGCCGGCGCTCCATTACTCCCATCATGCAATGCTCGTGCTCCATGCCTGGCGAAAATACCGGGCCCCATCCACGTGCAAGTTGACCCGTCAAATCGACTGAAGGCCACCCTTTTCCGGTGGGCCGGTCCCCTGGCCCCCCCCCCCCGAACCGGGTTTACTTTTTAGGCAGGGTTCACCATCGTGGGCCGGGTTTACCCAGGGCAAAAAAGTAGGGGCCCAGATCCTCCCCGCGATCCACGGGCCCCCCTCAACCGTCGATCCCAACTCTCAGGACCCCGTGGCACATAGTCCTGAGGCATGACAACTTCTGCCGCTAGTCACCCCAGCTCTCATTGGCTCCATTGCCAGCTCCACTCTATAGTCTGCACAGAGAGAGAGAGAGAGAGCATTGGCGCTCTTGCTACCGTTGCCGCCCTATGCTTCCAGTCCAACTCCCACTCTTACAAATTTCCGGTAGTTCCCACCGCCACTCCCACTCTTGCCTATTGCTCCTTGCATCCTCAACATTGAAAACCTGTATTAAAAGTCCTTTTTGGAGGGAAATTTGAATCACGTATGAAAGTCAGGCTTAGTATCAATCTGGTACTTGGATATATAGTATACATACGAGACATAGTGTGCACGTGTTATCATTTATGTGCTATTGGATAATGCCGGCCACGTCAGACGGACTCAGAAGAATCTGCCAGATCTAAAAAATACTATACTGTCAAGTGGTGACGCATAAATTGGAGCCGACAGCTATCGATAACAATGAATGATAAAACGGTGCACAACCTTGTCTGATTAGCAACGATTGTAATCGCACGTTGCGACAGAAGTAGAGGGATTGACCATGATCAGGAGAAGGCTGTTGAATGTTGTCTCATCGTTAGGCAGAACGCATTCAGGGAGGTGCTTGAGTACCGGGAGTGAGCTCCCTACATTTCAGGTTTGTCATTGTTTACCACAGGCTGGGTCGGTCGGTCTGTTTTTTCAATGTCTGTAGTGATGAGACACACATCTATCATCCTCAGTACCATCACGTCCGGACTTTTGTAGCTATGTAGTCAGTTTCAAGGCCATTGTTGGAGCAGTAAGGGGACCGATTATTAGCTTGAGTCACACGTGGGGGTAAAACAGAGAAAACAGGATTTGAGAACCACATCCGTGGCTAAACAGGGCAAACATGAAGCAGTTTTGAGAACCACATCCATGGCGAAACAGAGCAAACAGATTTCAGGCCTAAAAGCAATATTGGAGCTCGGTGACCTCAGACCAATCATAGTTCTCCGCTTCATAAGCTTCTAGGCCAATCTAAATGACATCACCATGAAACTCCACATACTGGAAAGGAGCATCTTGTTTGCAATTGCTAAACGGATAGCAAATTGTGTACATCATAGAGAAAGGGAGTTGTGATGCAGTTGGGATAAAGGGTATTCTCAAGATGAATACTTTTTCTCCAGCATTGGTTCTTGTTATTATCTTAGCCTCAATGACCTTTTTCTTAAATTCCTTGCATATAAGTTTGGTGCCATTGCATAAATCTTTAGTAGGATTCAAATTTCTAAGCAACATTATTGGAGCATTTAACTTTAGTAGCAAGATGTGAGGTGGAATACCTCCACCAAGGTTAAGAGATTTAAGATATTCCACAAAGTATAGATATGAGTTCTCATTAGGTATAGACCTATGGGCACACCCTCCCTTGGGAATGGCAAGTATTTGATGTTGATTATGGACGACTTCAGTCGTTATATGTGGCCTTATTTTCTAGAGTACAAGAAAAAGGCGTACTCTTGTGTCTGCGAATGGAAGGTGTTTGTGGAGACTTGGACTATTTCCAAAGTTTGTGGTGTATGAGCAGATCATGGTGGAGAGTTTACTTCTAACCTCTTTTCTTAGTTTTACAAGGATCATGGCATTCTAGTGGATTATATCCATTCGAATACACCTTTGGAGAATGGTGTGGTGGTATTATCGATAATGTCATCATGGAACATTTAAGAAGATTTTTAGCTGCCCTCCAATACCTATAAAAGGAGGGGCTCGTCATAGAGCTTCTCCGTCTAAGTCTTGGAGCTTAAGCAGTCAAGATCTCCAAGTAAGTAACTTCGAGTTCCAATTCTAGTTCTTGTCTAGTCATGGTATCCAGTCTTATCTTGTCTTCCATTATACTCTTGTTGTTTGTCACTCGATAATCTCGTAGTATGAGATTTTGTCTAGTACTGTCTTGTATCTTGTTCATGTGTGTCAAGGGAGATCTTGTAATTGTGATATCTTGTATCCATACCTACGGTCTCGGGTTGTGGGATCCTTCATATCCTATCAAGTCCCGTTGTCTATACCTACGGTCTCAGTTTGTGGGATTTTTCGTATTTTATTAAGTTATCATTGTATCTTGTGCCCCTATGTGAGATTATCTTGTAATTAAAATTAATCAAAATTCTTGTACCAAATCTTGCATCTAGTCTAGTCTCTCGAGCACAATCTAGTGCTTCCATAATAGTTTGGTAAGACTACTTTCTAGCCCTACTGAGTACCATGGAGGCGACCCTTGAAAGAATCATAGCCTCCTTTCAAAATCTCCAATAACAAATTCAAGATTTGAATGAATGACAAGCACAACTTCAAATAGAACACCCTATACATCTAGGCCTTAGGCTTCAAGAGATACAAGACCAGATCCGAGACTTGCAGAATAATGGAGGAAGTGATCAGATGATTTCGTGTGTTTATCAACCCCCAACAAGCGAACCTAAGATCTGCATGCCAAAGAAGTTCAATGGTGATTGTTCAAAGTTTAGGGGATTCGTGCAACAAGTAAAGCTCTATATCTGCATGCAACTAGATAGGTATCTAGATGATGCTTCCAAGATGGGATTCATTGGGACTTTGCTTTGTGGTCAAGCTTTATTATGGTTCGCTCCAATCGGAAAAGAATATGCCAGTACTTTATAACTATGAGGCATTTATTTGCGAGCTCATTTCCACATTTGGAGATGTAGACATTGGTCGAGTAGCGGAAACAAAACTTCGGAAGCTATGATAAGGTAACCGCCTTGCCTTTGCTTATGTGTCTGAATTTAGGCAATTAATTTGTGACCTCACTTGGCATGAGGAGTATTTTATCAACCAATTTAGATGGGGTCTTCTAGATGACATCAAGGACCTCATGCTCACTATATGCAAGCCATTCAGTGTGATAATAGATTGTTCAAGAGGAAGCAAGAAAAATGAGAAGGATTAAGGCATCGCCAATGGAACCCCATCCCAATCAAAGAACCAATCAGAGAAGAAACCAAGCTCGAACCGATGCAAATAGATAATATCAAATTCTAGCCCTTGACCCCATAAGAAAAGCAAAGACGAAGAAAGAATCATCTATTGTTGAGTATTTGACTCACGACTCACTTACGCCTACGCTCATATGGGAGTGTCGGTGATCAGTAGGACACTGGGGCACTTTTTACTCTCGGTAGGAGAGGTTTTTTTCCCCAAACTTATAGTCTTATTGACAGTATGTGCTTATGTGCTTATGTTACACACTTATGGGCACTTAGTGTGTGTCGGGTGTGAACACCCCCTACAACCCTAGTGAATACCTCCTACAACCCTAAGGTTTAAGGGTTGTACTTTGTACTTTCTGGTTACACTCTTTCGGTCTATTCTCTTGGATGTCGTGCTTCACTCTGTCTCTCTTACTCTCACACTGTCTACTGAACTCTGAGCTGCACCTCGATCCTTTGATCTCACATTTGGTATCAGAGCAGTCTGCAGTCTGTAGACTGAAGCTCCCATTGTCTGCAGCCCCCGTCAGTTTCGCCCTGTACCTGCGTGCTGCCACTGCACTTGCAGGAGCCGCCATCTCAGCCAAGCGTGTCCTCAGCCCTGCGTCTGCTCAGCGTGCACAGGGCGCCCGTCAGTCTGCCAACGTGCAGCTTCTCCTGCCAGCGCGTAGCTCCGACTTACGGTGCGCCGCTCTCCAGTTGTAGGCGCAGACGTCTCTAGCGTCAACTGTCGCCAGTCCCGCTTGATCCAGCTGGGAAGCTCCGCCAGCTCCACTTGAATGTGGTGCGACGCCAGCTCAAGCGCCGCCTGTCTGCTACACGTCAGCTCCAGCTCGTCTGTTTGTGACACGACTCTCGTCTGACTAGCGACCGTCCGCCTGCAGTCCACGTCAGCACTGTCTTCCGACTGCCCCGTCTGACCAGCAACCTGCCACACTGCCCCGTCCGTTTGCAATCCACGTCAGGTAATTTAGAAAATAAAAAAATATATTTTTTATTTTAGTCTAGAATCAATTTCTAGTAGAGGAGGTTCATACGCAGCAGGGACCGCATACACGATACAGGTGTGGGATAAATTTGATGCAAATTTCTGGACTTGTTCATCAGAAATTTTGGGGCTTTTATGTATTTTGAGGACAGTTGCATATGAACTGCTGTTACAGTCACAGAAAGACTGTTTTGACAGAAATTTTGGCAAAAATTTTGGGGATTTTGATATAACAGTGTTGCTGAGCACTGTTTGCACCTTGGGAAGCGTGCACTAAAAGATAGTTTTTGACAGAGTACGCCCTTGCACATTAATTGCAGAAGTGTGTTTGCTGCAATTTCTGGAAATTTGCAGATTTTTAGTCCTTACAGCTTTGACATTGCTCATTTGTCTTTGGAAATTTGTCATCATGGCAAATCAGGGAGGTGATGTCTTTACGTATGTATCCAAGGAAGACAGATTGGACGGAAACAATTACTCGCTATGGTCATTCATGATGAAGAATGTATTAGTGGCCAAGAATTTATGGGATTATGTCAGTGGAGAGAGAGTCTCGACCGGGAGTTGTAGCTCCCGTTACTCCTCCTCCTCAAGGCGCACGTGGACAACGGGGACCTTAGCCCGCTCCACCTCAGTTACTTTCTCCAAGAACTGCAGCTCAAAAAGCTTGGGATACACGTGATGCACAGGCCTTGTCGCTAATTGCTCTGGCAGTTCAGCGGTCCATCATCCCTCACATTCGTTCAGCATCTTCTTCACGAGATGCATGGTTGACTTTGGAGCATATGTTTGTAGGAAAGAACGAGACTCGGATCTCTTTCTTGAAGAAAGAGTTAGAGACTTTGAAGATGAATGAGGGTGATTCTATGTAGGATCACTTGAATAAGATTCGGGACTTGAGGGAGCAGCTCATGAATGTAGATGAGTATTTTTTGGATGCACAGTTAATATCCACCACCTTGAATTCCTTATCTCCTTCGTACTTGTCTTTTCATACTGCATTGAACCTCACCATGAGGATTCCCGAGCACCCACTCACTTTTATTCAGCTGGTCAGTTTGCTTCTAGAGGAGGAGCAAACAAGGAAAAATAGTGGTGTGGATACTATAGTCTCTGAGAAAGCTTTTGTGGCAAGACAGAAAGGCAAAAACAGCAAGGTGAAAAATGCTCCACAGAGTTCTGGCACTTCGGGCACATCGCAGAATCAAACACAAGGGGGGACGCAAGCTAAAAAAGAAAAATGTCATTATTGTAAGAAGCCAGGCCACTATATCACTGAGTGTAGGAAGCGCATTGCCAAAGAGAAGAAGAAGGAGTCAGGAATGTCTGTTTCTACTACTCCTTCCACTGCTAGTGAGTCCGCATCCTTTGTTGTGGACAGGGACTATTGTTTTTACACTTGCAATTATGACATCTCTTGGGCCGATAGAGCACTTAGCTCTACAGAGGATGCTGACACTTGGTTCTTTGACAGTGGTGCTTCTAGACATATTACATCTCGCAAAGATCTGTTTGCTTCAGTTCGTGCATCTCCCGTTGGGAAATCTGTACAGTGTGCCAATAATGCATCATACCCTGTTCGTGGTATTGGGGAGATTCAGCTCACAGCCATTGATGGCTCTATTCTCCGCCTGCAGGATGCTTTGTTTGTGCGTGGAATCAAGAAGAATTTGCTTTCTATTTCTTCTTTGGCACGTTGTGGTTTGCAGGTCACATTTGATAATGACCGTTGCACAGTTAGAGATAAAGAACGCATGACTTTGGTCTTGACAGGATCTTTGTGTCATGGTTTATATGAGTTGGATGCTCTTTCAGTAGATCAGACGGCATACTTGACATCCACTCTTACTCTTGCTATGATATAAGCGGAGTTATGGCATGCTCGTTTGGGGCATGTAAACTTTGGCAGCTTGATGCTTTTGCAGCGTACTCAGATGCTGGATGGCTTACCTCTCTTGGAGAGACTTCCTGAGCACTTATGCGAGGGATGCATTTTGGAAAAAATGCATCGTTTCTCATTTCCCCGTGATGTTGCTTTCAGAGCAACAACCAGATTGCAGTTGGTGCATTCAAATGTATTTGGGCCTATGCAAACCATGTCATTGGGCGGTTGTTATTATTTTGTGACATTCATTGATGACTTTACACGTTTTTGCTGGGTCTACTGTTTGAAAAAGAAGTCAGAAGTGTATGATGCATTTTTGGCTTTCAGTGCACTTGTTGAAAATCAATCTGGATGCAAAATTAAGACTCTCCGTTCGGACCGAGGGGGGGAATACATGTCCTCTATGCTGAATTCTTTTTTGAAGTAGAAAGGCATAGTCCATCAGTACACTACTGCCTATACTCCACAACAGAATGGGGTAGCAGAGAGGAAGAATCGGTCACTCATGGAGATGGCTAGATGTATGCTGAAGGCAAAGAGCTTGCCTCATAGTTTTTGGATGGAAGCAGTCATGTGTGCTTGCCATATTTTGAACAGATGCCCTACCAAAGCCTTGAAGACCATCACACCTTTTGAGACTTGGAACAGCCGTAAACCTTTTGTTGGTCACTTTCGTACCTTTGGGTGTCTTGCCTATGCCCATATTCCACAGGTACTTAGAAAAAAGTTGGACAACAAAGCTGTTAAGTGCATTTTTATGGGATATAGCAATGAGATAAAAGGCTATAGACTCTATGATCCTGTTACAAAGAAGGTTTTTGTCAGCATGGATGTTTTTGATGAAAAATCAGAATTATCCTTGGCTGGTTTGGACACATATCAGGCTGCCCGTGATGTTTTTGAAGGGCTGCTGCCCATTACTTTTGGTGATTCAGCTGGAGCTTTAGAAAATGAACCTAATGTTCAGCCAGCTGCTCCTATGGAAAGTGCAGAAATTCAGCCATTGGCTGATCGGAATATTCAGTATAATGCTGAAACTGAAATTCAGCAAGAGCTTGCACATAGTCAGGAAGCTAGACAGTTACCTAGATGGTATTTGCAGACTATGCAAGATAGTCCTTTGGATGCATCCATGGTTGGTCGTACTAGAAGGCAAACTCGTTTGCATGATTTAGCACATACCATGGAGTTTGTTATGGCAGCAAGTACTTTTGATAATGAAGAGCCTGAATGTTATGAGGATGCACAACACAGTGTGCATTGGATGGCAGCAATGCAAGCTGAATTAGATTCTATTACTAAGAATCAAACTTGGGATTTGGTGTCTTTGCCATTTGGAAAGAAAGCCACTGGAACGAAATGGGTCTACAAACTGAAAAGGAAAGCAGATGGATCCATTGATAAATACAAGGCACGGCTTGTAGCTAAAGGCTACGCACAGAAAAAGGGCATTGACTATGAGAAGACATTTACTCCTACTTCCCGTATGACGACCATCAGGTCTATGATTGCTTTGGCTACACATTATGGTTGGATAGTGCATCAGCTAGATATCAAAACTGCATTTTTACATGGGGAACTTCAGGAGGAAGTTTATGTACAGCAGCCCATTGGTTTTGCAGTTGAAGGCTTAGAACATTTGGTATGCAAGCTCAAAAAGGCACTATATGGTTTGAAACAAGCTCCTAGAGCTTGGTATGCAAAAATAGATGCTTTCTTGCTTGGTCAGGGGTTTCTAAACAACTCATCTGAGTCTACCCTTTACTTAAGTAAAGAAGGGGGATCTATGCTGATTATATGTCTTTATGTTGATGACCTTTTGTTCACTGGAACACATGCTGATCAGATTTCAGCATTCAAACAAAATTTGCAGCAAACTTTTGACATGTCTGACTTGGGAGTTTTGCATTACTACTTGGGCATCCAGTTCATACATGATGCTCGAGGTATTGGGCTATCACAGTCAAGGTATATTGGGCAGCTTCTTGAGAAGTTTGGCTTACAGGATTGCAAGCCAGTTTGTACTTCCATGGAACCTGGACTGAAACTGTCATTACATGATGACAGTGATTTGTTTGATATACATACATATGCTCCTGCAGTTGGATGTCTTATCTATCTATGCAACACTAGGCCGGACATACAGTTTGCAGTTTCAGCTTTGAGCAGGTATATGCATCAGCCACGTATGTCACATTGGCAAGCTGTCAAGCGTGTTTTTTGTTACTTGCAGGGTACTTGATCTCTTGGGTTGCTTTATGCCAAGGGGGGACCAGTGCAGTTACAAGCTTACAGTGATTTTGATTGGGTTGGTGATTATGATACACGTCACTCTACTAGTGGCAATTGTTTCTTTCTTGGCTCTTCTTGCATTTCTTGGCTTAGCAAGAAACAATCCAGTGTTGTCACATCGTCATGTGAAGCTGAATACAAGGCAGCTTTCACTACCACAGTTGAATGCGTATGGCTTAGACGCTTGCTAGCTGATCTGGATGTATCTGTTACGGAGCCTACTCCTTTGTTCACTGATAGTCAGAGTGCCATTGCAATGGCATGGAACCTAGTGTTTCATGCCCGCACGAAACACATTGAGATCCATTATCACTTCGTCAGAGAGAGGCTACATGCAGGTGATATCAGCCTTGTCTATTGTCCTATCACCAGTAATGTGGCAGACATCTTCACCAAAGCTCTTCCTCGTGACAAATTTGAAGCATTTCGCGATGCTTTAAATTTGATATCCTTTCGTGGCGGATGATCCTTTTCCTCAAAGCCCTGGTCGACTTCGGGGCATACTCATGTTTTATTGATGATGGCCTTGTGAATAGATATCAGATTCCAGTATGCCAAAATAACCAATCCTGTACCAATGAAGTCGTGGATGGAAGACCTCTAGCATTTGGAGATATTTCCAAGGAAACCTGACTACTCATGGTGACTCTTGGCTATCACAAGTCTCGTGTATGCTTTAATATCATATCTAGTCCGACGAATCCAATCATTCTTGGGATACCTTGGCTAAAGAAACATAACCTAGAAATTGATTGGGTTAAGGAAAAGATTACACGTTGTGAAAAATCAAGGAAAGTTGGTATATCTAGGAGCCAAAGCCTTTATGCACACAACAAGGCAGAAGCCGGCCTACATGATATATCATATACCACCTTAAGAATCTAGTAAGGATGAGCCAGTCAAGCTACCAAGCCAGTGTCAAGAATTCCAAGATGTCTTTGGAAAAAAGAATGTAGATCTCTTGCTCGGGCATAGATCATATGATTGTGCTATAGAACTCCATGAGGGGGCTCAACTACCTTTTGGATCCATCTACAGGCTATCCCCTGATGAACTAGCAGAACTATGCAAGAACATTGATGGGAACTTAGCTAAGGGGTACATTAGGGATACATTAGGCACTCAAAGTCTCCTATTAGAGCCCCAATTCTATTTGTGAAGAAGAAAGACAGGTCACTTCGAATGTGTGTGGATTATCAAGGACTCAACAAGATAAGAGTGAAGAATTGATATCCTTTGCCGTTGATACCAAAGCTCTTGGAACGCCTTGGTGTTGGGGTAAAGGTGCCTCCGCCGTGCCGCCCCGTGTATTACTACACTGACAGTACCCGCCACTGCACACTGCAGGTGGCGGGCGCCCGTCACGTCACTTTATTCTTTATTCTTTTAGTGACAGTTTGAATAAAGGAAGGCCCGGTCACACATTGTGACTGTTGGAGTTTCCATTTCTTGTCTCTCTCTTTCTTGCTCTTGCTCTCCCGCCATAGCTCGCGTGCAAGCTTCGATCCTTCTCACCTTTCAACTGGTATCAGAGCTTGGCATTCTCTTGCTCGAGCTCGACTGGGTGCTTCCCGACCTTCGCATCGACTCGCTTTACACATTGGGTCTCCATCCCGGCAGCCATATCCGATCTCCCCAAGCTCCCGTCACTCCTCGGCTTTCCGAGCACCTTCCCAGCCTATTGAGGCACCTTCAAGGCATTGATACTGAGGTATTTGATCATTCTTTCAGGGTTTTATTTCGGTCTACATGATGCCTAATGCCTTGGAAATATATGCACATGATTATGCCATGATTTTGGCCTGAAATATTGGCTGATTTGGGACTGTTATTTACTGTTATACAGTGCTGGAAACAGGGCAGCCACACTTGGCATTGGCATTTGATGCTTATACTCTACTCCGGTTACCTTATTTGATGCCCGTATGCGGTCTACTTCCTACCCGGATGTATTGGGGATGTATGCATTTGGTTTGACCATGCTTTTGGCTTGAATTCGGGGCTGAAATCTACTGTTTAGAACAGTAAATACATGCTGGAATAACAGTGGGCTGAAGGTACTTTACAGGCTTTGGCACTTACCTACCGATACCGGATGTATGCTTTGAGCTTTGGCATGATGTCTCTGACATTTGGGGACGACTTGGAGCATATGTATGAGATTATGGGATGCTTTTGAGCCTCGCAGTAGCTCCGTCTTCACTGGCATTTGGACCGACTTGGCATGCTCGTGGACCGCCTAGGCCTCATGTCTCTGCTTGACAGTTAGGCTTTTGCATTACATGCTTTGGTTCGTGACATATGCTATTTGGTTCGTGTATGCCATACCGACATTTGGAGTTTGGATTTAGATGTATTTGAGCATTCCCGGCTTACTTGATCACTGATCTTGGTTGCTATTTGGATGTCATTGAGTTGACCGAGAGCTTATTTGGGCTTATGTATTGCTTCATGGTTAATACGACCGGTGCTTCATGTATGCCATGCTCTCTTGGATGCGCTTGATGCATTGACAGGGTCACTTATCACTGGTGCTTTCTCTCGGGTTATTTGAGTTTCTGAGCTCGCTTTGTATGCCTTTTGTGCCAGTGGGAGCATTTTACATGCTTGCTTGACCTTTGACAGTTGCATGCTATTGGAGCACTTACATGTATTTGGAGCAGTTTATTTCTTGAGCAGCTACATACGCATTGAGACTTTGGGATCATACTCCGATCTTTATGGATATGCATTGATGTACTCTTGGTTCACAGGATGTTTATGAGCTGAGTCTCATATTTGGATCTTTCTCTTTGAGCAGACACCTATTTGTGTCAGGTTTTGGCAGTTACAGGAACACTTTGCCTAGAGTGTCTGGGGGTGTGCCTTTCACTGGCAAATGTTATTTTGACATGCTGCGGTGTTGAGCTCATGTTCTTTTCATTGTCATTGGCCTTGCTTATGTCCGTTTCATGCCGGCTTTGGACCTAGCATTGTTTGCTTGACATTGGATCCTATTTTGGGACAGTTTGCTCTCTAGATTGCATACCTGCAATTTATTACAGCAAGCAGTTATTGGTGGACTGAGGTGTACTTTTCATGCTGAAATATCCTGATTTGGTGTACCGCACCTAGTACTAAGTGGGCAGCAACTTTTGGCACACTTTGCTCGCCCTTTGGACCCCGTTTTGATCATTTTTGGGCAGTTTCTGCAGTAAAACAGCAAGCAGTTTTTGGACTGTTTGGGCATTTCCAGCCTGCATAATGGCGTCATCTTCGCATGATAGTGCCATCTTTAACATTACAAAGTTGGATGGTACCAACTACTCTTACTGGAAGAGTCAAATATGGTAGGTTTTGGTGCAGAAATCTCAGATTAAGCCACTTCGGTTGAGTGGGGAGCAGCCTGAAACTATGGACAATAACGACTGGCTTGAACTTGATGAGCTATGCAAGTTCACGATTGTATTGTCTCTCATTGAACATGTACATTATAATGTATTTGAGGAAGCACAGAGTGCATGGGATCTATGGAATAAGATAAAAAATCTTTATGATAAGAAAAGTCCGGCAAGTCAGATGTACTGGTTGAAGCAGCGTATGGATTTGCGCATGAAGGATAATGCGACTATGTCTGCTCACTTAAGCCAGTTCCATGCTATACTGAAGAACCTGACTTCGCAGGATATCACCTTTGGAGAGGAAGTAACTCCTTTTTTCTTGCTTGGGACTCTGAATGAGTCATGGGATGTATTCCATACTGCCCTATGTGCCTCTAGTGCTACTCTAAAATTGGCAGATGTTGAGAGTGCTCTTCTTCAGGAAGAGGTGAATCGCAAAAACTTGGATGCCTCTCGTGGTAGTCATACTTTGACAGTTAGAGGCAGGAATGACAGGTATGACCGTGGTAATGGCCGAGGCCGTGACTCGTAGAAGGGTTGGTCTAAATCTCGTGGTGGCAAGTCGCGTAGTAAGTCGCGTGGGCGCAATGCAAATGTCACTTGTCATCATTGTGGGAAAAAGGGCCATATTAGACCACAGTGTCTTGAGTTGCGCAATGAGAAGCGCAAGGATAAGGGGAAAGATAAAGTGCAGGAGAAGTCCTCTGATCGCAGCATAGTACCTGCGAAGTCCAGCGTCAAGATTGAGGAAATTAATGTCACGCAGACTGAGGAGTCCAATGGTGGTGATGAGTTTATACTTGCAGCTAGTTCTTCTGATGCTTCACACTTGACTGAGACACCTAGTATGTATGCACAGTGCTGGTTATTGGATTCAGGTGCGTCCTTCCATGTGACGCCTTACCGTGAGTGGTTTCACTCTTACCGTACTGTATCTGGATCAGTCAGACTTGGAGATGACAGGTCTCTTGATATTGTGGGCTGTGGAGATATTCAGTTGCAGTTTTCCACTGGCAGTTTCTTTTTGCTAAGGGATGTACGTCATGTACCTGCGCTTACGCGCAGTCTTATGTCTGCAGGACAGTTGGATGATGCAAGGTTTCATGTCTGTTTTGGGGATTCTGCTTGGAAGATCACCAAAGGTAGGCTTGTGCTTGCTAGAGGCGCCAAGGCTGGCAACCTCTATCCTCTTGTTGTATCTGGGTCTTCTGTAGACCATGTTTTGGCAGTGGGCTCTATCCCACATGTATCACTTTGGCATGCCTGTTTGGAGCATATGTCTTTAAAGGGAATGAAAATGTTATCTGGTTTGCAGTATCTTCCGCCTTTGGATTATGCATGTTTTGACTCGTGTGATCATTGTCTTTATGGTAAGCAGAATAGGTCTACGCATAAGAAATCGGGTAGGCCACGCATGAGTGAGCCCTTGGCATTGGTGCATTCCGATGTTTGTGGGCCTATGCCTTGCATGTCTATGGGTGGCGCGAAGTACTTCGTTACCTTCATTGATGATTTTTCTAGGAAAGTGTGGGCTTATCCTATAAAGCAGAAGTCTGATGTCTTGGCAGTTTTTCAGAGATGGCTTGCTCTTGTTGAGAACCAGACTAGGTATAGGCTGAAATGCCTTAGGACTGACAATGGGGGAGAATATGTCTCACGTGCTTTTGAGCAGTTTTGTGATGACGGGTATTAAGCGTCAGTTGACCGCCCCTTACACCCCACCCCAGAATGGTTTGGCTGAGCGCATGAACAGGACAATTCAGGAGCGTGTGCGCTCTATGCTTAGCCATGCAGGTCTACCCCAGAGTTTTTGGGCTGAGGCAGTTAGTACGGCAGTGCATGTCATAAACCGATCGCCTTCCAGTGGATTGGATTTCCAGGTTGCAGAGGAAGTTTGGGCTGTAAGCCACCCTCTTATGCGCATCTCCGTGTCTTTGGATGTGAGGCATTCTGCCATGTGCCCAAGGACAAGAGGAGTAAATTGGATCCAAAGAGCATTAAATGCATATTCCTTGGCTATGGTGAGTCAAGAGAGATGGGCTATCGCCTATGGGATCTGCAGGCGCGGAAAATAGTACGCAGCCATGATGTCGTCTTCCATGAAGACAAGATGCACATGCAGCCTGAGAAGGTGGTTGAGATCCGCAGAGTGATCTTTCAGGAGGAGCCTAGAGCTCCAGCACAGCCAGTAGTACAGCCTGCAGCAGTTCCTCCACAGGGCCAGGGTGTTGGACAGGCAGTTAGACAGGCAGCAGAGCCTGCGGTGAGACGGTCTGCTAGAGACAGACGTCCACCTGACAGATTTCAGCCCTCTATGCATTATGTTTTGGTTACAGATGTAGGAGAGCCTTTCACTTGTGATGAGGCTATGCGTAGGGGTGACAGTCACTCCTGGGAGAGGGCTATGCAGTCTGAGATAGACTCCCTGCATAAGAATGAGACTTGGGATTTGGTTGCCTTGCCTAAGGGCAAGAAGGCTTTGCTATGCAAGTGGGTGCACAAGCTAAAAAGTACCCCTGGACACCCCAAGCCGGCATACAAGGCTAGATTGGTAGCAAAGGGTTTTTAAGCAGGAACATGGTGTGGACTTTGATGAGGTCTTCTCTCCTGTGGTTAAGATGACCACCCTGCGCTTAGTCTTGGCTTTGGTTGCACAGCTTGACTTAGATCTATATCAGATGGATGTCAAGACGGCTTTTCTACATGGGGACTTGCATGATGAGATCTATATGGATCAGCCTAAGGGCTTTGCAGAACCTGGCAGGGAGCACCTAGTGTGCAAGTTGAAGAAGAGCTTGTATGGCTTGAAGCAGGCACCTAGGGAATGGTATCATAAGTTTGATGCCTTTATGTAGTCACAGGGCTATAGCAGGAGTGCTATGGATCCGTGTCTTTACACGAAGAAAGCCCGTGATGACAGTTTGCTTATCTTGGTACTCTATGTTGATGATATGTTGATAGCAGGGAAAGCTCATGATGAGCTAGATGCTCTTAAATCTCAGCTGAAGAAGAGCTTTGAGATGAAGGATTTGGGACAGGCCTCACATATCCTTGGGATGTGCATTAAGCGCGATAGGCATCAGGGGCTTTGGTATCTCTCACAGTGGGAGTACATTCATAAAGTCCTTGAGCGCTTCCGCATGCAGGACGTAAAGCCTATTGGCTGTCCATTACCTTCTTATGTGAAGGTATCACAGGCCGATTGTCCGCAGACAGATAAGCAGAGGGCCGAGATAGCCAAGATCCCTTATGCTTCAGCCGTGGGCAGTTTGATGTATGCCATGATAGCCACTCGTCCAGATATTGCGCATGCAGTTGGTGTTGTGGCACGCTATATGGCTACACCTGGCAGCAGACATTGGGATGCCGTGAAGGGTATCATGAGATACCTGAAGGACACAGCAGATATGTGTATTTGCTATGGCAGCCAGGATACAGGGGTCGTGGGGTACACTGACTCCGATTATGCAGGACATGCAGATAGTAGGAAGTCCACTTCTAGCTATGTATTCACCTATGCTGGAGGGGCTGCCTCTTGGATGTCCAGGGTTCAGAAGTGTACGGCTTTGTCTACCACTGAGGCCGAGTATGTTGCAGCCACTGAGGCTTGCAAGGAGGCCATATAGTTAGGCCGTCTAGTTGCTGACCTTGGGATTGATGCTACACCTACACTGCATTCGGATTCTACGAGTGCCATTCAGTTGGCTAAGAATCCGGTCTTCCATGCGAAGACGAAACACATTGAGGTGAGGTATCACTTCATACGTGGTGTCGTGGAGGACAAGTCTGTTGACCTTGTCAAGATCTCTACTGACGAGAATCCTGCAGATCTACTCACGAAGAGCCTCACTACTGAGCGCTTTGCCTTCCTTAGGAGGTTGATGGGCGTTGGATGAGATGTCGCCTTTCCTCATCCCTTGTACCTATGTACATTTGTACTGTCTTTTTTTTTTCTTTTCTCTCTCACTAGGGCAGATTCGCCTTTAAGTGGGAGGTTGTTGGGGGTAAAGGCGCCTCCGCTGTGCCGCCCCGTGTATTACTACACTGACAGTATCCGCCACTGCACACTGCAGATGGCGGGCGCCCGTCACGTTACTTTATTCTTTATTTTTTTAGTGACAGTTTGAATAAAGGAAGGCCCGGTCACACATTGTGACTGTTGGAGTTCCCATTTCTTGTCTCTCTCTTTCTTGCTCTTGCTCTCCCGCCATAGCTCGCGTGCAAGCTTCGATCCTTCTCACCTTTCACTTGGAAAACCAAGATCTTCACAAGGATTGATCTATGAGGGGCTTACAATCTTGTACGGATTAGAGAAGGAGACGAATGGAAGACAGCCTTTATTTTTTTAGTGACAGTTTGAATAAAGGAAGGCCCGGTCACACATTGTGACTGTTGGAGTTCCCATTTATTGTCTCTCTTTTTCTTGCTCTTGCTCTCCCGCCATAGCTCGTGTGCAAGCTTCGATCCTTCTCACCTTTCACTTGGAAAACCAAGATCTTCACAAGGATTGATCTATGAGGGGCTTACAATCTTGTACGGATCAGAGAAGGAGACGAATGGAAGACAGCCTTTTGCACAAGGTATGGATGTTGTTATGCCATTGGGTCTCACCAATGCTGCTGCAATATTTCAATATATGATGAATGATATCTTTCGAGAGCATCTAGATGATTTTGTAGTTATATACTTGGATGATATCTTAATATTCTCAAAAGATCCAAAGGAGCATGAGCACCATGTAAAATTAGTTTTGGAGAAGCTCAGAGAAAAAGAACTATATGCAAAACTTGAGAAGTGTTTTTTCCATCAGGCAAAAGTGGAATTCTTGGGGTGCAATGTCTCCCAGAGAGGAATTTTTAGGGACCCCAAGAAGATCTTGAGACTATTCTTGACTGGCAAACACCCACGTGTCTGCGATGTCCAATGTTTCCTTGGCTTTGCTAACTTCTACAGGATATTTATTAGGGATTACTTAAAGATAGTCACACCACTCACCAGACTCACAGGAAACTCAAAGTTCTCATGGACCCTAGAAGTTAAGAAGGCCTTCCAAACCCTGAAGACTGCTTTTACCACTACCCCGATTCTAGTCCACCCAGATCCTACCAAGATATTTTTCTTGGAGATTGATGCATTAGACTATGCCTTAGGAGCCATCTTATCCCAGCATGGAGATGATGGTCATATGCATTCAGTGACATTCCACTCAAGGAAGTTTTCCCCTCCAGAGATAAACTATGAGATCCATGATAAAGAACTCCTTGCCATTGTAGATGCCTTTGATACTTGGCGTCATCATCTAGAGAGTGTAGCCCATAAAGTTATTGCCTATAGAGATCATAAAAATCTAGAATACTTTATGATAACCCACATCCTCAATCGAAGACAATCCCATTGGAGTAACTTCTTGTCTAGGTTTGACTTTGTCATCACCTATCACCTAGGATGCCAACAATACCAATCAGATGCTTTATAAAGAAAATCCTACTTGGCACGTAAGAAGGGAGAAGAAGCTTTTAATCAATGAGCAATACTACTCAAGCTAGAGTACCTTTAGCTAGCAATCATCTCTAGTTGTCACCAAGATGACCCTATCTTGATCCAGTTAATCCATGAAGCCTAGCCGCATGATGATTTGGCCAACAATATCAAGAGAAAAAGTTAAGAGGGAAAAGGAAATGAAGTTTGTGAGTTTCAGGAAACTAATAGATTGTTATACTATAAGGATCTACTTTACATCCCTCTAAGAAAGTCGAGACTCCAGGCACTTCAACAATGCCTTGATACCCTAGCAGTAGGACACTTTGGAGTTAATAAGACCTTAGAGTTATTAGTGTGTCTACTTTTTGGTAGTGAAAGTCGCATTCACATTTATCCATAGTACTCACTTGCACTTAACATTGAAGTCGAGGTTTGCATGTTTTATGATCTTATGTAGTTGTT
The DNA here is from genome assembly GCF_053477565.2 of Lygodium microphyllum. Lineage (NCBI taxonomy): Eukaryota > Viridiplantae > Streptophyta > Polypodiopsida > Schizaeales > Lygodiaceae > Lygodium > Lygodium microphyllum. The sequence continues at coordinate 100,084,943 of NC_141136.1, read as the reverse complement.
TTTGCTTCCTTTTGCAGGTTGACATTTGCTTCTACAAGATCTATCACCTAGCAAAGCCTTGGATCGTTTGGCACTTTTTCCCGTGGTTGCATTTTTTGGTAGTGTGTATTTTCTAGGATTCGTCATTGCCTCTTCAAAGATCACTTTGGAGGCTATTTGTTTCATAGGTTTTCAGCTGGACATGTATCTTACTCTTCTTCTTTGAATGCTACTCCTTTTCCCTATTGACATCGACATTTTGGGGATAGAAGGGATGCTTACTTTTCCTTCCATTTCCAATGGTGAGAGGGGGATCTACAATTTTTCTTTCCACTTTGTGAGGGGACAGCTTCTTCTCTTGATAGTGATAGTGATGAGGCTTCTAGATTTTGTTTAAGATATTTTATATTGTACATTATGGACATTTGTAATTTCATCCGTATTGTCAGGATGTCATGATTATAAAAGGATGCTCGGACAAGTGAACAATTTCCTTGTGAGAGCACTATCTGAGTGGCATTGTTGTATAGTGTTTTGCGTGAGTGTGAAATCTTGCATCTTTCTTGGTATACTCCATACATTGGCATTTTGTTCATGTAAACATGCATTTGTGCACATTTATTCCATTTCGATCACCCTTGGAGTGGCCGAATCAGGATCCACTATACTTGTGACATTGCACATGGTAGTCTTCTAAGGCAGTTTTTTTCCCTATGCTTGTATGCTAGCTTTGCTTGTCTTGCTTGTCTTTCCACATATTCTTCGTATGATGGACACATACACACGCTTAATTAATCTCTAACACTTATCCCAGTAGTGTGCGGGATTGTTTTGCTTATTTTATGAAGATAGTGAGACTATTTATTTTTATTTCCCGTGCTTTGGGGCATAGTGACTCAATGGAATGAACATTGATTTGAAACCCTCACTTAATACTAAATCTTGCATCATATTAAAATAAAACCCTTAATTTTTTTTCCATTCTTGATTCTATCCGTCTTTGTAGGACTTGGTAGGTCCATGGGTAGTCGATGAGTATCCTTGGTTCAATGCCCTAGTCTCTCTAGAGTGATCACTTGGGCTCCCTTGGTAAGATAACCATCACATCTGTAGTCTTGGTAAGTCATTGGGCACCTAACATGTATCCTTTGCCCAATGCCTTGGCTGCTTTAGAATGGAATGCCTTGAGGTAAAAGAAAATATACAAAAGGGCTAATTTCTCATGGCTTAGTTTTATGCCTAAGAAGGGGTTTTGAGCAAAAAATGCATTAACCTGACTTAAACAGCCCCAGAACACGTTTAATTAATGAAGACATCTTCTTATTTTAAAAAGAAACGTGATCCTAGAGAGTTTATGTGTCCCACATACAAAACCCTAATTTTGGTGCCTCAAACTTTCTATAAATAGACATGCAGCCCATCACTCTTCCTCAATATCTTTTGTGCATGTTTATGGTCTCTAGTTGTGTTGCCGACACCTCATTTGTGGAGGACATCTCATCCGAAGCTATCCATTGCTGTCTACATCAATCTGGTGCCTATTTTCAGCCTCCATTGCATAGTCTACGTTGATTTCTGCTGCATTGTTGATCAGCCACATAGTCTATAGTTGGAAAATTGCTGAACTACTGCGTTTGTGATCTACGACTGCTATATAGACTACGTCGTTAGCATACCTATGTTTTTGCTGCTGTTATCTTGCCATGTCATCATGCTTGTGTTTTTACTATTGTCAGTCTACCACATCATCATCAGCTTGCTACAATTTTTTTCTCTCCTCCAGTACTTGCGTTTTTAGTCTTTCTTTCTTCTCATTGTCTATTTCCATTAGATTTAGCCTCTCTGGTTGCGTTTGTTGCTGTTCGACACACAAAGGCTGCCTTGTTGCATTTTGGGATTCGTTCGGAGTATAACACGCTCTTTAGCTTATAACCTTTGCCTTGATCCCAAAGATTCGAGAGTTTGAGGTTTAGTATTCAGTGCATAGTGTGTTTTGTTGCATGATCATTGTATATACAATAGTCATTCACTTCATTATTTATTGTGTTCATTGTCTTTGAGTTACCCTAACCCTAACTGTGTTCTATGCTATCAGTTTGTGCTTTGTTGTATGGTTTGTTTTGTGTTTTCTAGGTTTAGAGCATTCCTTCACATTGTGCACATGTGAAGTGCAAGTTACTTTTGGGCATGTGACAGGGCAAAGCCTGAGAAATGCAATGCATGTACTTTCGGTCATGTGATAGTTCAATGGCTAAGAAATGCAATGGATATTGATGGCAAAAAGTTGTGTTACATTATTCTGTAAGAGGCACATGTGGGTGCTTGGTGTTAATTTGAGCCTAGGATATTAATGGGGAAGATGTCATGTGGTAACATTAGGGCTAGGAGTAATTAATTATAAGTCCCAAAGGGGGTTAAGACATTAGATGTGGATGGGCACCGACCAGTTAATGTATAGGCTCAAATGGATAATTAATTTTCAGAAATTTACATTTGAAAAATAATTAATCAATGCTGAAAATTGCTTTTCAAGGCTTCCACTTAGTAAACTTATCTATGCAAGCTGAGAGAGGACTGTTTTGGGGCTGGCTGAGTGTGTGGTGACAGCCATTTTGGAGGTTGAGGGAGGAAGGAGGAGCTGTGGATGTTGGCGCAGCTGGGAAAGAGCATTCCAGCCACCAAGGATGCCAAGAGCAACAAATGATAGCCCCAAGAGGCTATATTGCAGCAAACAACAGCATTTTGAGGCTGCCTAGGCGCCTGTGACAGCAAGGCTGACCATGCGACCACTTTTGGCATCATCTGGCAGTGGGCGACAGCTTTGGTGGCTGTCCTGTGGGCCGTGGCAGCAGATTTGGGCCACTTCTGGTGACAGAATTTTGAAATTTCTCTCTTCAACTTCATCTCTCATTCTTTGACATTCACTCAGTAATTCTCAGCATATTCCATCCTTTGGTGAAGGGGAGCAGTGGTCTATGTTGTGAAACCCTAATTTACAGTAACAATTAGGCTTATTCAGCCACCTTGGGACCCACACACATTAATTGAAGACCCATGCAGCAGATCAGCATTGTAATTGAAGAAATTACAGCTGGTCCTAAGGATAGCTCCCTCCCCATTTGCTTTGGCCTGCATGCAAGAGTCCCAAGGATCCAGTTGTGCCCATTCCTCAGTCTAAACAAGGGGAAAACTGGTAATTGTTTCCGCTGGTTATCATGACAGACTACAACCCATCATATTGAAGTTTGAAGGAGATTAGTCCATATCTCAGCATACTTCAACTTAGTGCAATACAAATTAAAGAATTACCACAAGGGGCTCCCGTTGTTGGGGCCAATCAGGTATCTGCTATCCAAGATTAATTGGTAAAGTATGAATTTCGGATTTTTGAATTTTAGTGCTTGCTGTAAATCATGTTAAGTCAGGTCACATATCACCCCATTCGAGAAGGAAGGATGGTTTCAGGTTCCCCTTCAGCCATCGTGCCAAAGAGGCCCCCCATGTGGAGACAAACTAGGAACAATATTGTGCTTATTGTCGAACCATCCTATCATGGACCTAGAAGTCACACCAGCTCTAGGATTTGAATTGTTAGAATGATCTGATGCATATGGAAAGCTCCCTCCGTATCAAACGCATGATATGAGACATATGGCAGGCGTCAACATGCTTTACCTTTGCCGCTTACTAATCATCTCTCTTTGGCCTAGTGATATGTGAGGAGCGCCACTCCACTGCTATAGGATTGGGGCATCCCCATCCCATATCAGAGCATGCACCAAAGGAGGATAAGTATTGTTGCAGAGAAGAATAGAGAATGCCAAAACTTTCACATGTAAACCTGCCAAGGTGCCAATCGAGCCTAGCCATGCTCAATGGGTAGTAACTTATTGAATCATTTGTTACTCTTAGTGAGTATGTAGGTCCTTTCCACATCTATTTCATGCTTTTAGGTTGATTAAGTACAAATGATTACTTGAGGGCTGGTGCATTCACAGCTACTTCATGCTCTGCTGGGTGCGAATGATTGCTTGATGGATGCATACTTGTTCAAAGCATATGTATCCTTAGTGCATTCACAACTATTTTATTGTCTTAGCATGATAAGCACAGATGGTTGCTTGACACATATGAACTCATTTGAAGCAATAGTTTCCGTATAATAGCAAAAGTAACTTCTATTGGAATGTTCTTGTTGATATTATTGATATGCATGCAGATTTGTCCAAAGCATGTGGTGTCCTTGGTGCATGCACAGCTGTTTTATGGCTTTAGGATAATTAAGTACAAATGGTTGCTGGATGCATACAGACTCATTTGAAGCATTAGTTAACAACACAAAAACAGAATTTAGCTTCTGCTGGAATGTTCTTGGCACTTGCTAATATTATCAGTATATTTGTGTGCAAATCTGTTGTCATATGTACAGAAGGTTGGATTTATAGGACTTGGAAATATGGGATCGCAAATGGCAAACAACCTAATGAAAGCTGGGCATCAACTTGTAGTACATGACAAGCAAGTCCTCTCAATACAAACTCCTTATTCCTCTCAATTTTATGTTCACCTCTTTCAGTACTGTATACTTGTTCTCCTTGTTTAAGTATTGCACATAAAATTTGAACCTTGTTTGGACTGCCCTAAAATTTTCAAAGTTAGGTAAACTTATAGAAAAGCTGATGCAATTGTCAGATTCTAAGATGTGTAAGGTCCATATTCAAGCAAATGTTTTAAGGATTTGCCTTCAAATCATTCAATGTTGAAAAAAATAAAAAATAGAGGAAAAGAGAGATCTATTAGTGAACACCTCAGAAATAATCTTTGTGAGCTAAAATACAGATATAAAATGGTCCCATAAAGTATTTTCCAGTGGGGTCCTCTATATCGACATGTAAGGGCTTCTTTCATGTGGCTGCCCTTTTAAGGCACTAAAGGTGTAAATACTAAATAGTGTTTTGGATACAACTGAAACTTGCTTCCCCTCCTTCCACCACCTCTCATTCAACTGGCTGCTCTTGCATAGTTTGCTCACATTGAACCTCCCATACTTTATTCTATTCTATGTCTCCTCATAGTGTGCCTCTCTACTCCCATTCCTCTTTTCTCCAACCAAGAATAGGTAAAGACAACTAGAAAATGACCTAAGGAGCACAAGGCTGCTGGCAGAAAAGATAGATCGTGAAGGAGGCACAACTGCAGTGGAGTGGATAATCTCCATGAATGAAGGGGCCACCTCTTTGAGAACAACATGAATTGAAATCATACAACCCACTTTCCACAACAACAATTCCTAAACTTGACCAATATGACGATGTGTCCATGTGGCTGATTTGCCTCCAAACATGCCAAAGACTAGTGCAACACAAAAGTGAGAGAGATAGGATACTCTAGCTCTAAGTTGGTTGTTGAAGGTATCTTATCAAAGACCCAAGAATGGATGGTGGTGCTCTCTCACATTACAAGAGTCCATATATTGGAAGATAAGTCCCTACGCTTGTCTATCCACAAGGCAGGAAATAAAATGATGAAAATGAATCTCATCACTTGTGGTGCAAAAAGCGCATTTGTCATGGAAGATCTTGTGGGGATGCAACATATCATTTACTAGGAGGCCACCTATCAGAACCATCCAGACAAAAAATTTCCCTTGATAGGGGAAGTTTTGACGTCCATAGTTGGAACAATTTGTAAAGTGATCAACATACAAGGATCATCCACCAAAGGAGGTCAAATTTAAAGCATTGTGAAATGCTTCAAATTTGTTATGAGGAAGAGCTTTGGTGAAGATGTCTGCCACATTACTAGTAGTAGGACAATAGACAAGGTTGATATCTCGTGCATGTAGTCTCTTTTTGACAAAGTGATAGTGGATCTCTATGTGTTTCATGTGTGCATGAAACACTGGGTTCTGTGCCACTGCAATGGCACTCTGACTGTCAGTAAACAAAGGAGTAGGCTTTGTGACAGATACATCAAAATCAACCAACAAACGTCTCAGCCATACACATTTAACTATGGTAGTGAAAGCTGCCTTGTATTCAACTTCATAAGATGATGTGGCAATAGTGGATTGTTTCTTGCTAAGCTAAGAGATGCAAAATGAGCCAAGAAAGAAATAGTTTCCACTCGTAGAGTGATGTGAATCAAAATCACTAGCCCAATTTGAATCATTGTAAGCATGTAGTTGGAGTGGTTCCCCCTTGCATAGTTACACGAAATGCCGTTTCTGGTGTTTTAGAAACGCTACAACGTTTCTAGAAATGGAAACGCCCAAGAAACGGCGTTTCTGCAGACTGCGATTTGGGGCAAAACTTTGGCCCGAACGTGAGTGCCCCCAGACTCCCACATTCCAGTCGACTTTTCCCCTGCCTACGTTTCTTCTCTCCACTCTGTCAGGCCTGCTCCTTTGTCGACTAAGGACTCCAGAGCCACGCACACACACACACACATTCTCTCTCTCTCTCTCTCTCTCATCTTCTATCTCAAATTTGTGTGTGGTTGTAGGTTGTAGCCTGTGAATTGTGATTCTAATTCGTGAAGCTGTGACCATCTCACGCTGCAGCCTGATGCTCTCTTGTGTGACTGTGTCTTATCATTTATGTTTATGGTCATTGATTGAGGACTCAGTGGATCGTCACCCGTGGTGTTTTATGGATCATTAGTTATCAACTTATCTTTTATACTCTTGTATCTTTTTTTCATGATTCATGAATATGATCCAACCTCCAGGTGTTTTTGTGATTCATGTATATCTATTATCATATTACATATAAATTGTAATGATCTAATCTTTAAAGTGTGATCTATGAATATCTTTAGAGTGTGCTTGGCACTTGCCAATTCAAAGTTTAAGTATATTGTATGAATCCTGATGTATCTTTTGATTTTGGAAATTGGTGCAGGCTATAGGTAACAGGTTATAGAAGTTAGGATTTAGGACCTCCGACCTAGTATGATAGTATCAAATTTCAATGTCAATAATCAATTGTATGTTAATCATGTATGTCAAGTATTTCTCGATCAAGTGACAAGTGTGGCTTATTGTCATCTATTATCTATATTATATATTAAATTGGGGTTATATATTTCCTTGTATCCCCATTTCCCCGTTTCCCTGTTTCTTCCTGGAGACGAAACTCCGTTTCTACCGTTTTCCCACCATTTCCGTTTCGCCGTTTCCGAAACTCCAAGTAACTATGCCCCCTTGGCATAAAGCAGTCCAAGAGTCCTAGTACCTTGCAAATAACGAAAAACACACTTCATAGCTTGGCAATGTGACATGCGTGGGTGGTGCATATATTAGCTCAGGGCTGAAATTGCAAATTGAATATTTGGCCTTTTGTTGCATAAATAAATGAGACATCCAATTGTTGGAGCATATGTATGGATGTCAAACAAATCATTGTCATCATGCAAAGATAGCTTGAGTCCAATCTCCATCGGTGTGCAAACTGACTTGCAATCTTGTAAGCCAAATCTCTCAAGGAGTTTGACTATATATCTGGATTGTGACAATCCAATGCCTTTAGCATCATGAATAAATTGAATGCCCAAATAGTAGTGCAAAGGTCCCCAATTTGACATTTCAAAAGTTTGCTGCAAATTTTTCTTGAATGCTGAAATCTGATTAGCACGTGTCCCTGTGAGTAGAAGATCATCTACATAAAGACATATGACCAGCCAGGATCCCTTCTTTTTGCATATATAAAGAGTAGACTCTAATGAGGTGTTAATGAACCCTTGGTTGAGTAAAAAGGCATTAATTTTTGCATACCAAACTTCGGGAGCTTGCTTTAAACCATACAAAGCCTTTTTCAGCTTACATACCAAGTGTTCGGATCCCTCAATTGCAAAACCAATGGGCTGCTGTACATACACTTCTTCTTGAAGTTTCCCATGTAAAAATGCAGTCTTAATATCAAGTTGATGCACAATCCAACCATGATGGGCAGCCAAAGCAACCATAGATCAAATGGTAGTCATATGGGATGTAGTACAAATGTCTCCTCATAGTCAATGCCTTTCTTTACCGTAGCCTTTGGCCACAAGCCTCTGGCTTTATACTTATCAATGGATCCATCCGCATTTCTTTTCAGCTCATAGATCCACTTTGTTCCAATAGCTTTCTTTCCAACAGGCAATGTCACTAAATTCTATGTTTGAATTTTTATGATAGAATCAAATTCAGCTTGCATTGTTGCCATCCACTGCACACTTTGTTGTGCATCCTCAAAACATTTAGGCTCCTCATCATCAAGTGTGTGCGCTATCATAACAAATTCCATTACATTAGCTTGATCATACAGACGGGCTCGTGTTCTACTATGACCAGCAATAGGAGCATCCAAATGACTATCTTTCATAGTTTGCAAGTACCATTTAGGCATTTGCCTAGCTTCCTGACTATGTACAAGCTCTTGCTGAACCTCAAATTTAACATCTTGCTAAATATTCAGATCAGCCATAAGCTGAATTTTTGCATTGCTCAATGGAGCAGCTGGTTGAACATTGTGTTTAGTTACTAAAACTCCAGCTGTATCACTAAAAGAAATGGGCAGCAGCCCTTCAAACACATCATTTGCAGCTTGATATGTATTGAAACTAGCAAGGGATAAATCTGATTTTTCATCCAAAAACCACATCCCTATTGACAGAGACTTTCTTGGAAATAGGGTCATACAGTCTATATCCTTTGCTCTCACTACTGTATCCTACAAAAATGCATTTAACAACCTTGTTGTCCAACTTCTTTATTGGTACTTTGAGAATATGAGCATACATAAGACACCCAAAAGTAAGAAGATGGCAAACTGAAGATTCCAGCTAAGGCTTCTACTAATGTGTGGTTTCTCCCTCACCCCTGCCATTGAACCGCCATCAAACCAGCGCCTCCCACTGACTGGCCATCGCGCCACCACACGCTGTGCCTTTTTCTCCTTGCCATTGCACTACCCCTTGTGCGCCACGTGTGCCATCTCACCCCTCCCCCATTAACCACTCCCCCTTTTCCACTATAAAAACCCCCTAACCATAATGAAAAAACCCCTTGTGGCTCCTTCCTCCTGCATTTCCATTCGCGCTGCCTCCTGTGGCTCCTCCCGCCTGTACCCCCATTCGCCCTGTGGCTCCTTTTGCCTGCACCCCATTCGTACTGCCTACAAAACACCCCCCCTTCCCCCTGCGCTGTCCCTAGGCTGACGTTTCAGGCCCACCACCATCTGCGGCTCCAGTGTGATGCCCAGACACCCGCTGTTCTTTCACCTTATGGATCCAGGTTCCCCCGCCCGTGTGGCTCCAGTATGACGCAATCACCCGTGGCGCCTGGTGCCTCCATCGCCGTAAAAAAACAGACCCCTCCCCCCCTTACCCCCCCCCAGTTGCTCCCTCCATTTGTAGCAACACTCCCCCCTCCGGCAATATAGTAGTGTGATCGGTAGGTTCTTAGTAGGGACGCGCAATGGAAACCTCTGGTCAGACACAGGTGCATTCTGCGAGTGCCCCCCAGCCAAATATCTTGCGCGTTGTCCTCTCTGAGGAACAACTCTTAGCAGTCCGTGCCACAGAGCTAGAGCTAAAAGAAAGAGTGATCTTTGGCTTCACTCCACGCTATGCATTGGTACGGCACAGATCGTGGAGGTGATTTTCATGGGGCAAGGGATTTGCATGGTACGACTCACCTCGGCAGATGCAGCCTGTGAGCTAGTGGCTAGTTCACCCTATGCTTCCATGAAGGGGGTCATCTACATGGTCCCTTCGTACAGTGGCTTCACAGTGGAGGCATTCGTGCTCCACAACAGGTTCCTCAGACATTCGGTCACCCTACTTTTCCCTGGACTGGCGGTAGGGTATTGCCAGTTACTGGAGGACTTCGGATGGCTCTTCAGCACTGTCCTTCTCGCCTCCTTCGCGGACGTAGTGACAGCAGCAGGAGTCCCAAAGGTACGGGTGGCAGTGAAAGTGACAAAGAATATACCACAGTTTCTGCAGATTGAGACAGACGGACACTCCTTCAGGCAGCAGGTTATTGTGACTGGGTAGCCAAGGCAGTGCCTGCATTGCCATGACTTTGGGTATCATGTGACAGTTTGTACGCGCTTCAGAGCCAAGGCGCCTTCGCCAACAGGCCCACAAGTGGACGCGAACGGCTTTACACAAGTCTAGATACGATAGGGAGGGAGACGGCAGGGGGGGCCGTAGCCAGTCCCTTAGACACAGCCACGATAGCAGGGAGCAGGAGGCCCCCCCCCGCCCAGAGCCCCTCCCCTCTAGAGCCATTGGCCCCTCCCCACACCCACCTTGTGCTGTTGACCACCCCACTATCCCTCGATCCTCCCCCTCCCCACCATCCCCCCCGCCGATTATTCCCCCTGATCTCCAAATGGTACAGGCGAAACCCCTCCACCCTCCGCACCCCCACATAGGCCCTATACGCCGACATCCTCCACTCACCAGCAGCGGCCCCCCCTCCCCACACAGCCACCAACTCATTTGTCCATACTGCCCGTCACACTTTCCTGAGATAGGCACAACTGCTACCACAGGGGTTTTTTTGCAGTGTTCCGTAGTTTTACCCGAGAGTTGCGGAGTGTGGAGAGTTTCCACCATCTCTGGAGGTGGGAATCTTTGTGGTACGCAAGTTAGGGAGCGGCAAGGTCCATCTACTAGCACCACCGGATGGACCAATGCGTTCTTTCTTCAAACCTCTCATACAGGAGACTAGACGATGACACAGATAGAGGAGGAGGTGAAGAATTAGATGGCAGACCACATCTCCTAGTGGATGGGAGAAGGAGGATTAGCACTCTTCTCCCAACAGTGACTAGGTTGTATGATGGATATAAATTGGTGGGCCGGGGTTGAGGTTCCACATTTGAGCATTATCTTTCGAGCCCCTCCCGCAGTGGAGAGCTCCGATGGATGTGATTGAGTGGCCCCTAGCATAGGCGGCCCACTTCTACCAGTGTACAGAGTCACGTCTCTTAGCTTGGTTGGTAGATACTCTGGTGTTACCACTAGGTGCGTCTATTATCCCCATGGTCGGCCGAGGGCTACCATGGGGGAATGGAGTTCACCATCTAGGCTTGTAGCAAAGCGTATCCGCATGCCCCATAGCTCTTCTTCTTCGTCAGCAGCTTCCACACTGAACAGATGCCTGCTCGGTCAGATGCAGGTTTCCCAATGAGTTTACATCTTGCATCCTGGAATGTGAATAGCCTCCACTAGAGCGGGACACGTGGTTCTAGGAAGTTGATTGTTCGGTAGGAGCTGTAGTGTGCTCTCGTTGGACGGATTGACATCCTACTTTTGCAGGAGCACAAGCTCACTTCCGCCCAGGCCCAACGGGTAGGGAAGGTACTCCCAAGCAGTTCACACACGTACTAGGAGCATGCCATTGGTGCCCATGGCAAGAGACTGGAGTGGAGGCGTATGCACCTCTATTGGCCCGAGCCTCACCACTTGTGTACGGGACCACAGGACGATTGTGGTAGGGAGAGTTGTATGGATCAGATTGGACATTGGGGACTTGTGCCTTGGAGTCCTCAATGTCTATGCTCCTACTGAGGTTAGGGCACGCAACAGGTTCTGGGTGGAGATTGCAGCAGGACTCCCAGAGGTGGACTCATGGATTGTTGGAGGAGACTTCAACAGCCTGGAGGCCTTAGAGGACCAGCAAGGCAGAGGCAGAAACTACCAAGGCATGGCTAGGGAGGAGGAGGCATGGGAGGTCTTCCTATTGGTAGTAGGAGCACGCGATGCTTGGAGAGACCCTGCTTTTCATAGGAGGAAGAGGTTGATGGACTTGGGGATATAGGCGGCCAGGCGGAGTTTTGCTGGAGAGGCTAGCCCTTTCAGCTCTTTCTTGGTTTTTAAGCTTGGCTTAACAATCTTTTGGATCTATTTCACTACCTTTTTGCATACACTTGTCATCTAGTCCCTATTAACCAAGATTCAGACAGTGCTACTTATTAGTAACTCTTGGAAAATACACCACCTTTTGGAACTAAGAGCATCTGGAGGCTACACAGGAGGTGCGTGCACGAGCGGGCCTAGCTGGCCTAGAAGACAGGCGCTCGAAGTTTTCTTTTCACACCTCAGCAACCTTTTGGGCGCAGAAGGGGGACATGATGTGTAGGGAGTTCTTCCAGGTGCATTAGCCCCGCACCTCTGGAGAGCAAATACGTAGCCTCCGAGATCAGTATGGGAGGATTTGCTCTAGCCCAGATGAGGCGATGAAGATTGCCACTGAGTACTACAGACGCCTTTTCCAACAGGAGACATCCTTAGCTAGAGGACAACGATGTAGACAGTAGGTCTGGGATCACATCTCGTCCCTTGTCACAGAGAAGATGGGACGCTCCCTTCTAGACCCCTTCACAGAGAAGGAACTAGAGGAGGCTTTCCATGCACAGGACGGGCAGAAATGCCTAGGAGAGGATAGCCTTTCCAAGGCCTTCTTCACTACCTATTGGGAGGTGGTGAAGGACCCCCTGCTGCTGGCCTTCCAGGAGATTTTCAGCTCAGGCCGGATGTTGGGGAGTCTATCGGCAGGTCTTATTAGTCCCTTTCCCAAAGGGGGAGACCGGTTGGAACTATGCCAGTGGAGACCGATCACCCTGTTGTCAGTGGCCTATAAGGCATTGGCCAAGATGATTGGTAGGCGACTCTGCCGTGTCCTTCCAGACATCATTCATGACACATAGACAGACTTTGTCCAGCATAGGAGCATCCTAGACAATGTTTTCACCTTCTTTGAGGCGATAGAGTGGGCCCAACACAGTGGTTAGGGATTGGCAGTACTGCCCTTCGATTTAGAGAAAGTCTATGATAGGGTTGACTAGGACTTCTTAGAGGGTACCATGGTGAGGTTGGGCTTCCCTCAGGCATGGATCCGCGGGGTCTCAACACTTTACAGATCAGCTACCAGCAGGGTTCTCATAGGTGGCAAGCAAGGGGAGGAGTTTTGGCTAGAGAGATCAGCTCGGCAGGGCTGCCCTCTAGCCCCGTATTTGTTCCTACTCTTTGCAGAGGCGATGTCTTACTTCCTCAGGTCACGTGTGAGCGGGTTATGTGGCCTCCGACTTCCGGTGAGAGAGAAGACGAAGCTACTAGACTCAGAGTATGCAGATGATACAACACTATACATAGAGGACGATGAGCTGATACTAGAGAGAGTGAGACTAGCTCTCGAGGTGTTTTGCACTACAGCTAGAGCGAAAATCAAGTGGCGAAAGTCGGTTGGTTTTCTTATGGACCTAGACTCTAGCACGGAGTGGGGCGTCCACTTGGGATTCAAGTGGGTGTGTAGAGGACAGACCGTCCGTTACTTAGGGTTCTAGATGGGACTTGACTCTATTCAACAGTTTCTTCTAGTCCTCGACTCTATTCAGCGGAAGCTGACTTACTGGAGTACTGCTCGCCTTTCCCTAGCGGGCCAAGCCTTGGTGGTTAACGAGATCCTCTAGCGACAGCATGGTACATTGCCTTGTGTTGGTGCTTTTCCTCGTCCTGTGTAGTTCAAGTTCGCCGCCTAGTGCGGAATTTTCTTTGGGCTGAGTCCAATGGTTTCGAGGACTCCTAGGCCAAGGTGGTGTGGGCAACCATCATACGGTATCGGTTAGAGGGAGGGCTTGGGATCATAGACCTAGAGTATCAGAGTCTGGCCCTTTTGGGCAAGCTAGTAGTATGCGGTCTCACACTAGGTGGGCAGACATGGAAGGCCCTATTGCAGGAGGGCCTCTAGGAGTGCAGACCGAGGCTTGATGGTGATTGGAGGCCGTCCTTGAGATGGATCTTCATGATAGCCCAAATCACGCCCCCCAGATCCTCCTTTCTCCGTAGCCTACTTCAGGTGTGGCAAGGCAGGGTCTCCGTAGTAAGACCCTTATTTAGAGCCTCCCAGGTGGCCAAGAGGAGATAGACCGCTAGCCAGTGATTTGGAATCCCCAGGTCAGAGATCAAGAGGGGTACAGATTGGTGAGCACCTCCACATTCAGTGGGCTGGTTGGGAGGCCGCCTCGGCTTGTACCATCAGGATGTGATGGAAGGTATATAGGATTGTGCAACGGGCATCAGGTTGCCAGAGAGGAGTTGAGCTGAGGAGAAGGGAGATTGATGCAGCCATACCTTAGGAGTGGCTTGATTCCCCGATACGAGAGCCCGTAGAGTCCGGTGAGGTATGGGCCGCTAGGTTTTCACCAACAGGCATCCCCCTACAGGTGGCAGGTAGAGTGGGCGGTGCCCCACATGGGACTTTCTTCACCATGTAGGAGGGAGGGTGTCTGGTCCTTGACAGAGGGTAGTAGGATGAGGGGTTATGTGTCCTTTCGTGGAGGAGGATTTGGGTGGCTGGACTTCAGGGGAAGACATGGCGTTTGGACCCTTATGTGTTCTAGGAGGAGCTCGGGGAGTGGCGCCTCTGGATTTGGGAGGACACGCCACTTGATGAGCTGGAGTGGGACCTTGGAGAGTGGTTATGGCTGGCCATTGCGGTTGCTAAGAAGCCATCGAGGTTCCTGGAGTACACAGCCAAGATTAGCAGACACGTACTGATGCAGGAGGACATGGACTGGGCGGCTTCGCGTAGCAAGTACTGGGCGGAGCACAACATCACGGATGCTTTCTGGCGGATTTTCTGGTGCCGCCTATGGGACAGTTGGAGGCCAAGGAGGGTTTCATATTTCTTGTGGCTGTTGGTGCATGGAGGTTTGGCGATGGGGAGTTAGTTAGCCCAGATGCAGAAGGATGGAGGTTGTAAATGTTGTACACAGCAAGTTCTGGAAACTCCAAAGCACTACCTTTGGTCGTGTGAGGTAGCACAGCTTGTGTGGAGAGGAGCATGCCGCATTCTCCGCCGTATAGCACCCAGCCTGGGATGTATCTTATGGGGAGCGTTCTGTTGGCAGGTAGTTAGTTAGAGCCATCACCTTTTGTATGAGGCCCGGATGCAGGACACGATCTTCATCATTGAGGATGGGTCTTGCACAGTGGTCGGTTTGGAGGCTCTACCCATCCGCGAGGTACTGGACCCCACAACAGACCGTTTTGAGGTATGGGAGATCGTAGGGAGTCTTACTGGATGGCACATTTGGAAGGCGCTGTGTCAGGAGGTTTTGATGAGGAGAGACTTTTAGTACATGCAACTTTGGCCGAGCTCTGGACCTCCATCATCCACTCCCTTCGCGGTCGATGGGACCAGGTGTATGGCGAGTCTCGAGCTCGTTAGGAGCTCCGTTTTCATTTCATGTGCACTTGGGGCGGCCAGGACCTGTTTTTCATGATACAGGCAGGCAGCCCCAGTTGGCGATACACCCCCCCTCCATGGCTTCTTGCCCCCATCTCCCCTAGACCGCCCTAAGAGGCTTGTATACTTCATATATCTGTAACCCTGCATTAGCTCTAGCTAGTCTGTTGAGCATGAGCACCTCCTTGTATTCAGGTTTTTCTGAAGTAATATAATTAGCCACACTTTATTTGCAAAAAAGGAAAAAGGTTTCCAGCTGTTCCAAGCCTCAAAAAACATAACATTTTTTAATGCCTTGGTAGGCCACCTGTCCAAAACATGACAAGTACGCATAATTGCTTCCATATAAAAGCCATGTGGTAGACTCTTAGCTTTCAACATATATCTAGCCATTTCCATGAGTGACCGATTTTTCCTTTCTGCAACCCCATTCTGCTGTGGAGTATATGGAGTAGTATATTGATGGACAATGTCTTTTTGCTTCAAAAAATTATTCAGCAAGGAAGACATGTACTCCCCCCCCTCTTTGTCTGAATAGAGAGTCTTAATCATGTAGCCAGATTGATTTTTAGCAACTGCAACAAAATCCAAAAATGAGTTGTCACGCTCAATCCCCCTCTGTTTCTGACTAACACTCTGTTTGAGAATACAAGAGGGCAACCCGATCCTTATACCCATTATTGTTATCCTCACAATTGGTTGTGCAAAGGTTGTATGCCTTGTGTGCATTTGATGGTGTTGTAGTAGTGTATCCCGGTCTGTACTGGCATACAGTGCGAGAAGGAAGGCCAGGGAGTCTTATAGTGCAGTGCACAAGAACAGATCATGCTTTATGCATTGAGATACCCAACCCGTGCGTGCAACACTCCATTCACACATCACACCTCTCTGTTAAATGTAAAGGGCAAGGACTGGTCACTCACCCCACTCTCTGTCTCATACTTAGTGATAGATATAGAGGATAGATCATACTCATAGCCCATCCTATTAGGATGAAAGCTCACATCACTCAATTGTTTGTTGATGAAGATTTCTTCGTCTATTATTGTCATCAGGGTGTTGGAGATGAGGCGTACCTAGGGAGGCAACCAACACATCGGGTACTTCGATTGGATTGGAAAAGAGATCGTCTGTTGAAGGGGTCAGATGAACTGATAAAGTTGTAGAGACAACGCACCAAGAGAGATGGTTTGACACACACACACGTACACTCAACATTTATATACCAATGTGATCCATGAGTTGTATTGGCTCTCTCTCCTCTATGTGTGTGTGTGTATAGTTGTAAACAAAGAGAAGTTACATTGTCACACGATTATCCTCAACTTAAGTAGGATACCATCACAAACAAAACTATGGTCAAATTCACAAAGGATACAAAACCATGAGCATTTAGCAAAAAGCCTATGTGAGGCTCCTCAATGAATAGGCTTGCACAAAATTATACATGCAAGTTGTTGGACAAATTTAACATGAGTTGTTAGACTTCACTCTAAGAGCTCCTTCCATGCTAGATTCCCTTGTATGTTCCTTTGAGTTTGATGCATCCATGCTACAATCTCGTTAGGTATCAAATAGTTTGCATCAATTGCAAACACTAGCATAGAGAAAAACATGCTCAAGAGCTATCCATACTGCCCATGTAGTCCTCTCTCTAGTCCTTGGCTTGCATAGCTAGCCTCTCGCCATGCTTACTAACTAGTAGATAGGGAATCCAAAGACTCATGAATCATGGACTTCGAAATGTCTAATGACGAAGAAAGTGCCGCCGGTCGTGCCGAAGAGGGTATTTGGGGTGTCAAAGAGCTCCCCGAGTTAGCCTCTCAAACTTCAGTAGTTGAGGGTGGGGACGGGTGGGGCTGAGAATGAGCAAGTGGTGGGCAACAGTCATTGTCTCTCAGTGGAGCAGACTAGGTAGCCGAAGAAGAGGAAGGAGTCGAGCAGCCACTGTCTCATGAAGGAGCGGACTGATGAGGAGACGGTATCAAATAATCGTTGTCTCTCGATGGAGCAAACTGTAGAACCGCAGGCCAAAACACACTAAAAATGCTCTTTAGAATAAAACCCTAAAATGGGAAGCGGTTCAAGAGAGTTCAGCGGAAACCCTAATTTTTGGGGCGCCCTTCCACATCTATGAATTGACAGGCTGCCCCCATTCAGCGATTATCCTTGTTTGCAAGTTACACCAGCCCACACACCCTTTGCTGCTGTTGGTGCGCAGTTTCCAGCCTACAGCCCGTCTCCACCTGCTGTCCAAGCATCATTGACTGCAGCCACATTATCTTCAGCTTGCCCATTGCTGTAGGCGACAGCTCTCAGCTGCTGGTGGCTGCTCTAGACTGTCCCAGACTGCTGTTCAGCCTGCTGTCTATCATCTCCAGGGTCAGCCAGCTTGCGTTTTCAGCATTGCAGGCCTTGACACTCTCAGACACTGTTTTAGCCTGCTGTTTACAGCAGACTGTGCACAGTTTCCAGCCTTCGATCAGTGGTACACTGCTGTGTTTACCAGTTTTCAGCCTCTAGACTGCTGCGTTTTGGTGACCAGCTTGCTGCCATTCACTATACTGCGATTGGTGGTCACAGACTTGGGATCCGTCTTCGGTGGATGTCACACTCCGACATTGCTTTGCCCTTGAGCACACTGTACACTCTTACATTCATTTACAACATTCATTCACTGCAGAGTTGTGTTCTCTCTCTCCCTTTTTTCTGTTTGTGTTTGAGTTTTGAGTTTTGCGTTTAGGGTTTGAGTTTTGCCCTCTATGTCTGTGTTTGTGTCTTTGTGTTTTTGTTGTGGTCATACACTCTGTGTGTCCTCAGTGCAAATCGTGGAAGTTTTCTTCACATGGTATGAGAGCTAGTGCTCTTGTAAAGAGTATCCTGCGGATATTGTGGAGAGCTAGTCTTTGTGCGAGGCACACAATACGACTCGTAACAGAATCACAATGTTCCAGTCAGTTCCTATGATGTCTTATCAAGCTTCTCCATCATTGGAGGCCTTGAGACGGCATTATGGACTCGGTGAGGAGGACGACACACCACCTTCACCAGATTTCACTAACATGATAGAGGAGGACTTTGAGGAGTACTATCCTAACAAGTATGGTGATGTTTATACCCCTCCTACCAGTTTTGCTACCACATCCAGACTGGTTGGTGAGGCTGGCCACCTCTCCGATCATGGAGGACATACGGCATTTGGAACGTCTGGCGATCCATCTTCATCATCTTAGCCAGGTCCAATGTCAGGTTTGTACAATTCTTTTGTTTTACATGAATCAAAACCCTCGCTTGTTTCTTCTTTTGAGGTACAGGATCCGGATGGCTTTGCGTATGTGAACTTCAATGGAGAGGGGTCACAAAGCGGACGAAATTCAGGTACATCTACAGCTTTTGTTTCATTTGAGCATATCACACACACTTCTCACTTTCCTCCCATCCCACCCTCTTGTATATCACACCTCTCATCATCTTTCCAAAACCTTGGATTACACTCCACATGTGCATTACACACCCTAGGGGTTGGATCTTCCATCTCCGCTCCTAGCACCTTGTCCTTCTCCACCTCATTCTCTACCTCTTTGCACCATGGTACTTCGTTAGGGGGAATGTCACCCTTTAATACAATGCCTCTCACCTTTCAGCACATGAGCACACCCATAACTCCTGGGATGACTGTGATGGGCATCCCCCTCACTATCCCCAGCTTCACATCTCCCATGACCACTCATATGCAGGGGTTTCCATCCTCAGCTTATGGTGCGTCTTCACACTCTCCTTGGGTTACACCTACGCAAGGATTCTCATCTTTTGCTCACCGTATTCCCGTCCCACCTCCTTGGGTTCCTCATGTGGCTACCATGCCCATGACTAGTCAACCCATCCCTACCTATGGATTCACCTTACACACTACACGCATGCCTGGTGGGCAATTTGGGGCCCATTTCCAAGTGTACTCCACTCCCCCATCTTACCCACACTACACTTTTTCACACTATCCATCTTCGAGTACTACCACTCCTATCGCAACGGCTAAGAATGCCCTCACAGATAAGACATGTTTTAACGGGCCAAATTTCACCACTTGGTCTAATTTCATGCAACAAGTGCTTGAGTCTCAAGGTCTTTGGGACCTTGTCATTGGTCTAGAGCCTATGTAGGACTCTCGACTAGCTCACCCTGATTACATCCATCTCAATGGAGAGCCCGCAATGCCACAGCCAATGTTGAGCTGATGCAGGGATTGCTTCCTGAGTTTCACTCTTAGTTGCAGTACTTCCCGCTTGCGTTAAGAGTGTTGGAGTCACCTTCTCGACTGCTATGCGGCTCGTGATCGTACTTGGCGCATCAATCTCGACTTTGAGCTTCAAGAGTTCTCTATTAAGGAAGGGGATGATCTGAAAGTCAAGTTGGTTGAATATAGGCGATTACTTGCTGAGTTTGCCACTACTGGCTCTCCAAAGTCAAAAGACGATCAGGTTACATTCTTCTTGAATAAGTTGCTCGACAAGTACTTTAATTTCATTCAACACATCATCTCCCAACCTAGATTGCCAACCTTCTACGAGTTTGAGTGCCAGTTCTTGCGTTACGTGAGGCTGTATGATCAAATCCACAAAAAATCCTCATCACAGCCTTATTCAGAGGAGAGGGGGTTGGTTGCCTCTTCTTCGGAAGGGACAACCACTAGTAGCAAGAACTCGCTAGATCGAAGGCAAGCCAATCAAAGGGTGACTCCTCTTACTCCGATGGAACCAAAGAATCTAGACCTATCTGGCAGTAATTCCCTAAAAATTGGTTTTGCACACATTGTAGAGAGTAGGCCATGTGGAGGAGGAGTGTCGCTCCAAGGGCCAAGGTCTTCCACCTAAAAAGCCTCTGCAGACAGTTGTGATTGCACAGTCCAGTGGGGCTACGCCCTCCGCTCCTGCTTCATCTGCTCCTTCAATATTCGTTGTTGCTACTGTTGGACATGTGGCTCGAGTACAGCCTCAGCGGCTCATCTCTTTCACCACCCTTAAGGGATTGGCTGATTGGTCTGCAGGTTTCAATCCCGTTGCACTTCATGTATCCATCTCACCTTCCTCTCCACCTCGTCAGTGGCAGAGCCTTGCTACTGGACATACGCGATGATAGCCACCTTCTTCGACTCGCATGCCTCTAGGTCCTTTCGGATACCCTAGGTCAGTCTAGCATTCATTTTTCACACTCTTAGAGTCGGGCCCATAGGATTCATTATCCTTAGTCTTTCCATTTTTTTGTCTTCCGTTGCATTTCCTCACACACATACACATTCATTGCATTTATTTTGAGTTAGATTTTCTTTCTATTCTATTTTCCTTTGGAGCATCTCATCACTAACCTCTGTGTTTGTAGATTCTCATCTCTTTTGCAGGGTTTTGTCTTTTAGTGTAGGGCTAACTTGCAGATTGCTTTGGTCCTCCCTAGGCTAGAGACGTGGGGATGCGCACCGTTCCTTTCATGGTTTCATCATCCTAGGAGTGCTTGCTCTTTTTCCAGCATGGCGTTTTCCCCTCCCGAGGCAGATCATGTAGCATCTCTCTCGATGCTATCATGGCGGTGACTTCTACTTTGCTCTTCACTGGCTGTGTGGGCGCCCTGGCACCGGCTCCTCTCCTTAGAAGAATCCACAAATGATGGCTAAATTACATAAGAGGAGGAGGAGCCCTAGCAATATATAGGCATAAAATGGGGGGAGTATTAAATACAGTCGGCTAGCATTAAATGCTCTCTATCCCTAAAAAGGGCACGAGAAAATGCCAGAAAAAAATATTCCCACAGTCCCTGTAGCACAGACTTACCCTGAGCTGACTAATCTGCTAACACCCTATCTCAGATCAGGGGTGATCTGATATAATACAATAGTACAATGATGGGGTATCATAAACTATATAACATAGAACCACCAGAAGAACCATCGATATCCAAGCAGTGAGTGGCCAGCCCACCACCAAGATGCCTTAGAGAGTATCTACGTTGATGTTGAGCATAACAGTACCACCTGAAAATAGAGAAGAATCATAGCAGCTCTCTGTGTTATGTCACCTATGTCACTCATGACATACAAGACCAATCTGCCAAACATGTCTTTGAACATGTGACCATGGAATTTCCGCCTTCGGCTAGAACCACCAAAGTGTCCCCTCATGTGGGTTCCAGATGAAAGCCTTCCGCTCCCTGTCAAGGAACCAGCCCATCATGAACCTGGATGTCAATCCTAGCTCGAGGATTTGTATCTGCTAGACTTCGGTCGATGCGTCATGGATGTCCCTCTCTGGATCCTATGCATCTGTATAGATATATAGATGAGGCACAGGTGCCCCTTCGCACCACCCTCTCACACTCTTTTTCTGGCACCGGAGAGTCGTGAGGGATGTCCACATCACCACCACTAGAAAGCAACTGAGGAAGGGGCTACTAAGCCCTTTCCACGATCCGAAGAAGAGGATCCCTTCCGCGCATTGGACTTTGCCTTGGCTGGAGGATCGGAATTAGAATTTGAGGCAGATGATGACTCGTTGGAGGAGTCCGTATTCTGCTTTGTCTTCTGCTTCTTTTTCTTCCTGGAAGCCGCTAACTCTTTGCAGTCCTTCCTTAAATGACCTTTCTTGCCACAGTGATAACACTGGGCCTTCGACTTCTTCATCTTTGAACCCCTCTCTGAAGTTGCAAGAGCCTCAATTGAACCTCCATAATGTGATGGAAGCCTCCCTTGTAGTCGCAAAGTAGCCTCATGCTCAAGCAGCATGGAGGACATGTGAAGAAAACTAACAGGAGACGTAGATGTCTGCGCCAGTAAAGCATTTGCCACTCCATCAAATTCCCGAGGAAGCTTGTAGAGTACCGTACAAACAAGATGTGCCTTTGATAGGGCAGACTGCATAGTGTGAAGCTGGTCTTGGAGTTGGGTAACACGAAGTAGGAAGGATTGAATCGTATCTTTGGATTCAAACTTCAGTTTGCTGGAGCTGGCCATAGAGAGTAACGGCCCTCATGGTGGAAGGAGCCTCGTACATCAACTGTAACTTGGACCATACGTCTGAAGCTGTCGTATAGGAGGTGACCGCCGGTAGGACTTCTTTGGAAATACACCGAACTAATGCCGAATAAGCACGGGTATCATCCGAATCCCATGTAAGCACAGCCTCCTCATGGTTGTCTTTATCAAAATCAGATGGAACAAGAGAAGGTTGTTGAGGACGTGCCACAGCTCCCACGTACCATAACCGCTTTTGAATAAACCAAGCCTTCATCAGCGCACTCCACGTGTAATAATCAGGTCCATGGAGCTTGTTATCAGTGGATGTGCATGGAGGAGCCATTTGGAGAGGATTCAAAAAAGAAGTAGAGAAAAGAAGGGTTTGGGAGAGGGAACACAGCCAAACCACAAGCACAGACTGCAAAAAACAAGAGTTCACATGTAGTATAACCCAAAAAATGATCAAAATAATCCAAAATCTGTTGCACAAAGTCAAAAAATCAGTTGAAATCTGCTAGAAACAGCAAAAACGGCCTGTTCTGCCAGTCGCCCAGCCCAAAATCGTGTTGTAAATAGCAAAATGCAGGCTGTACACTTCCTAAACATGTGTAGGGAACTGTCGCCAACAGCCTGATGAGGAAAACATAGGCAGTAGGAGGTGTTGGACAGGCAGGCGATATTGATAAAAAACGCAGAGTATGAAAGCCAAAATCTGGTCGCAATCAAGTTGATAGCAGTCGCTAGGGCAGCAGAGGGGTAAATCAGTCCTGAAATCAGCAATAAAACACAGCAGAAACACAAAACTTGAAAACTAATACCATGTCAAAAGTGGTGTAGCAATGGAAGCATAAACAACATACTGAAATAAACTGCTGAAACACAAGACAAGAGAAAGAATAAACACATATACAAATGAGAACTCAGATGTATGCCTAGGAAGCAGAATCCATATCGAATACGAGACAGCAGCATACAATAGTGAGTCACTGGTTGTGTGGGCACCCTGGCACCGGCTCCTCTCTCCTTAGAAGAATCCACAAATGATGGCTGAAGTACATAAGAGGAGGAGGAGCCCTAGCATAATATAGGCATAAAATGGGGGGAGCATTACATGTAGTCGGCCCGTATTAAATGCTCCCTAGCCCTGAAAAGAGCACCAAAAAATGCCAGAAAAAAATACTGCCACAGCCCCTGCAGCACAGACTCACCCTGAGTTGACTAATCTGCTAATAGCTCCTACCCTTCTTGGTATTCTGCAAGCTTCAGTTGATTGAGCACAAGTGCATGGAAAAGAACACACTCGCTAAGTGGAGGTAAATTGAGGATTGTATGCAATAATTAAGGAACTCACTCAGATAAAAGAACGTGAAGGAACCCACCAATAAGAGGAGATCCCAAGACATAGACAGGCAATTGGAGCCCAGCATAAGACTAAGCGAATAGCAACAGAGACGTGGATCTACCCGACCTCCTTAACCTTATCGACAACTTCGTGGAGCAAGAGAACACAACCATGTCGAAAGAAAGCTCAAACAGCAGGGAAAATGAGGAATTTGACTTAGGAGTTTTCCCAAAAGCGATCCAACAATTGGTGAGTAGCAATGATTCTCATGCTTCGACATCGGCTTCTTTTCCCTATTGTACCTTACCCTTTGCATTGCATGATTCCATCATCCTTGTACTAGGGCACTTGGGCAAGTAAACAATTTCTCCACGAGGAACACTGTCCAAGTGGCACTTGCTGCACGAGCATTCTTTAACATGTAGCATACTTTGCATCTCATTGTGCAGAGCACCACTGG
Organism: Lygodium microphyllum; assembly: GCF_053477565.2. Lineage (NCBI taxonomy): Eukaryota > Viridiplantae > Streptophyta > Polypodiopsida > Schizaeales > Lygodiaceae > Lygodium > Lygodium microphyllum. The sequence continues at coordinate 100,060,921 of NC_141136.1, read as the reverse complement.
CGCGGATCCTAAGTTGTTTCCACTGAAAGGTGAGAAGGATCGAAGCTTGCACGCGAGCTATGGCGGGAGAGCAAGAGCAAGAAAGAGAGAGACAAGAAATGGGAACTCCAACAGTCACAATGTGTGACCGGGCCTTCCTTTATTCAAACTGTCACTAAAAGAATAAAGAATAAAGTGACGTGACGGGCGCCCGCCACCTGCAGTGTGCAGTGGCGGGTACTGTCAGTGTAGTAATACACGGGGCGGCACGGCGGAGGCGCCTTTACCCCCAACAACCTCCCACTTAAAGGCGAATCTGCCCTAGTGAGAGAGAAAAGAAAAAGAAAAGACAGTACAAATGTACATAGGTGAGGAAAGGTGACATCTCATCCAACGCCCATCAACCTCCTGAGGAAGGCAAAGCGCTCAGTAGTGAGGCTCTTCGTGAGCAAATCTGCAGGATTCTCGTCAGTGGAGATCTTGACAAGGTCAACAGACCTGTCCTCCACGACACCACGTATGAAGTGATACCTCACCTCAATGTGTTTCGTCTTCGCATGGAAGACCGGATTCTTAGCCAACTGAATGGCACTCATAGAATCCGAATGCAGTGTAGGTGTAGCATCAATCCCAAGGTCAGCAACTAGACGGCCTAACCATATGGCCTCCTTGCAAGCCTCAGTGGCTGCAACATACTCGGCCTCAGTGGTAGACAAAGCCGTACACTTCTGAACCCTGGACATCCAAGAGATAGCCCCTCCAGCATAGGTGAATACATAGCCAGAAGTGGACTTCCTACTATCTGCATGTCCTGCATAATCGGAGTCAGTGTACCCCACGACCCCTGTATCCTGGCTGCCATAGCAAATACACATATCTGCTGTGCCCTTCAGGTACCTCATGATACCCTTCACGGCATCCCAATGTCTGCTGCCAGGTGTAGCCATATAGCGTGCCACAACACCAACTGCATGTGCAATATCTGGACGAGTGGCTATCATGGCATACATCAAACTGCCCACGGCTGATGCATAAGGGATCTTGGCCATCTCGGCCCTCTGCTCATCTGTCTGCGGACAATCGGCCTGTGATACCTTCACATAAGAAGGTAATGGACAGCCAATAGGCTTTACGTCCTGCATGCGGAAGCGCTCAAGGACTTTATGAATGTACTCCCGCTGTGAGAGATACAAAAGTCCCTGATGCCTATCGCGTTTAATGCGCATCCCAAGTATATGTGAGGCCTGTCCCAAATCCTTCATCTCAAAGCTCTTCTTTAGCTGAGATTTAAGAGCATCTAGCTCATCATGAGCTTTTCCTACTATCAGCATATCATCAACATAGAGTACCAAGATAAGCAAACTGCCATCACGGGCTCTCTTCGTGTAAAGACACGGATCCATAGCACTCCTGCTGTAGCCCTGTGACTGCATAAAGGCATCAAACTTATGATACCATTCCCTAGGTGCCTGCTTCAAGCCATACAAGCTCTTCTTTAACTTGCACACTAGGTGCTCCCTGCCAGGTTCTGCAAAGCCCTTAGGCTGATCCATATAGATCTCATCATGCAAGTCCCCATGTAGAAAAGCCGTCTTGACATCCATCTGATATAGATCTAAGTCAAGCTGTGCAACCAAAGCCAAGACTAAGCGCAGGGTGGTCATCTTAACCACAGGAGAGAAGACCTCATCAAAGTCCACACCATGTTCCTGCTTAAAACCCTTTGCTACCAATCTAGCCTTGTATGCCGGCTTGGGGTGTCCAGGGGTACTTTTCAGCTTGTACACCCACTTGCATGGCAAAGCCTTCTTGCCCTTAGGCAAGGCAACCAAATCCCAAGTCTCATTCTTATGCAGGGAGTCTATCTCAGACTGCATAGCCCTCTCCCAGGAGTGACTGTCACCCCTGCGCATAGCCTCATCATAAGTGAAAGGCTCTCCTGCATCTGTAACCAAAACATAATGCATAGAGGGCTGAAATCTGTCAGGTGGACGTCTATCTCTAGCAGACCGTCTCACCGCAGGCTCTGCTGCCTGTCTAACTACCTGTCCAACATCCTGGCCCTGTGGAGGAACTGCTGCAGGCTGTACTACTGGCTGTGCTGGAGCTTTAGGCTCCTCCTGAAAGATCACTCTGCGGATCTCAACCACCTTCTCAGGCTGCCTGTGCATCTTGTCTTCATGGAAGACAACATCATGGCTGCGTACTATTTTCCGCGCCTGCGGATCCCATAGGCGATAGCCCATCTCTCCTGACTCACCATAGCCAAGGAATATGCATTTAATGCTCTTTGGATCCAATTTACTCCTCTTGTCCTTGGGCACATGGCAGAATGCCTCACATCCAAAGACACGGAGATGCGCATAAGAGGGTGGCTTACCAGCCCAAACTTCCTCTGCAACCTGGAAATCCAATCCACTGGAAGGCGATCGGTTTATGACATGCACTGCCGTACTAACTGCCTCAGCCCAAAAACTCTGGGGTAGGCCTGCATGGCTAAGCATAGAGCGCACACGCTCCTGAATAGTCCTGTTCATGCGCTCAGCCAAACCATTCTGGGGTGGGGTGTAAGGGGCGGTCAACTGACGCTTAATACCCCTGTCATCACAAAACTGCTCAAAAGCATGCGAGACATATTCTCCCCCATTATCTGTCCTAAGGCATTTCAGCCTATACCCAGTCTGGTTCTCAACAAGAGCAAGCCATCTCTGAAAAACTGCCAAGACATCGGACTTCTGCTTTATGGGATAAGCCCACACTTTCCTAGAAAAATCATCAATAAAGGTAACGAAGTACTTCGCGGCACCCATAGACATGCAAGGCATAGGCCCACAAACATCGGAATGCACCAATGCCAAGGGCTCACTCATGCGTGGCCTACCCAATTTCTTATGCGTAGACCTATTCTGCTTACCATAAAGACAATGATCACACGAGTCAAAACATGCATAATCCAAAGGCGGAAGATACTGCAAACCAGATAACATTTTCATTCCTTTCAAAGACATATGCCCCAAACGGGCATGCCAAAGTGATACATGTGGGATAGAGCCCACTGCCAAAACATGGTCTACAGAAGACCCAGATACAACAAGAGGATAGAGGCTGCCAGCCTTGGCGCCTCTAGCAAGCACAAGTCTGCCTTTGGTAATCTTCCAGGCAGAATCCCCAAAACAGACATGAAATCCTGCATCATCCAACTGTCCTGCAGACATAAGACTACGCGTAAGCGCAGGTACATGACGTACATCCCTGAGCAAAAAGGAACTGCCAGTGGAAAACTGCAACTGAATATCTCCACAGCCCACAATATCAAGAGACCTGTCATCTCCAAGTTTGACTGATCCAGACACAGTACGGTAAGAGTGAAACCACTCACGGTAAGGCGTCACATGGAAGGACGCACCCGAATCCAATAACCAGCACTGTGCATACATACTAGGTGTCTCAGTCAAGTGTGAAGCATCAGAAGAACTAGCTGCAAGTATAAACTCATCACCACCATCGAACTCTTCAGTCTGCGTGACATTAATTTCCTCAATCTTGACGTTGGACTTCGCAGGTACTATGCTGCGATCAGAGGACTTCTCCTGCACTTTATCTTTTCCCTTATCCTTGCGCTTCTCATTGCGCAACTCATGACACTGTGGTCTAATATGGCCCTTTTTCCCACAATGATGACAAGTGACATTTGCATTGCGTCCACGCGACTTACTACGCGACTTGCCACCACGAGATTTAGACCGACCCTTCTGTGAGTCACGGCCTCGGCCATTACCACGGTCATACCTGTCATTCCTGCCTCTAACTGTCAAAGCATGACTACCACGAGAGGCATCCAAGTTTTTGCGATTCACCTCTTCCTGAAGAAGAGCACTCTCAACATCTGCCAATTTTAGAGTAGCACTAGAGGCACAAAGAGCAGTACGGAAAACATCCCATGACTCATTCAGAGTCCCAAGCAAGAAAAGAGGAGTTACTTCCTCTCCAAAGGTGATATCCTGCGAAGTCAGGTTCTTCAATATAGAATGGAACTGGCTCAAGTGAGCAGACATAGTTGCATTATCCTTCATGCGCAGATCCATAAGCTGCTTCAACCAGTACATCTGACTCGCTGGACTTTTCTTATCATAAAGATTCTTGATCTTATTCCATAGATCCCATGCACTCTGTGCTTCCTCAAATACATTATAATGTACCTGTTCAGTGAGAGACAATACAATCGTGGACTTGCATAGCTCATCAAGTTCAAGCCAGTCGTCAATGTCCATAGTTTCAGGCTGCTCCCCACTCAACCGAAGTGGCTTAATCTGAGATTTCTGCACCAAAACTTGCCATATTTGACTCTTCCAGTAAGAGTAGTTGGTACCATCCAACTTTGTAATGTTAAACATGGCACTATCATGCGAAGATGACGCCATTATGCAGGCTGGAAATGCCCAAACAGCCCAAAACTGCTTGTTGTTTTACTGCAGAAACTGCCCAAAAATGACCAAAACGGGGTCCAAAGGGCGAGCAAAGTGTGCCAAAAGTTGCTGCCCACTTAGTACTAGGTGCGGTACACCAAATCAGGATATTTCAGCATGAAAAGTACACCTCAATCCACCAATAACTGCTTGCTGTAATAAATTGCATGTATGCAGTCTAGAGAGCAAACTGTCCCAAAATAGGATCCAATGTCAAGCAAACAATGCTAGGTCCAAAGCCGGCATGAAACGGACATAAGCAAGGCCAATGACAGTGAAAAGAACATGAGCTCAACACCAAGCATGTCAAAATAACATCTGCCAGTGAAAGGCACACCACCAGACACTCTAGGCAAAGTGTTCCTGTAACTGCCAAAACCTGACACAAATAGGTATCTGCTCAAAGAGAAAGATCCAAATATGAGACTCAGCTCATAAGCATCCTGTGAACCAAGAGTACATCAATGCATATCCATAAAGATCGGAGTATGATCCCAAAGTCTCAATGTGTATGTAGCTGCTCAAGACATAAACTGCTCCAAATACATGTAAGTGCTCCAATAGCATGCAACTGTCAAAGGTCAAGAAAGCATGTAAAATGCTCCCACTGGCACAAAAGGCGTACAAAGCGAGCTCAGAAGCTCAAACAACCCAAGAGAAAGCACCAGTGATAAGTGACCCTGTCAATGCATCAAGCGCATCCGAGAGAGCATGACATACATGAAGCACCGGTCGTATTAACCATGAAGCAATACATAAGCCCAAATAAGCTCTCGGTCAACTCAATGACATCCAAATAGCAACCAAGATCAGTGATCAAGTAAGCCGGGAATGCTCAAATACATCCAAATCCAAGCTCCAAATGTCGGTATGGCATACACGAACCAAATAGCATATGTCACGAACCAAAGCATGTAATGCAAAAGCCTAACTGTCAAGCAGAGACATGAGGCATAGGCGGTCCACGAGCATGCCTAGTCGGTCCAAATGCCAGTGAAGACGGAGCTAATGCGAAGCTCAAAAGCATCCCATAATCTCATACATATGCTCCAAGTCGTCCCCAAATGTCAGAGATATCATGCCAAAGCTCAAAGCATACATCCGGTATCGGTAGGTAAGTGCCAAAGCATGTAAAGTACCTTCAGCCCACTGTTATTCCAGCATGTATTTACTGTTCTAAACAGTAGATTTCAGCCCCAAATTCAAGCCAAAATCATGGTCAAACCAAATGCATACATTCCCAATACATCCGGGTAGGAAGTAGACCGCATACGGGCATCAAACAAGGTAACCGGAGTAGAGTATAAGCATTAAATGCCAATGCCAAGTGTGGCTGCCCTGTTTCCAGCACTGTATAACAGTAAATAACAGTCCTAAATCAGCCAATATTTCAAGCCAAAATCATGGCATAATCATGTGCATACATTCCCAAGGCACTAGGCATCATGTAGACCGCATACGGGCATCAAATAGCACAACCGGAATGGAGTATAAGCAACAAATGCTAATGCCAATGGTGCTGCCCTGTTTTCAGCCTGTTATGACAGTTTATGACAGTCCCAAATCTGAAGAAATCAGCCCCGAAAGATCAAGACCAATACCCAAAGCTTGAATGACATCAAACATGAAGTCTATAGCCCTCTTGATCAAGGTAGAGAGCAAGAAGCAATGGCCAAGTGTGGAGCTGAAGTAGATGAGTGCTCACAGCCTGGAAAAAAAAATGATGCAATCTGCCCTGTTGGTGCTGAACTTGCTGCTGCTTCACATGGGCTGAAAAGGGGGTAATGGGGGGCTCAAGAAGGGCCTATCAAAGGCCTATGACAAGCCTCTTTGAGCCTTGATAGGTGTAAGGCACAATATGAGGGGAATAAGCTTCAAGAGTTTGAAGCCATGGCTGCCCTTGCTATTTGCAACCTGTAGACTGAAATAAAACCGTGAAAGAATGATCAAATACCTCAGTATCAATGCCTTGAAGGTGCCTCAATAGGCTGGGAAGGTGCTCGGGAAGCCGGGGAGTGACGGGAGCTCGGGGAGATCGGATATGGCTGCCGGGATGGAGACCCAATGCGTGAAGCGAGTCGATGCGAAGGTCGGGAAGCACCGAGTCGAGCTCGAGCAAGAGAATGCCAAGCTCTGATACCAGTTGAAAGGTGAGAAGGATCGAAGCTTGCACGCGAGCTATGGCGGGAGAGCAAGAGCAAGAAAGAGAGAGACAAGAAATGGGAACTCCAACAGTCACAATGTGTGACCGGGCCTTCCTTTATTCAAACTGTCACTAAAAGAATAAAGAATAAAGTGACGTGACGGGCGCCCGCCACCTGCAGTGTGCAGTGGCGGGTACTGTCAGTGTAGTAATACACGGGGCGGCACGGCGGAGGCGCCTTTACCCCCAACATCCACCGGTAGCTGTTGTTACCACACCACTCTCCCTCATCACATGGATACCTCATCACCTATTTTTCCTTGTCATCGACACCTTGAGTGGATGGGTTAGCTTGTACTGTTTAGTGATGTGTTGAGTGTACCCTCCCTACTCCCGTCTTCTGGGTCACTTTTACTCAATCGGCTGCATCCCATCAAATTTACTTCACTTATTAAAAAAAAAAACCATTCCATGTAGTTCCATCTGCCTTTGTAGGGCTTGGTAGGCCACTGGGTAGCCGACGTACACCCTTTGTCTGATGCCCTATCCTCTCTGGGGTGACTACTTGGATTCCCTTGGTACGATAACTATCGCCCTTGTAGTCTTGGTAGGCCACTGGGTAGCAGATGTGCACCGTTTGTCTGATGCCTTGGTTGCTTTGGGGTGCGACGCCTTAGGATACATAAACATCACAATGACTGGCTTAATCTTTCAGCTTAGTTTTAGGTCTGAGAGGTGGTGTTGAGCTAAAATATACATTACTCGCTGATTAGTCTCTTAGACAGCCCGAAAACACACTAAAAATGGTCTTTTAGAGTAAAACCCTAAAACAGGGAGCGGTTCGAGAGAGTTCAGTGGAAACCCTAAACGGAGAGCGGTTCGAGAGAGTTTAGTGAAAACCCTAATTTTTGGGGTGCCCTTCCATATCTATAAATAGACAGGCTGCCCCCATTCAACGATTATCCTTGTTTGCAGGTTATACCAGCCCACACACCCTTTGTTGCTGTTGGCGCTCAGTTTCTAGCTTGTAGCCCTCCTCCATTTGTTGTCCAGCCATTATCGACTGCAGCCACATTATCTTTAGCGTGTCCATTGCTGCAGGCGACAGCTCTCAGCTGCTGGCGATTGCACCAAACTGTTGTTCAACCTGCTGTCCATCATCTCCAGGGTTAGCCAACTTGCGTTTTCAGCATTGCAGGCCTTGACACTCTCAGACACTATTTCAGCTTGCTGTTTACAGCAGATTGTGCACAGTTTTCAGCCTTTGATCGGTGGTACACTGCTGCGTTTACCATTTTCTAGCCTCCGGACTGGCGCGTTTTGGTGACAGCCTGCTGCCATTCACTATTCGGCACTTCTACACTCCGATTGGTGGTCACAGACTTGGGATCCGTCTTCGATGGATGTCACACTCCGACGTTGCTCTACCCTTGAGTACACTGTATACTCTTACATTCATTTACATCATTCATTCACTTCAGAGTTGTGTTCTCTCTCTCCCTTCTTTTGTTTCTGTTTGAGTTTCTGTGTTTGAGTTTTGAGTTTTGCGTTTAGGGTTTGAGTTTTTGAGTTTTGTGTTTAGGATTTGAGTTTTGCCCTCTGTGTCTATGTCTGTCTCTTTGTGTTATTGTCGTGGTCGTACACTCTGTGTGTCCTCAGTGCAAACCCTAGCAGTTTCCTTCACAAGGGAGCCATTGGACTCGAAAAGAGGTAGGGGAAGACTATCATTGGCATTGCGGCGATCTTTAGGAGGTCGTAGCACCAATCGATCCTCCATGTGCTCAAAAGGACTTAGTGCGCATCGGATCCGTCTTATTGCCTTGAGCATAGTACTCTGATAGTCGATGTAGAACGTTCTCTATGGCCCAGAAAGAAGAGGTGGCACAAGGAGTGTCTAGTGGAAGATGCATATACTCCGGGGGGGGGGGGGGTGGGAAGCAAAGGTCGAAGTCGACAAGCATCGTTGGTGTATCCGGTGTGCCATAGGAGGAGTACCCAATAGTCTGGTCATGTGTTGGGTAAAGAAGCCATGGATACTAGTGTGCCTTGTTGAAGAAGGAAGAGGTCAGCCACCATGAACCACGAACCGCAATGTCCTGCTCAAGGAGTGTGAGGGTAGTGTGAAGCACGAACCGCAATGTGCGCCTCAAGGGGTGGAAGGGTAGTGGAAGGGCTGGAAGTGAGCTGCTAGTGGGAGGAGGATGCGACCAGTAGTAAGAGGTTGCAACCAGTAGAAAAACGCAGGTGAGGAGAGAGGAAGACTAAAAATGCAAGTTGCAGGAGAAGAAAAGACTAAAAACGCAAGAAAAATCAGTAGCAATAGTCAATATTCTGAAATCAGCTCCGAACAGTGTGTGATAGGTTGGAAACAAGTGCCCAGACTGTTGTAGATAGCAATGGCTAGCTTGGACCGTGATGACCCCCGCGTTCGGGGTGTGGGCAGCAACTTGAAATACTTGAAATCTGCAAAAACGAGATTTTTGTCTGAATGGAGAGTGATCAGCAACTGTCGCTTTGGTGTAAATAGCTGCAAACTACGGGTGGAAGGCTGGAAATAGGCGCCAAACTGTAGATGACAGCAAGGGACAGCTGAGATTGCGATGTCCTCCGTGAAAGGGGTATGGGCAGCAAGCTGAAAACACCTGAAACTTGCAAAAATGAGATTTTGATGCAACGGAAGAAGAAGAGAAGTGGATGCCAAACCCCCCACCGGTCTTTGCCTTCACTGAAGTGGAGAATCTTTGCGGCTGTTTGAGCAGATCCAGCTCTGATACCATGTCAAAAGATGATGTACCAGTGAGACAGTAGGGTTTGTGGGGAGGAACACGAAGTGAACTCGGTAAACATGGAGAAGAGAAGAGAAGAGAGAAGAAACTCTGATGAATGGAATGATGAAGATTTGAATTATGGAGTGAATGTGATACAAGGGAGCAAGGATGCCGTAGCACAAGGAAGATGATGAAGACAGCCATGAACCATGAACCGCAATGTCCTCCTGAAGGGATGTGAGGGTAGTGGAGAGATTGGAGAGAAGAGGTAATGGATTGAATGAATCAACTGTAAGGAATGAATGAGAGTGGCCTATAAATAGGCACAATCAGTCTAGGATGGTGCCCCTTTTTGGGGTTGCAAATCCTAAATGCAAACCCTAAATGCAAAACACAAAAACGCAAAAATGCAAATTGCGGGTGAAGGGTTTCTCAACAATAATGTGCCAGTCAAAACCAAAGTGAAGAATTCTTTATCCTTGGCCATACATTTGTCATCATCAAATGCGACATGCACACCACACTTTGCTAAAGAAGAAATGGACAACAAATTCCTCTTTATGTCTTGCACAAATAATGCATCTTGTAAGCAGAGAGGAGAGCCATCAATGGCTTTCAAGATGATCTGCCCAACACCTCTAATAGGGTAAGATGCATTGTTGGCACACTGCACAGACTTGCCAATAGGAGCTGCAATAACATAGAAAAACAAATCCATGTAGAATGTAATGTGCTTAGAAGCACCACTATCAAAGAATCAAGTGCTAGTATCCTCAGTAGAGCTAAATGCTGTATTAGCCTAAGAAGAGTCATAATTACAAGTGTAAAAACAATAATCACAGTCTACAACAAAAGATGCAGACTCTGTAGCAGTAAAAGGTGCATAAAAAATAGACATTCCTGACTCCTCCTTGGCAATGTGCTTCTTACATTCAGTGATGTAATGATGTGGCTTCTTACAATGGTGGCACTTGCCCTTCTTGGCTTGCGTGCCCCTTGTTTCTTGTTGCTCTGTGAAGTACATGAACTTCTAAAACTTTGTGGAGCATTTTTTGATTGGCTACCCTTGCCTTTTTGCCTTGCCATAAAAGCGTGATTAGAGGCTATTAAATCAACCCCAGTGTTCTTTCTTGTTTGCTCTTCTTCTAGGAGTAAACTAACCAATTGAAGAAAGGTAAGTAGTTGTGGAGAAATTCTCATGGTGAGATTTAGGGCCGTATGAAAGGCCAAATAAGAGGGCGGCAAAGAATTCAGAGTAGTAGAGATAAATTGTGCATCCGAATAATATTCATCTCCATTCATTAATTCCTCACGCAAGTCCTGAATTTTGTTAAGATGATCTTGCATGGAATCACCTTTATCCATCTTCACATTCTCAAGCTCTTTCTTCAAGAAATAGATATGTGTCTCATTTTTTCCAGCAAATATCTGCTCAAGTGTAAGCTATGCTTCGCATGAAGAAGTTGCAGACCGTGTGTGTGGGATTATAGACCGTTGAACTGCCAATGCAATCAGTGACAATGCTTAAGCATCCCATGTGTCCCAAGCCTTTGTGCTATTGATGTTTGGGGAAATGGCTAAGCTGGAGCGAGCCTTTGACCGCGTCCTCTTGTAGGAGGTGTTGCAAGAGCCACAACTCCAGGATAGACTTCCTCACCACTAATGTAATCCCAAAGATTTTTCACAATCAGCACATCTTCATCATGAAAGACCATAAAGAATAATTATTGCCATCCAATCTATCCTCCTTGGATACATATGTGAGTACATCACTCTATCCTTGATTAGCCATAGCAAATGCCACTGTTTCAAAGAGCACAAGAGCAAGAGCTCAAGCTGGAACAACCTGGAAATCTGGAAATTTCTAGAAATTACAGCATGCACCACAATGTAATTGACCAATCTGTGTCACACTGTGTCAAAACTGTCCAATGTACAAATAGTGCTTAGCAACACAACCAATGCAAAAGCCCCAAAATTTTGTTGTCCAAAATGCACAATTTTAGTCTATTTCAGATTGAACCTGTAGTACATGTACTAGTGTTTGCACTAGACCCAAAAGCCCCAAATTTCTTAGTTCGCTTCCCAATAAATCTCTTCAATAAATGTGTCCAAGACACGAGATTGCCCAGGCAAAAAGCACCTCTTGTTGGGATTCAAAATTTTGAATTTAAAAATAGAGAAATGTCTCCTTTTACCTCTAAAATTGGCTTTGAGAGCCAATGGGCGTGGTGGTGCAGGAGACTGTGACGCTGGTAGAGGTGGCGAGATGCTGGAGGAGACGTCTGCAGGAGTTGGAGTAGGTAGTGCAGCTGCAGGTGACGCAGGCTGGTGGCAGCGTAGCTGCAGGTGATGCTGGCTGGTGGCGGCGGCGGCATAGGACCAGGGCACAGTGGCATAGACAGCCAGCAGGCGCAAGCAGCGTAGGAGTTGGAGTAGGCGACATTGGCGGACGTTCTGCAGGCTGCACGCTGACTGCGCTACCTGCTGGGGGACCTGGAGAGCCTGCAATCGAGGGCTGGAGGAGGCAATAGCTGGCCCAGGGGCAGCTCAGCTGAGCTTGGAGATGGCGGAGGTGCTGCCTGGTGCAGAACTGGACAGGAAGAGAGGATAAACTGAATTTGAGCTCTGATACCAAATGTGAGATGTGGAGGATCGAAGCTCGGCTTCTGAGAGTACACATTTGACAATGGAGAGTGAGAGAGTGAAGACACAGCATGGCTCCCAATGCAATTACCGAAAGAGTATAATGCAAGTACAAAGTACACCCTTAAACTTCAAACTTTAGGGTTGTTAATGTGCATTCACACCCGAAAGGTGTAAACCACGATAATTGCTCAAATTGTGTAACATAAGCAAATAAAATAAAAGATAGTATCTGGGGGAAAAAGCCTCTCATAAGGAGAGTAAAAAGTGCCCCAATATCCTAATGTAGATCAATGACACTCCTCTATGCGAATAGGCGTGAGTCAAACCCAACATTGCTCCAAGAAATTTCATTGGATCCAAGGGAGAAGGCAAATCTGATAGTCAAACATTGAGAGTTGATGTGACCAGCCCAATTTGAGCCACTCCATTGTGTAACAGTGCCCCACCTCAATACAAGATTTCTAAGGTTTGTATGCAGAGGTGTGTGCTGTTGGTTTGCATGTGGAGCCATGTATCTATTTTGGTCTCATGCTTATTTGATGGATTCCATTGCCCATTTTTGATCATCTTTGAGTTTTTGGCTTTCTTCTTTCATGGTTTAGTGTTCAATGTTCAATCTTCAGTGTTCAGTGTTCATGTGCTTATGTTTTATGCTTTTGCTTCCATTGCATACTCTCACAGCCGTCCAAAATGAAATAATTTTTAACATTTCGATTAAACTTCACCTAAGATTTCTAAATAGAAATACTCTAGTTGCAGTAACTCTAGCTCCAAGCATGGTAACTATTGCACTAGGACTGAAGGACATGGGCATTGAACAGGCATTAGGTAGAGTCTAGACTTTGGAGCACAAGGGAAGGATAAAGGGATTGGCTTAGAACCTTTGAAATAGCGAAGTTTCTCAGGTTAAACATGAAACTTTCAAATATGAGTGGTTTTAAAACCTTAATTTAAAAGTTTCGTCGAAGTTTGGGTAGTGCTCACACACACACACACACACACACACACACAGTAGAATTAATATATCTTTCTTTCTTTCTTGCCCCTTCCCTTGAGAACAGCTATGCCCTGTTTTGGTTGGTGTTGGATCAGTTTTGCTGCTGGTTTTTGGAGATTCAGTCTTCAAGATGGAAGGAAAGCTTGTGCATGGGACCTGGGTTAGGGAAGCAGCTGATCTTCTTCCTTGTGCTTTCAAAATTAGCATGGCAGATTAAGAACACTTACATCAGCCTTATCTATTGTTGGTTTTCTGCTCTTTGTCCACCAATTTGAGTTTTCTCTCATCTACAATTGAGATTTATCTAGTCCTTTGAGATCTTAGCATTGGTGGACACTTATGTTGTGAAGAAAGTGAGAATCAGACACTTTTGTCATGAAAAAAGTGAGAATTGGTTTGCTTTTTCTTGACAAATGGCTTTGATTGTGAGAGATCATACTCTTGACCCACAGCTCACCAGTTAGTAGCATGAGCATCACAATCCTCTGCAATCACCTAGAGTAGTGGGCAAGTAGAAGATCTTGGTAAATCTGCTGGGAGACCTAACTTTGAAGTCTCATTGAACTTGCAAAGATCACCACCAAGTGACGAGAGCCACCTCCACAGCTCCACAAACATTCTTTCAAGATTGATGAGCCTTTGACACAAGCAATTGTAGCCTTCACGGTCTCTCTGCTTTCTCAGCTTCACCACCTTCTTGTCTTTTTGCTTCTCCACAATTCACTGCAGATCCTTGTCTTTTTCACTACCAATACCACCTTCTTGCTTCAACATCTTGACCTCTTGCTGCCTGCACTCTCCATGGACAATGCCTAATGCTGCTGCCTTGGCTCAATGAGCTCTTGTCCACCAGTTCTACTCTCCTCTGCGGCTGTAACGATCTCTGACTCTTCCTTGCACCTTCAGCCACAACCCATTTGAAGCCATTGCCTTTTCTTCCTCTGGCTTCTCTGCCACCTTACATGCTCCACAGCATGACCCCTCCATGGCACCACACCCTCACACAACATACAACCTTGACCTTAAATAGGCATGGAACCCCTGCTTTAAAGCAGCACGTGCTTTTCCTGTTCTCGACATAGCTGGCTGCCTCCACAAAAAGCCATTGGGGCCCTGTAAACGATGCCACAAAAACATGGTCGCTATCCTGTGCTTTTGCCAGCCCATCGAAAAGCCAAAATACAAGTTATGCATCAGGGTTTTTATTTTCTACATATATCAGGCCTTAGGAAAGTTTAGGTCCCATTCACATGCAACTAAACCGGAGGTCCCTTAGACTGTGTTCACACAACCTTGTCTTACCCTTTCGTCAATGTGACCCATCCAACTTCCTTTCTAGCTATGGATCCCAAATGGCCTTGAGATCTTATATGCCAGCTAAATGCACCTTTACATGATCAAAGCCAAGCCTTTGAAAATACATGCCCCCCAGCTCAAAATATCAAGCCTCAAACCTTGAGTCAACCATCCAGATTGAAACTTAAACCTTGATTTCTAATTGTTGTAGTGCTAGGTAAAACTCCTGCTAGTCCATAGGAAAGACCCTAACACACTGGCCTAGAGAACCAAAACTTCCTGTTGCTAAGACCTTCCCAAGATCCCACCTGCCTTAGAGTACAAAATTTGCTTATTACCTTCTTTTATGTAATCAGTGCATCATTATCTCATCCCTAGATTCATGCAGATCCTCAGAAAACTGCCTCATAACATGACATTGCTGAGCAGGTATATGTAGATATGCAGGAACTAGAAGTGTGCACGTGCGTGACCCTTGCCTTTCTACTGGTGAGGCATTAATTGTGAGCCTGTTCTTGTTGTTATATAGGGCAACATCTAAAGCTTCCAATCATCTGTCCTTTTAGCCAAAGTTACTCAGAATTGTCAAATAATGTGGTTATTTGTATGCTGAAGTGCTTGTTATATATGGTTGTGGACTGGTTAACTAGGTGGAATTCAGAGTTTCTTAATCAGGTTATCACTTATGATTCCTGTCATGAGCAGTGGTCAACTGGAACACTTAAAGTCGATTGTGAACTCACCTCAACTTGTGGGTATGGGAATGAGACTCTTTATTTGTTTTTGTCTTTGTCTTAGGAATGAAGAGATTGTCAGGATTTATGCTCAGCAAGGTGCAATCTCAGCAGAAACACCTTCTCAAGTGGCAGAAGAAACTGATGTCATCTTTACAATGCTTCCATCTCCTTCCGTGGTTTTTCTCTCCCTTATTTGAAAGAAACTGAATGGTCCAAGTTCTGTAAAATTGGGGTAGTGTAGATTTAGTAGGTAGTCTTTTAAGGTCTTGAGCAAACAGGTTTTCAGCATTGTCTTCTCATATGTCAAGGATGCCATAGTATCTTAATAATCATAGATTGGAGTTGTAGATGTGGACTAGCTTTTCTTTCTTTGATGTTGAAACAATATAATCTAATCATCTTGACCTCCATTTAGATCCGCAATTTCAAAGTTATTCCACATTAAGGGTACTGCTTGGGGTTTGGTATAGGGTTACATGTCTAGTATGATAGGCATTTTTCCAGTATTCGGCTGCCATTTTGTTAGAGTGTGCCCACTCGTACACAAAATAGCCAAGTTCCAACTGTGTTGCATGCATGAACATGAATAATTCAGATTTTTTAAGACATAAACATTGCATGTTCAGGACATATTATGGGTATCTAAGGATGGTTCCATAGTAAGGCACAATAAGCATCAAGAGTCCAAAATTTAAAATCTAGGAATTAATGTGCTTATGGAATTGATGTGATTCAAGAGGGCACAGTAGGAACATTATTGAAAGATATATGGGCATTTCAATGATAGTTTCCATGTTAAGCTAACTACAAGATAGAGGATGATGCAAGATACCATATCTTTTCGCCATCGTATTTGTTGCTAGACTGTTTTTAGTTTCTTCATTTACACAAATCTAATTTGCAATCATGTTTCCATTCACTACCAAATGAAGGAGTTTTTCTAGAAATGGAGGGCATAAGGATTGGAGAAGCAATAGTTTGCATGGTAAACAGAGTTTATGCAGGCTCAGGCGAAACTTGAAAGTCCACAGGCTGTTGCTACTTTCGACTTGACAACATGTCACGCTAGAACCAAGTGAGAAGTACAACCCACAATGAGAATCTACCCCTAATTTAATTCTTTGAAGTGAAAAAGAAGAAAAAAAAAGGATCTAGTGATACATATATGAGGAGCCTGCTTTGGACCGTACAAGGCTTTTTTCAAAGGACACACATGATCGTCATATCCTATATTGAGAAATTCCTGTGGTTGCTCCACATAAATCTCTTCTGCAGTCTCAACATTTAGGAAGGCGCTCTTCACATTCATTTTATATGTTGCCAACCTTGATGGGCTGCAAGAGCTAACAAAGTTTGAATGGATTTGGTCCATATAATGGAGTAAATATCTTCTTGTAATTGATGCCATCCTGTGGAACATAGTCCTTGGCTACTTGTTGGGCTTGGTATCTCTCCAAAGTACTATTTGAGTGGAGCTTTACTTTGACGATCAACTTAATGGTATATGAAACAAGAGGATCAATAGATGCATGTAGTGCAAAGAAAGAAGATACTTGATGTTCGCGAGCTGCAACTTCTTGTCGAAATTTTTGGTCCCTCTAGTGGGGTAGGGAGTTGAGTGATGCTAGAATCTGTGAAAATGGTCTCATGCCACTTTGGGAGCTACCTTGTCCTAGGAATAGGAAAAGGTGGTGGTGGTGGTGGTCATGCTAGGGAAGCAGAGGGAGCAAGAAATTGGCTGTGCTTAGCTTAGTAGTGATCCTCATCTAAAGGAAAGGGTGATGATACTTGCAAAGGAAGGGGCAATGTGACTCGGAAAGAGAGGGAAGTTGTAAATGGGATACTAGAACTGGCCTTTGGAAGCCCAAAGGGTAGTAGAACACATTTTAGCAAACGATTAATTCAACTTGATGGTAAATTCAGCAAGACAAATCTGCACACAACTGAAACCATAGTGCTCCTGCACTACATATGACACATGTGTCAGAGTACAGCGGTGCGGAAGCGTAGGACTGAGAGAGAGAGAACGCAGAGAGAGAAGGGAGAGAAAGAGACAGTGGACGATGAAGATCTGCTGTATATAGAATGCTGAATACAAAGATATACACGGGCGCAGTGCGCTGGACTGCGTGTCTCCACCTCGACGATGCGACCTGCTGTCCACCTCGAAGTCTGTTGCAGTCTGCACTGTCTGCTGTCTGAAATCTGTGAACAGAGACAGAAATCTGCACGGCACCGGTCTGTAATCTGCGACAGAGAAGAGTGACCAGACTGCTGGAAAAATCGACTATAAATAGTCGAAAAACTGCCTGAACTGGGGCGCCAGAAAATACCCTGTTGGCTGCATTAAATGCAGCCGACTGACTGTACAGGTCGGACTGCCACATGGCAGTCCGACTGTGCAGTCCGACTGCTGCACAGCGATCTGATCTCTAACACTCCCTCTCAGAGCCTGGGCAGGGCAGAAGCCTGAGGGATCTGGAATGTTGCCGAAGTAGAGCCTGAGGAAGCGCCTTCGTAAACAAATCCGCAAGATTGTCCTCCGTCTTGCAATACTCCACAGTGATGGTCTCATCCAGAAGCTTTTCTCGGATGAAGTGGTATTGGATCTCAATGTGCTTCGTCCGGGCATGAAAAACAGGGTTCCTTGCCAAGGCAATGCAACTCTCATTGTCACATCGCAGCAATGTAGGACGAGTCTGGGGGCACCCAAGCTCCTCCAACAATCTCCGAAGCCACACAACCTCGCATGTGGTGGAAGACGCGGCCCGATACTCCGCCTCAGTAGATGAAAGGGCTACCGTGGGCTGCTTCCTGCTACTCCATGAAATAACTCCTGCACCCAAAGTAAAGCAGTAACCTGTTGTAGACCGTCTGTGGTCCACGGCACCGGCCCAATCCGAGTCACTCCAACCTGCAAGTACAAGATCTGACCCATCTGTCCCTGCGGGGTAATGAATCCCCAAATCAGACGTCCCCCTTAGATACCGAAGTATCCTCTGAGCAGCCTGCCAATGCACCGTCTTAGGTTCACTCATGAACCCTGCCAAGAGTCCAACAGCAAAACATAGATCAACCCTAGTGTTGAGAAGCCAAATCAAGGACCCTATCAACTATCGATAGCGGGACGCATCCGCCAAAGGAGAAGCTGAATGGGAAATGGCCTTCCAGTTTAGATCCATAGGAGTAGAGAGGGCCCGACAATCTTCCATCTCAAAAGACACCAAGAGCTCCTGTACATATCTCTGTTGGGAGAGAAAAATCCCCCTCTGAGACTGATAAATCTCATGGCGTGTGAACATACAGCTGCGGATCGGCCTTGGACCGCCGATATTCCAACTGAGACTGGAGGAACGAATCAATCTTCTCGTTCCAAGCTTGCGGGGCCTGCTTGAGGCCATACAGGGCCTTCTTCAACCTGTAGACTTTCCCATCTGAAGAACCAAAGCTAGGAGGCTGCTCAACGTAGATCTCCTCCTTCAAATCACCATTCAGGAAGACCGACTTCACATCCAACTGATAAACAGGCCATTGCCTATGGCCAACCAAAGCAAGAACAGCTCTAATGGTTGCCATACGAGCTGTGGGGGCAAAGGTGTCATGACAGTCAATCCCTGGGCGCTGGGCAAAACCCTTAGCAACAAGGCGAGCCTTGTGCTTATCCAAAGTACCATCACTGAGATATTTGGTCTTGAAAACCCACTTGACTCCAATCACCTTCTTCTTCGGGGGGCGTGGCACAAGTGACCAAGTGCCATTCCTCTCAATAGCCTCCAACTCAGCTTCCATAGCTTTCTTCCATGGGGCGGACTATAAAGCCTCCTTCACGGAGGTGGGCTCTCGGTCCTGCATAACACGGGACATCAAACAATAATTGGAGCAAAAAAGCTCCGAAGAATGTGCCTGGTGCCTCCGTGACCGTCGCGGACCATCCTGCGGTCCCCACTCCTCAGGAACCCCCTCGATCCCTGAATCACCGAGTGTGTCACGGGCCCAGCGAGGAGGAGGCCGAACCTCCCCTCGGCGTTTTCCATCAGCAGAAGACTCTGGAATGTCCACCGGGGGTAACTCCTCAGAAGGGTCCGGTGGAACAGTAGACTCTGTGTCAGAAACAGAATCATAATCAAAAGGCACGGGCTCCAGTGGAACTGTAGAAGGAGCCCAACTCTCCCCTGGATCTCCAAGAACGGGATGCTCCTCACCCTTTTAAGTAGCCGGAACCTCAACAAACCGCACATCACGGCTAGTATATACATCCCGCTTGACGGGATCATACAGTCGGTAGCCTTGGGACTGGGAGCTGTAGCCAACAAATACTTGTTTGCGGGAAGCCGCGTCAAATTTATCACGGTGAGCCTTGGGAATGTGAACATAGGCATCACACCCAAAGACTCGAAAGTAAGAAACATCTGGCTTCGTCCCAAAATAAGCCTCAAATGGAGTCATCCCTTCCACGGCCGAAGTAGGGGATCGATTAAGAATGTGGATTGCAGTAGCCACAGCCTCGGCCCACAGAACCTGAGGGGTCTGTCGGTGCTCCATCATGGTGCGTGCCATCTCGATCACACTGCGGTTCTTCCGTTCTAGAATACCATTTTCTTGAGGAGTATTGGTATTGGCAAACTCCTGGTGAATTCCTCTATTTGCACAAAACCGAGCAAATTCATTAGACACAAACTCACCACCCTTGTCGGATCGCAAGGTCTTCAACTTCCGGCCTGATGGGTTCTCCTCAAAGAGAAGCCAATCCTTGAAGTGCGAGAAAGCTTCTGACTTTAGTGCCAAAAATTAGGCCCATGTCATCCTGCTGTAGTCATCCATGATCAACATGAAGTACGAGCTCCCACGCAGGGACTCATTCCTCATAGGGCCACATAGATCCGTAGATACTAGCTCCATCGGTGAGGTAGACCGCCGCGAAGCGGTGTGGGGAATGGCATCTCGATGCTGCTTCCCCGTATGCAGGAGACACATGGCTGCTGGCTCACCACTATATCCGGCAACCCTCGAACAAGCTGTCCACGTGACGCCCTCCGAAGATAGTCATAGTTCAGGTGACCAAACCGAGCATGCCATAACTCAGACTGTGACTGTGAGGTAAGAAGAAGAGTAGAGAGGGCAGTGGAAGACTTCAGTTTGTAAATGCCGTTCTCCTCATATCCAGATGATAGAACCTTCCTCGATTCACGATCAAGGACTCGCACAGTAGAACTGTCAAACTCCACCAAAAGACCAAGGGAGCAAATCTTATGAACTGAAAGGAGATGGTACCCTAATCCTGGTACATGCAAAACCTTTGAGGTATGGATGCCACCTCGTCCATCCGGAATAAGCTGCATCTTACCCCGACCTGCAATAGAAACTGAAGAGCTGTCTCCTATGAGAACCTGCCCACGCGAAGATCGCAGCTGGGCAACACCATCTGATGAAGGAGTCATGTGCCGTGAGGCACCACTATCAACAATCCACTCTCGAGCTTGGGGTGCCGTCATCGCAGCATTAGAAGCATTCGGTGAAGCGTCCTCAATGACCGCTAGATGTAGAAATGCAGCTGATGAGGGTGCAGCCACCGCTCCAGAATCCTTGGTATCCTTCTTCTTGGTGTCCTTCGTGTCTTTGTCAGGGCAATCCTTCTTCCAATGGCCAGTCTTTCCACAAATATGACATGTGGAGTCTTTGTCCTTGTCCTTGTCCTTGTCCTTCTTGGACTTGTTATCCCCCTTCTTCTTCTTTTGGTCCTTCCCCTTCTTTTGAGAGGCTTGACCTGTCAACGCCTCTGTCTTGGAAGCATTCTGTCCCTTTAACTGTTCCTCTTGGTCCAAGACCATAGGAACCAACTCTTCCGAGCGAAGAGTAGACTCTTGCCCCGAAGCAATAAGGGCAGAGTAAAATGTACTGAATCGTGGCGGCAACTGGGACAATAGTGTGATCGCCATGTCTTCGGAGGAAATCGGCTTCCCCGCATTCTGAACCTGCATCTGTAGCTGCCTTAGCTTGTTAATGTGTTCCCTTAGCGAAGAAGACTTATTTACGGACAAGGTCCGCATCTGTACCTCCAAAGAAACCCTCTTCATCAGGGTCATCCGATTGTACATTTGATCAAGCTCCAGCCATATCTCACGAGCCACCGTCAAGTGCTCGATGTGAGCGATCACGGCTGTAGTGCATGATAGAAAGAGAAAGGATCAAATCCTGGCATTCAGTTTGTCCCAATGAGACTGGGCCCTGGCCAACTCCGTACGAGCATCGGAAGAGAGTTTGGACTCATCTCTTACCGAAGGCCGGTCAATATCCTCCTGTACCAACTCTGCCAAATCATAGGACTCCAGGATGGCCAACATCATAACGCGCCAAATGCGGTAGTTGTCGCCGTCGAGCTTCTGATCTGTAGGAAGAGCCGGTAAGACAGGCACCTTCCGGTCCATAATTGCCTGGAACTCCAAGTCCATCTCTGTAGACATCTTCACCTGCAATGCCTTCTCAAACGCAAAAGCAGCCCCCTCTGACTGGGTAAACTCAGCCTGTTAAGGCTCTTCCGCATCCCAAAGCTTCTTCACTCGCCGGAGGCGATGAAAATGCAAAACCTGCACTTTTAGGTTAAAAACTCAAACTTCCTCCGCGTCAAACAGCAGTAAACAGCAGCAAATCCACCACCTATACTCCTTTCCTGTGCGCCCACACTCGTTTCAGCCTTGTTCCAGGGCGCAACCCTCCTGTCTGCCCTTAAACGCAAAAAACGCAAATTTGTGTCGCGATGGAAACTCCACTTCAGGTTGATTCTGCGCTCAGTCAGCCCTCAAACACTGCTCTGATACCATGTCAGAGTACAGCGGTGCGGAAGCGTAGGACTGAGAGAGAGAGAACGCAGAGAGAGAAGGGAGAGAAAGAGACAGTGGACGATGAAGATCTGTTGTATATAGAATGCTGAATGCAAAGATATACACGGGCGCAGTGCGCTGGACTGTGTGTCTCCACCTCGACGATGCGACCTGCTGTCCACCTCGAAGTCTGCTGCAGTCTGCACTGTCTGCTGTCTGAAATCTGTGAACAGAGACAGAAATCTGCACGGCACCGGTCTGTAATTTGCGACAGAGGAGAGTGACCAGACTGTTGGAAAAATCGACTATAAATAGTCGAAAGACTGCCTGAACTGGGGCGCCAGAAAATACCTTGTCGGCTGCATTAAATGCAGCCGACTGACTGTACAGGTCGGACTGCCATGTGGCAGTCCGACTGTGCAGTCCGACTGCTGCACAACGATCTGATCTCTAACAACATGTTGGCCCCAAAGCTTGGCACCCCTTTTGCTATTTCTTTAGATTACTTATGCCTGAAATTGGTGACAAATAACTGTATTTCAATGATTTCTTGCAACACAAATGATCCATGGGTGCACAATGACCTTATCACCTTCAATGTTGGCCTCCAACCAAGTGTAGAGTGTTCAAAAATGTGCAAGAATATGAATGAACACTTCAGCTTGTCAAACCCTAAAGTTTACAATCAGAATTTGAATCCAATTTCATGAATTTTTGTAGACAGCTATCTTGCATATTTCCCATGCAATCCCATGCTAGTTCTCTCACAAATAGAGGGATTTATTGTGATGAAATTGTGAGAATATTGCTTTCTTCATGATAAACTTGCCCAAAAGTGCACTAAGCTTAAGATCTCAGAGGAGAAGAGAGGATCTCAGCCCGTAGTGTTGTGATAATGTGTTTTTTTGATATGTATATAAAAAACAAGAGCATACCTTGTTGTAAATGGAGTTACAAAGCCCAATGGATTTCCCATGCCAAGAGGAGAAGTTTTGCTTCCATCCATACTCCATCCATGTTGAATGAGCTCATATTCCATGGCTGAAACTTACAGTTTTTGCAGCAAAGAAGAGAAGAATGGCTCTTAAACTTGGATTGTGTGAGATGAGAGAGGAGGAACCCAAAATAGTCAAGATAAGCTTTCCAAATGAGTAATCGGCTGCTCTTTAATTAGATCTTATTTTTTATTAAGGGCTAGTTAAGTGATCTCCTCAGCTCTTTAGATTGTATCCCCTCTCTATGTAGGTGCCGTGTGTATGGTCACTATCTGGAAGAAATCAATATGTTGTGATGAGGATTGATGCTCCCCTCTTTGTGTAGTGCTAGCTTGTAGTAGTGATGTGTGGAGCCTTTGAATCTAAACTAGGAACCAACCCAAGTGGTAGTGGTCTGGGGACTCCATAACTAGTTTGAGCGAGGTGTATCCTCCAAATAGCATGAGATATCTAGCTCGGACTATGCTATAGGCTTTGCATTTGCAGGTGTAGTGCTCCTTGCTTTCTACCTCCTTTTGGAATAATCTACAGACTTGCTCAACTGTGGGATATGGATGGCTCTTCTAGTCTCGATCTTTAGCTCGTAAGAGGATACCCTAAGTTGGCCAATGGCTACCCATCTCTCATGTGGCATGTATACATTTGGGTATCTAGGTCTCTTAATAAAGCCATCCATGGTAGTCTTCATGAAGTGGTCTCTATAGTAAGACATCTTTGGGGGAAGGGGCTTCTTGGATAATAGCCACGTATGTTGTATGTACAACTTGTAGAGATCCCGTTGCGTGACCAAGTTCCGCTCTGTGTGGGAGGCGTGTGTGAAGGGAGAGTTAGGATCATACTAAAGGGGGGGAGATGGTCCATGTTCATCCCATATCTTGTAAGCCACTGTTCGACTTGTGTATACCATGATGTCTCTTGTCCTACTTGAGCTAAATGCCTAGAGGCCTCGAAGGCCCTCCTAGATAGTCTATCTGGATGCGTGTCATGTACTCTGTGTATGAAGCTGATGGTTTGAAAAATGGCCTTCATCATGGGGGGTGCAACAAACTTGGCTCTAATAATCTCACGTGGTATTGATGCTCTGTTGTAAATCATCTATGAGAGCATAATGATCTCTAGTCTCTCGATTTGTGTCCATAAGTGTGTAGCTAGGTTAGGGGTCCAAATAGGTGCACCCTACATCATGGTTGGTGTGACTAGTATGTCAAGTAGCCATCTCCATGTGTGAGGCTCTTGGAAGTGTGCTTAATGGCACTGTTTCTCCATTGTGCCCAATGCTATGTACCCTCGTGTGAGTTGGTCTTTGGCTGCTTGTGCCATGGTGAATCTCTGAGAAGATGTAGTGAAAGTGATCCCTAAGTACTAAAGTAGATATGTCAGTCCACAACCTCTACCTATCTGGCTCCTAGAGTGAAGATGGATCTCCTTCTCATTGGGACTGATGCATGGGGGAAGAGAGAGAGAGAGAGAGGGCAATCGCCTTTGCCCGCACTCTCTCCTTGCTTCGCAGCCATGGACATTTCCTCAGCCTCCTCATCCACCCTTGCAGCCTTCATAAGATTCCTTGCACAAGCAATATCCATCTCCCCTTCCCCTGCACAACCCCAGTAGGCAGATCGGTGGCTATACCTTGCGCCAACAAACCAGGAAGCACCTGCACCACCGACACATGAAGCTAGCGTATTGCTCGAGATTGCAGCCGGTCCTCCACCATCCCTAGAGATTTCAGTGCAACCCCCCGCATACACTCGGCCAATGCCTTTCCACTGATCCGCTTTGCTCCGGACACAAAGCTGGCACTCAGCGAGAGAGTGACAGCCCTAGAAGCATCATCCTTGGCCTACAGAATGGTTGGAGATTGTCCGTCTATCCACAGTCTTAAGGACTCCATCCAGTCTGCTCTTATCGGTACCCTAGCCAGGATCATGCTAGTGGTGCCCCTTGGAAAGGGATGGTTTAGACTCCTGTTCAACTCACCCGAGCAAATGGAGGCAACGCTTGCTACCAGCTCGCTTGATGCCAGGACCTCAGTAGCATACTTTGACAGATGGATCGAGGGCCGGGACTATTCATTGCTTGGAGATGGCACTGCCATCACCATCTCTTTTCCTGGCCTTAGACGAGTATTTTACGCCATACCTTTTTGAGATTGGTAGTGCATTCGGCCACGTCATATAGAGGGATAGGACCTTTGCTGATGCAGTCTCAGAAGGCCCACATAGATACCCATCAGTCCGAGCTATAACACCCACAGAGTCTTTGCAATGCCTTCCCCAGAATATTAGAATCCCTTGTTGAGAAACCCTTCACCCTTCACCCGCAGTTTGTGTTTTTGCGTTTAGGGTTTGTAACCCCAAAAAGGGCGCCATCCTAGACTAACTATGCCTATTTATAGGCCACTCTCTCATTCATTCCTTACGGCTGATCCATTCAGTTCGTCACCTCCTCTCTAGCCTCTCCACTACCCTCACACCTCTTCAGGAGGACATTGTGGTTCGTGGTTCGCGGCTGTCTTCATCATCTTCCTTGTGCTACGACACCCTTGTTCCCTTATATCACATTCACTCCATGATTCAGAACTTCATCATTCCATTCGTCAGAGTTTCTTCTCTCTTCTCTTCTCTTCTCTTCTCTATGTTTGCCGAGTTCACTTTGTGTTTCTCCCCGCAAACCTACTGTCTTGCCGGTACGCCATCTTTTGACATGGTATCAGAGCTGGATTTGCTCACCTAGCAGCGAAGATCCTCCACTCCAGTGAAGACAAAGACTAGTGGCGGGTTCGACATCCACTTCTTTTCTTCTTCCGCTGCATAAACAATCTCGTTTCTGCAGATTTCAGGTATTTCAGCTTGCTGCCCACACCCCAAACACGGAGGACATCACGGTCCAAGCTGGCCATTGCTGTCTACAACAGTTGGCGCCTGATTTCCAGCGTTCTTCACGCAGTTTGGATCTGATTCCAGCCAGGCAACTGTTGTTCTTGTGCATACCTACTGCCGTACAGCCTGCCACGTCATCACAGTCCTGCTATCTACGTTTTTAGTCTTTCTCTCTCTTGCAGGCCATCCTGCCTGCGTTTTTATTTTTTCTCCTGCTGCTTGCATTTTCAGTCTTTCTCTCTCCCGCAGGTTGTTTTGCCTGCGTTTTTAGTCTTTCTCTTACCTGTTGCCTACGTTTTTGTCTTTCTCTCTCCTGCAGGCTGTCCTGCCTGCGTTTTTAGTCTTTCTCTCTCCTCACTTGCGTTTTTCTACTGGTTGCGGTCTCTTACTGCTGGTCACATCCTCCTCCCACTGGCAGCTCACTTCCAGCCCTTCCACTACCCTCCCACCCCTTGAGGCGGACATTGCGGTTCGTGCTTCACATTGCTCTCACACCCCTTGAGGCGGACATTGTGGTTCGTGGTTCATGGTGGTTGGACAGTGGTTGCTCGACTCCTTTCTCTTCTTCGGCTACCCAGTCCGCTCCACTAAGAGACAAAGATTGTTGCCCACCTCTTGCTCATTCTGAGCCCCACCCATCCCCACCCTCGACTGCCTAGGTTTGAGAGGCTACCTTTGGGAGCTCTTCGGCACCCGAGATACCTTCTTCGGCACGACTGGCAGTACTTCCTTCGTCACTAGACATTTCAAAGTCCGTGATCCATGAGTTTTTGGATTCCCTATCTACTTCAGAGGGGGATGCTATTTCTTTGCCCTCAGAGGGGGTATCTACTTCTTCTTCGACTTCAGCAGGGGCCCCTTCACCTCCCACCTTAGAGGGGGAATCTACTCCACATGAAGTTCTTTACCCATCCTCTACTTTCTTGGGGTGGCTGTCTTCGACCAGCCATCTCTTCTATTGATACCCAGGATCTTCAGGTACCCACCTAGATTGGGACCTCGGAGGTTCAGCCGCGACTTGGTGACGAGGCCTTTGTATTCCTTCCAACATGGATGCACGGAGCTAGTGGCTTCTCTCTCGAGGTTGAGTTTCGGGTTCTCTAGTTCACTCTGTCTACTGTTCTTTACTGCGGGTCCCCTTTTCGGTGGAAAGCTTGGATCTTAGGGATCCTCTACATCTTCTTCCTCCTCTTCTTCTTGCCTTCGTCCCTTGGTTAGCATGGAGCTACCTCCCGAGATCGAGTACGGACATATCCTTATGGTTCTCGGCACCACACAAAGTCCGATATTCCTCCTATGCATTGCATGATTTCATCATCTATGTATTAGGGCGCTTGGGCAAGCGAACAATTTTCCCACGAGGGACATTGTCCAAGTGGCACCTACTGGATGAGCATTCTTCAGCATGTAGCATTGCATCTCCACCTCACTCTTCTCTTGTTGCCCTTTTTGGGCTCGAGAGGGGGTGTTGAGAAACATTTCACCCTTCACCCATAGTTTGCGTTTTTGCATTTCCGCAATTTGCGTTTAGGGTTTGCATTTAGGGTTTGCAGTCTCAAAAAGGGGCACCATCCTAGATTGACTATGCCTATTTATAGGGCCACTCTCTCATTCATTCCTTACGGCCGATCCATTTAGTCCGTCACCTCTTCTCTCTACCCTCTCCACTGCCCTCACGCCCCTTCAGGAGGACATTGCGGTTCGTGGTTGCGGCTGTCTTCATCATCTTTCTTGTGCTACGGCACCCTTGTTCCCTTGTATCACATTCACTCCATGATTCAAAGCTTCATCATTCCATTCATCAGAGTTTCTTCTCTCTTCTCTTCTCTTTCCCATGTTTGCTGAGTTCACTTTGTGTTCCTCCCCGCAAAGCCTACTGTCTCGCTGGTACGTCATCTTTTGACATCCCCTCCATTCACGGGGGCTTTCTTATCCAGCCAGTCTCTTATACAGGCCTTCCTGGTCAGTGCTTTGATTGCAGGATGATTGAACATCTTGTAGCTAAATGCCCTAGGACACGCTGATGCGAGACCTCCTTTAGGGATGAGGGAGGTGGTAGACCCGAGACACGTTAGAGGAGTGATGCAGAGCGCCAGAGACGGCGCAAGGCTAGACAGAGGAGGAGATAGCGTCAGCGAAGAGAGCGCGCTGATGAGAGGCAGAGACACGAGGGCCTAGAGCCGAGACGGTGGAGAGTGATCAGGGACCTTAGGCCGCCAGCCCATGCAGAGCCATTGTAGCCCCACACTGCGCCCATAGGTGCTCCTCTGGATGCCCAAGAGCCAGAGGTCCCACAGCCACTGATAGGGGCTGCATTGCAGATGGATGTGATTCAGCCCACGGAGGCAGCGACACCAGTAGCTTGTTAGGAGCTGTAACAAGCTTCAGATACGCCAGAGTCCCCCAAACCATTGTTCCAACACGTTGAGCTTCCCAAGCTTAGCCCATCTCTGGTACCTGACACACAGCAGGCATGGAAGGCTTTGATAGCCCAAGACAGTGAGCAGGAGGTAGAGGACTGAGATGTCTACTTTGAGGACTTCCCCCCATTACACCCCCTAGCAGAGATAGCGGAGAGGACACATGATCAGGTATATACTAGGAGGCAACAGAGGCAGGCATGGGCTGTACAGCCACACCGGTCCGAGAGGTTGAGACACACTCCATGAGGATACTCTCATGGAATGTACGAGGCTTCAGAGGTTGTCA
This sequence comes from Lygodium microphyllum, assembly GCF_053477565.2. NCBI lineage: Eukaryota > Viridiplantae > Streptophyta > Polypodiopsida > Schizaeales > Lygodiaceae > Lygodium > Lygodium microphyllum. The sequence continues at coordinate 100,032,485 of NC_141136.1, read as the reverse complement.
CTTAAGGCAGGGCCGGAGCCTCATGCGACAGGATCTGCACAGAGCTCTAGTAGGAAGATCGATTGATTTTCTTATGTTACAGGAGCACCATCTTTCGGCAGTCAGGATATCCCAATGCTGCGGGAAGCTATTGCTAGGTCAGAGACACTTATTAGGCAGCAACTATAGGTGCTACCGAGATACAGGTTGGACTATGTATATGTGTTGGAGAGTAGTGGACTCAGTCGGTACAGGGCTGGGGTATTTTGATTCCAGGGAGAGCCATGTGGGTCTCGGTGAGAGTGGAGGAGGCACTCATTGGTTTGTTGGCCATTTACACCCCGAATGGCCAACGAGATAGGAGACAGTTTTGGACCACCCTCAGTCAGTCTCTACCACAGGTTGATCACTGGATGGTAGGGGGTGACTTTAACATGGTGGAGGCTCTCGAGGACAGGAGAGGCAGATGCTCAGAAATCATTAGGGGAGGAGAGCAGGCTGCTTGGGAGTTCTTATTCCAGATTAGAGGCCATGACCCATGGTTCATAGTAGAGTTTGGCAAGACGACAGGCTGACTTTCGTTCTCCAGGAGAGATAGGGCGATAGGAGCTAGGAATTTCTCCAAGATTGATCGATTTTATGTGGATGACTGGGCCTACGACAAAGGCGGCCTTACAGGCATCATACTTGGCACGACCCTCTCGGACAACTCACCGATTCAGATACTTCTTCTTGAGAGAGTAGGGGGACCCCATTCCAGTGTTAGGATTCCAGAGCACTTGTTTTATGAGGATGATCTTAGAGAAACAGTCACACAGTGTTGGAGATCTAGACCCTTCTCAGCTGGATGGGCAGTTAGTGACTTGGATGAGAGCCTATAGGAGATTAGTTCCCTCTTCAGAGAGCCTCTTCAAAGAGGAGGCCACAAGGAGGAGACAGAGCCTTCTAGAGAAGGAAAGAGCTGCTAGGGCATCATTGGTTGCCTTACAGAGGGACGAGGAGAGATGGCCAGGATGCAGATGGATAGTTGAGAGGATGCATACCGCCAGGGCAGAGATTGACTCCATGAAGGAAGCTAGATCAGAGTATATATTTCATGCAAGAGCCTCTTTTTGGACTCAGTTTGGGGACAGGGTTAATAGGGATTTTTTCCGCACCACAGGGCCTAAACACTCTAGACAGGGTGTTCGGAGATTCAGGAGAGCTGATGGATCCATTGCACAAGACCCTCTAGAGGCGAGACAGGTGGCCACACAATACTATACATCCCTTCTAGGATCCACCACTAGCCCCCTGGATATGAGAGAGATAGAGAAGCGGTTTGGCAGAGCACGCAGAGGGTGATTACAAACAGGATTGAGCAGAAATCTGATGGCCCATTTTACAGAGGAGTTGGAGGAGGCACTTTGGGCACTACCCTCAGGCAAGTGTCCAGGGGAAGATGGACTAGATAAATCCTTCTTTGTGAGATACTGGGATCTTACCAAAAAAGGCCTTCACTCAGCCTTTCAGGAGATTATGGCATCAGGGACTATGCCAGAGAGACTCTTTGAGGGGTTGAGTCATCTTATCTCAAAAGGAAGTGGAGATAGATTGGAGATCACACAATGGAGACCGCCGATCACCTTGCTTGGAACTACCTATAAGATTCTCGCAAAGGTGATTAGTCTCAGGCTACCACCATTGATGTCAGATATTGTATACCCCACTCAGACAGGATTCGTCTGAGAGCGCAGCATCTTGGACAACATCTTCACCTTCTGGGAGACCACAACTTTGGCTAGATCCAGGAGGCAAGACCTTATTGTGCTCCTTCTCGACTTTGAGAAGGTATATGATCGCGTGGATTGGGAGTTTCTGGAGGGCACAATGCTGAGGATGGGCTTTCTAGAGCAGTGTGTCAAGGGTGTAGCGGCTCTCTATTCTTCAGCACATAGCCAGGTCATGACTAGAGGGGCAAAGAGGAGATAGATTCAGCATCCATAGATCAGTTAGACAGGGATGTCCACTTGCTCTATTCTTGTTTCTATTTGTAGCAGAGGCCATGAGTTCCTTAGCAGCTGGCACCCCTCCTTTTGAGCATCTGACAGAAGCTTTTGTATTGGAGCTCGGCGAGACTCTCCTAGGCAGGAAGAGTAGCGGTTGCCAACCAAGTTCTTCTTGCGACCATGTGGTACATCACTTCTTATTGTAGAGATTATAGGGTCTTAGGGGAGCGAGGGCTATGATTGAGGTCGTGATGGAAGGGGTTCCCCCAGATTGGCAAACTGAAATAGCTTCCTCTCAGACTTGGATTGGTCTTTTCTCTGGAGGGGATATCCTTCTAGCAATCATCGAATCTAGCAGAGATAGGGCATTCACTTTCACAGTTGAGGAGGATGGCCACCTCCAACAAGTGGACCTTGACCTTACAACACTCAGTAGCTGCTCGAGGCAGAGAATCAAAGTAGTGGCACACTTTCAAAGAAAATGACACATAGACCCAGACCCAACCACTTGTCTTATAGATGGATGGAGATATTGGGCATACCAGAGGAGGCCTCTACAGAGACTTCAGTGGGATCCAGGAGAGTGGGTGTGGAGGGATCCCTTCCTTGATAGGCCTTTCGACATCCCCTTCCTTGGCTACAATACTAGATTGGGACGGAGGATACAGATGAGCAAGATTAGAGCACAGCTTGCAGCCATCCCTCATTGGCATAGAGAGGGTGTCTCAGATGAGTTCCTATATGACTTTTGGAGGCGGCTACATGATAGCTTCAGGCCTAGGAAGATATCTCTCTTTCTATGGCTTCTAGCCCGTAGGATTTTAGCAATTGGCACTTGGCTTGGATATGGCAGGGACCCAGTGGCTTGTGCGCGATGTGGTTAGCCAGAGGAGACATAGAGACATTGCCTATGGTACTGTTCTAGAGCCCAAGAGATTTGGAGGAGAGCTCTTAGGATAGTATTCCATGGTACAACAGAGTCCATGGTGGCGACATGGGGGGACTGCAGTGTGGGTCACAGACAGAGGTCTAGCATGCGGCTATGAGGACACTCAGGGGAGCATTTCTTTTCTCATCATTGGTCAGCATCTGAGCAGGATCCCTACCCTAGACTACTCACAGACACAGTGGACTCAGGGACATTGTCACAGATGGGAGCTGATTTCCAGCATTATAGTTTGGTACATATGGATTGCGAGATGTAGCCAGGTCATTGATCTTCAGGATATACCCATTGGGGAGTCTTTATCGAGGATTTGGACAGAGATAGTCCATACTCTTCGTGGGAGATGGGAGAGGTTGCAGGGCAGCTTTGAGAGGATGAGGAAGAAAAGAGAGGCTTTCTTGAGGATTTGGGATTCAAACACCTTCTTTCACACTTCCCCTCAGATGGTCTGGCACTTTAGTCCACCAGATTGGTTGTTTACACAACCATTGTATCTTTGATGTACTTAGTTACTCTTCACAGAGTTTCTTGTACTTTGTATTTACCTTAGGGGGACTTTCTCCGAGGTGTTATTGATAGAATTCTCTTTTCTTGGAAAAAGAGAAAGAGAGAGAGACTCTTGTAGCTTTTCCATTTTCTAAGATGGACTGCTCTCTAGCACCTTTGGTGCACCCATATACCTTTGTTTTTGATTCGCCTTGGGTATTCGTGGTCACGTAGCCCATGTTCAAGGAGTATTGTTATGATAAATTTCTTCCATGGTTTTAACTGACTTGGCCCTCATTGAAGTGGCTGCTCCATGGCTGCATATTGTTTGCTCCACACTTGTTGTCCCTCCCACATGATATTTGTGTATCGTGTTTTAGTATTCTTTTGTCTCCTCTTATGGTGCCATGATTTTCTTTGGTTGGTTAGAAGGTGTAATGTAAATATTCTAATTTAATTTAAGCTTCTTCACAAGGGTGAGAGAGAGAGAGAGAGAGAGAGAGAGAGAGAGAGAGAGAGAGAGAGAGAGAGAGAGAGAGAGAGAGAGAGAGAGAGAGAGAGAGAGATTAATGTCTCTAAAAGGCTAGAGTGGCCTATGAGACCATAACCAATACAACTGGTATCATCATCTCTCATCAGATAAGAAGAGATAAAATTTATGTGTAAGTTTACATGGTATATTGGAATGAGATGTATGGAAACTGAAAAACTGAAAAAGTTGGGAAAATAACTAAGTCTTTTAGATCAAGAGTGTAGGGTATCTCCCCCTCAGTCTATGGAATCCACCAAGACTCTGCAAGCTACCTTCGACTGAGTCACCGTGCCAATCTGCCTTTGTACCGAGCAATCATGATGCGAATGTGGCGCATATGGGCATGCCTATGTTGCCGTGTAGGTACTCTAGGGCGTTATGCTTTGTGTAGCGTTGTAGCACTGCCAACTGTGATGCCTCTTGATGCTGTATCTCGGCAATGTCTATCAGTAGGAGAGGTAGTGTTTGGGGTGGTTGCAGTTGGGGGTTCAGCTACGCTGAAGTAGTCTGTAACTACTCTCTAGAGGGGGGGATGATGCTTGGGTTGCCTCCTATCCTGTAACAATAATGCTTTGCGTTGTTGGAGCTCCAACAAGAAGAGGCCCAGACATCTTTGGTCCTCATAGTCCATCACCCGTCTTAGTGGTCCAAATCCCTACTTAAAGAGGCAATGATAGCGGCCTCGGATATTATAGTATATAGTACATCTACAAATGTTGTGCTCCTTGTCTTTGGCTCCCATCCACAAAGTTGGCACATCCTCTCATCAGCTGAATATGGCTCCATCAACGTGTCTCAATCATTAACTGATGCAATGAGGTGCGGATCTGACCAAAAGCAACTTGGAGTTCGTGGGACAGTTGAGCATCCATGTATCTAGGCCTCACTATGAAACCGTCATGAGAAAGTTGCAAGAAGTGACTTTGGTATTGTGCCGTTTTCGTGCCTAATGGGAAAGGGGGCTTGGACCAAGTCCTTTCTATCTCCACTTTAGTGATGTCTGCCCTGATCACATTATTCAGCTTTGCACGACTAAGGCTCAAAGTAGGGCAGTCGAGGCTGTAATCAAAGGGTGGTAGTCTATCCGTACTCATGCCATGCAAATTCAGCCACGTGCTCATGTGTGCGTGCCAACACTGTCTATCTCCCTCTGCTGCAAGCTGTCTTGAAGACTCCAGCGCTAGTCTAGGATATCGGTCTTTAGGGAGCTGCCATATCCTCTGAAGGAAAGTAATTGCTTGGAATAAGGCCTCAACTACCATGGGTGCAGTGCCTAATTCTGCCCGGATGATCTCCTGTGGTATTGAGGCTTTTGCCCTTATCATACGTGCTATCATCATGACTAGCGGTCTTTCCATGTGTTCCCAGCCATCGTAATGTTGTGCTTCTGGCCCATCACATTTCATAAGTGGCATCTGTCTAGTATGATAAAGGCTTGGGCCCCAAATGGCTGCCCCATAGAGCAGTGTGGGCTTAACTAAAGTGTCAAAAAGCCACAATTTGGTACAAGGCTCTTGAAACTGTATGTGTGCACACTGCCGCTCAAGAGTACCCAAAGCGGCATATGCCCATGCAAGCCTAGCCTCTGAAGTCTCCTTCCATGAAAATTGTGGCCCCTTGAAAGTGACCCCGAGGTATACATATTGTCTAATGATTTCCATAGGCTGGCCGTGATACATAAAGTAATGCTCTAAGCATGCCACCCAAGCTGCTGAGGTGTTAAAGTCCATGATTTTAGTCTTTCCAAGATTAACCTTGAGACCTTTATCTTCACAGAACATGTGCAATGCATCTAGATGCAGTTGTAGTCCCCCTGGTGAGTTGGAGATAAGAACCATATCATCAGCATACAACAAAATTGGTATTAGTACCCTAGCCAAGCTGGCTCCCGTACCACCCCATCTCTGCATATAATCGGAGATCTCGTCAATGTACAGTCCAAACAGCAAAGGAGAGAGGGGACAGCCTTGCTTTATGCCCACTGTACTAGAGACTGAGTCTGTTGTGCCTCCAGGCACTTGTACTCTCCTTGTCACAGTTTCATACAATGCATAAATACACCACTGCATATCCTCTGGGACCCCAATGGCTGGCAACCTTTGCATGAGTCTTGCACGTGGCACAGTATCAAAGGCTTTGCGGAGGTCCACAAAACAATAGTAGATTCTTTGCCTCCGTGATCGTCCCTTCTCAATCAAGGCCCTTAGCGTGAATATATGGTCTAGCATATTGTATCCGTGGCGGAAACCAGCTTGTCTTGTAGACTGTATTTTCTTTGTTTCAGCCCACCAACTCAACTCATGCTCCACAATAGAGGTGTATATCTTTGCTAGCATATGGCCAATCATAATAGTGCGGTAGTTGTTAGCAACCAATGGATCTCCACTCTTAAAAATCGGCACTATTGTGTGGTCTCACGAGCTTATTGGAAACCCCTCACATATGGCTCTATTGAAGAGATTCACAAAGATAGGGGCCAATGCATAACATGCATGTGCAAAATGCTCTGCCACAAGGTCATCTTGATCATGTGCCCCCATTCTTCAACCTCCAAATGGCATTTCTCGCCATCTTTTCGGTAAATAAACCGCACTGTGTTGACCTAGAGTTTGATGGACAGGGTATTTGCTCTTGTGATGGAACATCGTATAGTGCCCTAGCATGTTCGTGCCAAACCATAGGTGATGTCAACCGGATTGGGGGTTGTCTTCCGTGAAATTTCCTCCATGCCCTCTTGCTGTCCTTGCTCAGAAAGAGTTGATACATCTCTGACTCTAGTTTGGCTAAATAATCTCTCTTCCTTTTTCACACAAGATGACGCAAGACATTCCGTGCTTGCTTATGTGTGCACGTCCCTAGTGTAATATCCCTCTGTAGGCGGGTCCTAGTCTGTGTTTGCACTCATCATCATACCAAGCATTTTGAGGGGCAGTACAATTACGTATTGTAGTAGGGCCCATCTTATATGGGAATGCCTTTGAAGCTGCAGCATGTAAAACCTTCTCTAGTGGCATCTTCCAATGGTTCATGTTGGTCTAGCTACTTAAGCCATCTCGTACTGCATCACTGTAGATGTGCGACGTTTGCTCTAGAAATTCATAATGCGGGAATGTGTGTGACTATGTGCATGTTTCTTGTCTTTGACTACATGCTAGAGTAAATTTTAAGATCGCATGGTCGGCCACTATACTAATCAGCTTATCAGATATCTTGAAATCCATCTTAATAGGCCATTGAATATAGCCAATCCATGAGCACTTCCCAAAGCTAGCAGATGGGATCCATATGCTATCAACGCCTTATCTTGAGATGTCCTGGCAAGCCCTAGTTCATCCAAAGCCAATTCCATAAACATTTCATGTTCAATATCATAAAAGGCAGATTGCTCACTTCTTGTTTGAGCATTAAAGTCTCCCACTAGTAGTATGTCCCCAATACTTGCATATCTCGTAATATCTTCATGTAGTATTTCAAATGGTGATCCCTTCCCAATAGCAAATGTTGAATAGGCATGTGGGAAGTAGCATACCGCAACATATAGATCCCTCGGGTGCCCTATCCTTAGCCTTACCCACATGTATCTAGCATGCACATCTCGTGACACTATGTGAATCATGTCTTGGAGGCTCTCACGATAAAGAATAGCCACCTCTCCTGACCCCTTGGTTCCTCCTAGTCTAGGGGGTTGAGGTCTGTATACGCTCTCCCATTTGTATCCCACAACATCCAGTAATCTAGAATTTGTACACTGATGTGTCTCTGTATACATAGCCATATCTATCCCACGAAAGGTATCCTCAAAATAACCTGCATCCAGTCTCATTGAGCCATTACAATTCCAAAGGGACATCTTCAACGTCTCATAGGCCTTGTACTGTCATTGTGACCTTTGCTTTGCTATGATTACTTTGCCATCTCTATACATAGCATACTTGCCTTCTTTACGTGTCTCCAACACTTTTGGCATGCAAGCCCTTCTGTGCTCTAGTTGTGCGGGTGTGAGATCCTCATCGAGATAAATATTTTCACCCTTCAAAGCCTTTCTTTTTGATAAGAAGGCCCTTTTGCTATCCATGTCCCCAAATTTCAGCATGAGGATCTGACCTCTTTGGCCATTTGGATCACCTATCCTCCAAGCATCCATAATGCATGTCTCGTCTACACCCATTTTAGCACAAAGTGTTTTAGCGTCCTCTTGGGGGTTTCCTTTTTTAGTCCACCCCACCACACGTACACGCAATGCACGGAGTTTCCTCTTTGCTTCCTCCTCTAGTGTTGCATTCATCATTTCTACTTTGTTCTGAGGCACTCCTTTGTTTCTTTTGACTACTTGGATCCATTGCGCATTTTCATTCACTGTTTGCTGAACATTTTCTACTTTCTTTTGAGCTCCCTCTTCCACATTCACCCCATGTGTGCATGTCTTTTTTAAAACTTTCCACCTCTTTCTTTAATTTTGGTGCATCTGGCATTGTTGTTTGTGTATCCATCATTGACTTGTATGTCACTAATTCATTCTTACATGACTCTAACTGCCTTTTGAGTTCGGCAATCTCCATGTCCTTGGCTGCTATGCATGCATTTGTATCGGATTTCAATGCATCAATATCTGCTTTCCAAGTGTCCCTTACCTTGTTTAAGTTATCTATCATATCCATTTGCAAGTCAACCTTGATTTCTTTATATTTTGCATCATCCTAGCCATTAGAGCATGATTTCCTGTTTGCTTCTACAGCATCACTTAATTCTTCCCTGAATGTCTCCTGCAATTTTCCATATACGTCTTTTTGCTTTGTGTCCATGTCATTCATGACTTTTTGCTGCATGTTGCCACACACCCTCATGCACGCTCTAAGGTTTGCATCCATTTTAGCGTGTAGAAAGTATTTCTGCATTTGGTTTATCCACGTCAATATGGTTTCATGAAGGGCCGAATTATAATGTACGACATTTTAAATGTTCAACTGGGGATTGACTATGTAAAAGCTTCAAGCCAGTAGCTTGATATCGAAAAGGCATTGGATCATGTAAGCTAGTCTTTTTTGAGGCAGCTAATGTTCACCATGGGTTTTGGGCCACATATGGTTTCTCTTGTGGATACTATTAGTCAGGGGCAGTGGCGCGTATTGCACTTAATGGAGGGATCATTGATGAACTTTGCCTTATCTCAGTCTCTTCAACAAGGCTGCCCTATCAGCCCTTTGTTGTTTGCTTTAGTCACTCATCCAATGCTTTCATTGTTGGATAAGTTGGTCGATCAAGGTGAGATTGTTGGTTTGTCTCTTCCTAGTGGGGCTAGACTTGTGGGTCAATATTTGACAGATGATTCTTTTCTGTTCCTTAAGGCTGATCACTTGAATGTTAATCGGGCAATGGTAGTGTGGAAACTTTTTGCTATGGTATCAGGACTTCATATTAATGCTTAGAAATCTACACTGCTCTCTTGTACGGAAAATGATTTGCACGCTTTGGGCTGGCATGGTATTGTGATTCCTAAGGGAAATATAACCAGACACTTGGGTTATCCTATTGGTGTGGAGGTAGCTCCCTGTGCCTTGTTGGATTGGATGTCATCCCGTATTCATGATCGGTTTATGTACTTGAAATCTCAAGGTTGGTCTCTCCATGTGAGACTTAAAGTTGCTCAATGCTATGATCAGCATGATTTCGTTTTTCGTGCCATTGCTTCCTTGGACCAAGAAGTCTCTTTTGGAATTAGTTCTGCCTATCCGATTCATGTTATGGAAAAAGAGAGGGAATCACTTGGGCTAGGTGTGGATTTCATGGCAGCATGTGACTACTCCTAAAAGGATGGGGGGAGTAGCTCTTTTGGACATTAATTTTCATATGGCTACTTTGAGGTTAGCTCTTCTGCAAGCATTGTGTGTAGAGAGTCATCCTTAGATAGATATTGCAAAATTTATAGAAAGGACTGGCATTTCTCACTGTCGCACGGTTATTCATGCTTCTTGGTGGCATGTGCTTAACTCCACAAGATCTATTAAGGTCTCCCAGTCTTGTCTCCTTTCTCATATGATCGCATCTTGGCAAGCGATGTTACGTTTTGTAGTTTGGTGCCCTTCTGATTTTCGTAAGGAGGAGAATTTCCTGTAAGGTGAAGTACTGGCTACCTCCAAGTTGTTGGATTGGCCTAATAAAGATATGTAGTGAGATAAGTTTAATCGGACGGCTCGTTTGGGGTTGGAGAAAGTCCTTGATGGTGTCATTCCTTGTTGGCAGGCCCATCTTTATTATTTTCGGCGTATTCGTCAATATTTTCGGGTGCCTAGAGGATATCACAATATTTGGTCGGTCATACAGGATAGACTTTTGAGGTTCTATCCTTTGTTTGCGTTACAGCCATTGTCTCCTTGGTGTGATTGGATGTTTGTGATTCGTGATGATCTCGAGAAAAGGTGAGCTAACCAAACATATCATCAGATGGTGGAGGCCAAGAGATGGGTCACGGGTAAGGCTAATAAAGTATGGCATATTCGGGATAGCAAAAGGAGTGGTAGGATAGATTCATCCGGCTGTGGAAATCTAAGGTTCTGTATCAGGGCAAAGTGTTCATGTGCAGGTTGCTTCTTGGGGCTCTTCCTACTGGGGATGTGTTGGGTGCTCGCAAGATCTTTGTTGGTCATTGTGTATTCTACACTACATGTGATGAGACAATGCTTCATCTCTTTGTCTCCTACCCTGTTGCGAGATAGATTTGGAGTTTTGTTTCCCGTGTGTGGTCCTCGGTGACTTAGCATCGGATATGAGCTCGTTCGTGGATTATGGGAAAGATGACCTCCAGGACCTCTTTGTGTTCAGATTATTCCTACCTTTTCCATAGATGGACAACCTTGTGGCATTTTTGGCGTACTCAGAATGCCTTCATTTTTTGTAATATCGGGCATTCATGGTCATGTAACCTGTATTCGTGGTTAAGTGTCGTGGCAGATCTCCTCTATGGTGTCTGTTGATTTGGTTCTTCTTGACTTTGCTACTCCTTGGCTGGATATTGTTCGCTCCACACCAGTCGTTCTTTCTGTGTGACATTTTTGTGTTAGAGTCTTTGTAGACTTTTCTTTATGTCTGTTATTTTCTATGCTGACCTGATGGTCTGATGTAAATATTTACTACTTAATTCAATTATCTTCATGAAAAAAAAAGAGAGGTGTTTACATGGTGGTTGCTTATTGGGGGTCTTTCCATTGGGGATATGTCACATGCTCACAAGAACTCCCGTGGCCATTGTATCTTTTGTACCACATGAGATAAGACTATGACACATCTCTTCATCTCTTGCCTTGTTGTGAGATACCACATGAGATAAGACTATGACACATCTCTTTATCTCTTGCCTTGTTGTGAGATAGATTTGGAGATTTTTTCGCATGTGTGGACCTCAGTGACTATGTAGTGGATGCCCATCTGTTCTTGGGTCAAGTGTAAGATGTCTTCTTTGTCAACTTTGCCGTCAAATCATTGCCGCCTCTTTCATTTTCTTAGATGGATGGCTATCTGGCACATATGGTGCACTCGTTGACTTCTTTGACACATTTGGTGCACCCATAATGCCTTTGTTTTTTATTCAGCCTCTTGTATCTATGGTCATGTGGCATGTGTCCAAGGAATATTGTTATGATGGTAGATCTCTTCCATGGTTTTGGTGGATATGGTCCTCCCTAATGTGGTTGCTCCTTGGCTACATATTGTTCACTCTACTCTTATTGTGCCGCCTACACGATATTTGTGTTTTGTATTTTGGTGGCGTTTTGGCTTTACTTGTGATATGTTTTGGTGGCCTTTTGACTTCACTTACGATTGTTGGGATTTAATTAGGCTAGCTAGAAGGCTTGATGTAAATACCTTCATTCGCTTTAATTTAATACTTTCATGAAAGAAAATATATTAATGTCTACTAAGGACCAAATTGGCCCATAAGACATATCCATGTAGAAGAGAATATCCTCATGGTAGAGTGAAAAGTGAAAAATACTATCTAATGTGCAATGAGTGTGTGCATCATCATCTAGGCGAGCCATCAATGCATACAAGTATGTCCATCTAGGGGTGTGAGGCTATATGCATGTGAGATACAACAATGCCATACAAATCTAACTCCATCCAATGAGGATGGGGGGATGTAAGATGCAATAGCAGGCCTGGGGATGGGGGTGGGGGAGAAAGGTACAAGAGTTGGCGCGGTCGGCCAAGTACATGTCATGGTGTTGCCAAATTTGGGTGACCTCTATGTGGTGTGAGTAGAACTGCCTCAAGCTAAAGGCATTGGGTGGTCGTGAGTGTGCATCATTATCTAGGTAAGCCATCAATGTGTACAAGTATGTCCATTTGGGGACATGAGACTATATGCGTGTGAGGTACAACAATGCCATATAGATCGAATTCCATCCGGTAAGGATGGGGCAATGTAAGATGTGATAGCAAGGGGTAGGGGGGACACTCTTTGATTAGGCTCTTGAGTATCTCCTGGGTACAAGAGTTGGCTTGGTGGGCTAAGTAAATCTCATGCTGTTGTCGAATCCAGGTGATCTTTCTTTGGTGTGAGTAGGGTTGCCTTCGGCTAAAGGCATTGGGTTGCTATGCGACTTGGATCTCCTATGCCCTCTATAGGGACACCCCTCTTGGTTTCACGATCCTTGTGTTTGTATGCCCCCGAACTCGTGTTGCTTGTCATGAGGGCATGCATTTTTGAAACCTCACTTAACATGTGGATTAATTTTTAACTACATGGTTAAGTAAATGTTGCATATGTGAGATGTAACTAGGGTTAGAGTAAATTTACGAGCTTGAGACCCAAGAAAATCATGAGATTTCAAAGGAAAAAACTGCTATAATTTATGCCGCACAAGTACTTAGTAGTATCTGGTACCAGTTGTTGGCATGGGTTATTCATTTGGCCATAAGTGTTAGTTGGTGACACTAGAGAAGTGGTGTTTAATGGTACCTAATGCCAATGTGATGGTCAGAGATGGCTTAGAGACACTCGGAAATGAAAGTTGCGCAGTCAATTTAATTATTGGTCAGTCAGATTATTTTTCTAGGCATTGAAATAGTTATTAGATTAATTTTCAATATTCAAAGACTAAAAGTTAATATTTAAATATGAATAATGGTGGAAGAACCATCTGGGAAGACTGCCACTTATCAAAAATGCCCATGCAAGATTGAATGACATCTTTAGAGGCCAAAGAGAGGCATTTTAGTGGATTCAGCTTGCAAGAGAGAGGGAGGAGATGCTACTAGTCTGATTTGTAGCCATTGGAGGACCTTTTGAGGTAGCCAGGGTACTAAATGACTAATTTTCTTCAGTTCTTTGCATCTACTAGCTGCTGAGACAGAACAACAACAGCAAATGATTGATTTTCTTCAGTTCTTCGCGAAGAAAGTTTGAACTTTCTCTCTCCTCAGCATTGTCTCTCATCTCCTAGCCTTTCCACAAGCTTGCTCGGAAGATTATAACATTGAGATCACCAAAGACTGAGAAATTTTAGATTTCTCTGCTATAAACCCTAATTTGTAGCAGGAATTAGGGTTTAGCAGTAGCCTTGGGAAGTGTGCCAGAAATTGGAAGCTCCAAGACTTGCATTCAACAGGGCTGAAGGTGTTTTACTCAAATTCAAGTGGAGGGCTAGCAAATCAATGAATTTGGAGCATTTTCCATCTTCATCAAAGCTGGTGAAGGCCAATTGACTGCCCAAATCAAGGGGCAAATTAGATTGAAGGCTTGTTGGTCATTTTGGATAGCAAGCGGAGTTGGAATACGAAAGGGATTGGGAGAATCCCATTGTACATCAACTTTTTCTTCAATTAAGTAAAGAAATACCGAAAGGGGTGCTAGTTTTGGGGCCAATAGGGTGTCCATTGTCCAAGATTGTAAGTTATTTTACATTTCTTAGTTTTGTAATAAATGTTACTACTATAACTAAGTTGTAATCAAGGAATTACCACCCATCCATGGAAGGAAGATTGGTTTCATTGCCCCCTAATAAAACTTTTTCATGATTGTTTACCTTTCTCTATCCCGTGTACTTGCCATTGGTAGGGATGCTGTAACTCTTTGGATCTCCAGTATATAGCGGCCCAAGTATTTGTGATTAGGTGTGCTCATCATCAACCATATGGTCTGTTGCCCTTGAAATAGTGTGTGGTGTCTACCTTGTGTGTGGGCATACATGCAGAAAACAGAAAACAGAGCAGTGGCTGATGATGTGGTAGTTGGGCGATGATGCTGATTAGCAAAACACAACAAGACAGCTGATGTGGCAAGTTGTCGGTGATGTTGACAGCCAAAATGTAGGCTCTGGCTGATCGTACAGCTCGAAATGCAGGCAACAACACATGTGACAGTAGGCAACAGGCTGGGATGGATGCAAACAGCAGTTGCCAGTTGGACAGTGGCATGAACAGGCTGGAAAAACAGTCACCAAGAGCAGCGGGGAGTTAGATAGCAAGTGCTTGATGATGGACAGCAGTGGGTAGCAGCCATAGAGACAGGGAATGCCCGTTTTGGCACTTAGGAATGGATTAACACGTTTCGGGAGGTTTGAACCCACGAAATGCTGGCGGAACATTCTAGCCCGTTCCCTACCCTATTTCTGCCCATTCGGTCCCATTCGCTGTTTGGAACGGCCATACCAGCTTGGGAATTTTAAAAAAAAGGGGGTTAAAGTGCCCCTTTTACTGCTCGTTGCACATCTCCCGCCTGTCCTCCACATGTGCCGTGTCCTCTCTTGCTTGTGATCTCCCGCGAGCCGCCTGTCATCTGCCCCCATTTCCCGTGATCTTCCTGTCCACATATGACTCCATTGTCAATGCTGCCAACAGTGTGCTACAGGTCGACCATTGCCTGCAGGCTGCTGCCCTTCGCTCTCTCTCTCTCTCTCTCATTGTTCGGACTCTCTCTCTCTCTCTCTCTCTCTCTCTCTCTCTCTCCCCCTTGTGTGCTCTTGCTTCAGCCTTCCTCTCATCTCATTGCCCTCTTGTGGGCTGTCACGAGCTGGTGTGGAGTGGGAGGTTCACATGTGACTTGGCACATCATCAACAATCAATTTCAGCTTTTCTAAATTCCAAGGTGTCTACTAACCATGCACACTGCTTTCGATTTTATTTAAATATCAAGAAATTTGTGTAAATTGTTTCAATGTTGGGGCATCATGAACAAATTTTGCACATATGGAGCAATTTGGGATCCGAAATGTAACCTTATTGATTGCCCCAAATCACTCCCAATGTCACAAATTGGAGGATTGCCCCAAATCACCCCAATTATCCCAAATTTCTCAATTGTCCCAAATTTAAAGTGTTTACAATTGAGGCCTAAATTGCCCCCAAATCTGGGGCATTTGGGATCCAAAATTGCCCTCAAATTTGGGGCATTTCAGATCAGTGTTTGCCCCAAATTTAGGGATGATTCAGCAGGGATTTGCCCCAATTTAAAGCATCTATGATTGAGGCTGCAATGCCCCCAAATTTGGGGCATTTTGGATCAGTTGTTGCCCCAAAATTTGAGGTTTTCTCAACAAGGATTGGGGCCCAAATTTGACTGCAATTTCGCCAAATTTTTGAAAGAGCCCCCAAATTTGGGGCATTTTGAATCAATCATTGCCCCAAATTTGCGAGCTTAAAATGCCCCAAAATTTGGGGTATTTTTTGTGAGATGGAGAGAGGATCGAAGTTTAGCTCAGAGTGTAGTAGATAGTGTGGAGAGTGGAGCACGAAACCCAGTGCAATAGACTGAAAGAGTGTAATTTGAAAGTACAAAGTACAACCCTTAAACCTTTGGGTTGTAGGGGGTCTTCACGCCCGAACACGATAAGTGCCTGTAAGTGTGTGACATAAGCACATACGAAATAAGACAATAAGTCTAGGGGAAAAACCTCTCGTACCGAAGGTAAAAAGTGCTCCAATGTCCTGCTGATCACCGTCACTCCTCTGTGAGCGTAGGAGTAAGTGAAAACCCAACAAACCCCCCTGGAGTGAAGAGTGATCAAAAGTACAAGGATCATCCGCCACTAAAGGAGATCAAATTTGAAGCATTGCGAAATGCTTTAAATTTGTCACGAGGAAGAGCTTTGGTGAAGATGTCTGCCACATTACCGGTTGTAGGACAATAGACAAGGCTAATATCACTCACATGTAGCCTCTCTCTGATAAAGTGATAATGTATCTCAATGTGTTTCGTGTGTGCATGAAACACTGGGTTCCGTGCCATTGCAATGGCACTTTGATTGTCAGTGAACAAAGGAGTAGGGTCCGTAACAAATACATCCAGATCAGCTAGCAAGCATCTAATCCATACGCATTCAACTGTGGTAGTAAAAGCTGCCTTGTATTCAGCTTCACATGACGATGTGGCAACAGTGGATTGTTTCTTGCTAAGCCAAGATATACAAGATGAGCCAAGAAAGAAACAATTGCCGCTAGTGGAGTGACGTGAATCATAATCACCAGACCAATCAGAATCACTGTAAGAATGTAACTGCAATGGTCTCCCCTTGGCATAAAGGAATCCAAGAGATCTAGTACCTTGCAAGTAACAAAAGACACGCTTAACAACTTGCCAATGTGACATGCGTGGCTGATGCATATATATGCTCAAGGCTGAAACTACAAACTGTATGTCTAGCCTAGTGCTGCATAGGTAAATAAGACATCCAATTGCTATAGCATATGTGTGTATATCAAACAAATCATTGTCATCATGTAATGACAACTTTAGTTCGAGTTTCATTGGTGTACAGACTGGCTTGCAATCCTGTAAGCCAAACTTTTCAAGAAGTTTACCAATGTATCTTGACTGTGATAAACCAATACCTCTAGCATCATGTATGAATTGAATGCCCAAGTAATAACGCAAAGACCCCAAGTCTGACTTTTCAAAAGTTTGCTGCAAATTTTATTTTTGAATGCTGAAATCTGATCAGCATGTGTCCCTGTAAGCAAAAGATCATCAACGTATAGACAAATGATCAGCATGGATCTCCCCTCTTTACATACATAAGGAGTAGACTCAGATGAGCTGTTTATAAACCCTTGACCGAGCAAAAAGGCATCTATCTTTGTATACCAAGCTCTAGGAGCTTGTTTCAAACCATATAAAGCCTTTTTCATCTTGCAAACCAAGTGTCCGGATCCCTCAACTGCAAAACCAATGGGCTGCTGTACATATGCTTCCTCATGAAGTTCCCCATGTAAAAATGCAGTTTTAATATCCAATTGATGCACAGTCTATCCATAATGGGCAGCCAAAGCAACCGTAGATCTGATGGTCGTCATTCGGGAGGTAGGAGCAAATGTCTCCTCATAGTCAATGTCTTTCTTTTGTGCATAGCCTTTAGCTACAAGCCTTGCCTTATATTTGTCAATGGTTGCATCTGCATTCCATTTTAGCTTGTAGACCCATTTTGTTCCAATGGCTTTCTTCCCAAAGGGCAAAGACACTAAATCCCATGTTTGATTCTTAGTGATAGAATCCAATTGAGCTTGCATTGTTGCCATCCAATGCACACTTCGTTGTGCATCCTCAAAACATTCAGGCTCCTCATCATCAAGTGTGCTTGGTGCCATAACAAACTCCATGGTATGTGCAGCATCATACATACGAGCTTGCTTTCTAGTACGACCAGCCATGGATGCATCTAGATGACTATCTTTCATAGTCTGTAAATACCATCTAGGCATTTGTCTTGCCTCTTGACTGTGCATAAGCTCTTACTGAATTTCAGTTTCAGCACTTTGCTGATTATTCAGATCAGCCAATGGCTGATTTTCTGCATTTTCTAATGGAGCAACTGGCTGAACATTGAGTTCACTTGCTGAAACTCTAGCTGAGTCACCAAATGTAATGGACAGCAGCCCTTCAAATACATCACGGGCAACTTGATATGTGTCGAAACCAGTAAGGGATAATTCTGATTTTTCATCAAAGAGTACATCCCTACTAACAAACACCTTTTTAGAGACAAGATCATAGAGTCTGTAGCCTTTGCTCTCACTACTATATCCCACAAAAATGCATTTGACAGCCTTGATATCCAACTTTTTTCTGAGTACCTGGGGAATGTGTGCATATGCAAGACACCCAAAGGTACAAAAGTGTCCAACAGCAGGTTTCCGGTTGTTCCAAGCCTCAAAAGGTGTAATTTTCTTTAATGCTTTGGTGGGGCATCTATTTAAAACATGCCAAGCACACATTATGGATTCCATCCATAAGTTGTGTAGCAAGCTCTTTACTTTCAACATACATCTGGCCATCTCTATGAGTGACTGATTCTTCCTCTTTGCAACCCCATTCTACTGTGGAGTATAAGCAGTAGTGAACTGATGAACAATGCCCTTCTACTTCAAAAAAGAATTCAGCATAGAGGACATATATTTCCCCCCTTGGTCCGAACGGAGAGTCTTTATTTTACAGCCAAATTGATTCTCAACAAGTGCAAGAAAAGCCAAGAATGCATCATACACTTCTGACTTTTTCATCGAAGAGTAGACCTTGCAGAATCGAGTAAAATTATAAATAAAAGTCACAAAATAATAACATCCTCCCAATGACTTTGTCTGCATAGGCCCACTTACATCTGAATGTACTAACTGTAACCTGGATGTGGCTCTAAAAGCAACATCATGGGGAGGGGAGAGGGGGAAACGAAAACTGATGCATTTTTCCCAAAATACATTCTTCGCATAAGTGCTCAAGAGGTCTCTCCAGAAGAGGTAATCCATCTAGCATGTTTGTACGCTGTAAGAGAATCAAGCTACCAAAGTTCACATGCCCCATACGAGCTGCCTATATCATAGCAGGAGTAAGAGTGGATGCCAAGTACATCGACTGATCCACTGAAAGAGCATCCAACTCATGTAACCCATGACATAAAGTGCCAGTCAAGACCAAAGTCATGCGGTTCTTGTCCCTCACCATGCATTTGTCATCATCAAATGTGACTTGGGATCCACAATGTGCCAAAGAAGAAATAGAGAGTAGATTCTTCTTTATATCGGGCACAAACAAAGCATCTTGCAAGCGGAGAATAGAGCCATCAATGGTGGTGAGCACAATCTCCCCAATACCTCTAACATGGTATGATGCATTTTTGGCACACTATATAGACTTGCCAACTGGAGCTGCACCAACAGAAGCAAATAAATCTCTGTTAGATGTGATGTGCCTAGAAGCACCACTGTCAAAAAACCAGGTGCCTACATCCTCAGTAGAGCTAAATGCTCAACCAACCCAAGAAGTGCCATAATTGCATGTGTAAAAGCAATAGTCCTTGTATGCAACAAAGGACGCGGACTTAGTAGCAGTGGAAGGAGCATCAGAAACAGACATTCCTGACTCCTTCTCCTTGGCGATGTGCTTTCTACACTTAGTGATGTAGTGGCCTAGCTTCTTGCAATAATAGCATTTTCCCTTTTTGGCTTGCGTGCCCCCTTGTTTTTTACTTCCCTGTGAGGTGCCTGAAGTCCCAGAGCTCTGTAGAGCATTCTTTACTTGGCTGCCTTTGCCCTTTTGTCTAGCCATATAAGCCTGCTCAGAGGCTATGACATCCACACCACTATTTCTTCTTGTTTGCTACTTCTCTAGAAGCAAACTAACTAATTGAAGAAAGGAAATAGGCTGTGGGGCTATCTTCATTGTGAGGTTTAGTGCAGTGTGGAAAGCCAAGTACGAAGGAGGTAATGAGTTCAATATAGTAGATATCAGATGTGCATCTGAATAGTACTCATTGGCATTCATAAGTTGCTCACGGAAGTGCTGAATTTTGTTTAAGTGATCCTGTATAGAATCACCCTTATCCATCTTCAATGTCTCAAGCTTTTTCTTTAAGAAATAGATGCAGGTCTCATTCTTACTAGCAAATATCCGCTCCAAAGTTAGCCAAGCTTCTTGTGAAGAAGCTGCCGAACGAATGCGGGGGATGATGGACTGCTGAACTGCCAATGCAATCAACAACAAAGCCTATGCATCCCGTGTATCCTATGCTTTTTGAGCTGTTGATCTTTGGGAAAGGGGCTGAAGTGGAACAGGCTGAATTTGCTGAGGTGCCCGTTGTCCATGTCCTCGTGGAGAAGTAGCAAGAGTCACAACTCTGGGCCTAACTTCTTCTCCACTGACATAATTCCAAAGATTTTTCGCAACAAGCACATTCTTCATCATGAAGGACCAAAGTGAGTAATTGTTACCATCCAATCTGTCCTCTTTGGATACATAGGTAAATATATCTCCCTGATTTGCCATGATAATCAATACCAAAAGAAGGCAGAGCAATGTCCAAGCTAGAATAACCTGGAAATCTTTAAAATTTCTAGAAATTACAGCAAATAGCTTGCTGCAATTAGTACACTGAGGTACACTGTGTCAAAACTGTTTGTAATACATGTAGCCCAAGGTGCATTCATTGTTCAGCAACATTGTATGAGCAGAACCCTCAAAAATTCTTGCCCCAAAATTGTCCAAAACAGTCTATTTTTGATTGAGACTGTAGTACATGTGCCAATGTCTTAAAAAAAACTCAAAAGCCCCAAAATTTCTGATAACTTTTGCCAAGAAATTTGCATCAACCGTGTCCCAAACACGTATTGAGAGTTCTGTGCCTACCCGGGCTTAAGCCTTGTTTCCAGAAGTGAATCTGGAATAAAAAAGTAAATTTTAAGAAAAAAATACCTCAGAAATGTCGTGTTGGAGGCAGTAGATGTAGAGAGAAGTGCAAATGGCTAGATGTAGTCGTGTGCAGCTGCCGTGGTGGCTCGGGCATTGCTGAGGTATGGCAAGGGCAAGTCACAGGCTTAGGCGGTATTGCATAGATGGATGGGAGCACGAGATGGGCTGCGGAGAGGGGTTGAAGATGTAGTGACTAGGTGGTGGCACAGGGCAGGAGTCGCATGAGGACGGGCAGCACTCCTAGATGAGTTGATGAGCAGTTGGCGTAGGCATCGCTTGGCGTTGTCAAGGACAGGAGGACCAAAGGCTGTGTGGCCCAGGTCGCTGGTTAGGGGCATCAGCAGGAGCAGATGCAGGCAGTGCTGAAGGGGCTTATGAAAGCACACCCAGGGCATCTTCTTCTGAAGTGACGCTGGCTAAGTGAGTGGGAGCAAGGCAACTCCAGAGCTGATAGTGGACAGGGGAAAGATCTGTACTGAACCGGGACTCCTAGAGGCTAAGCAAAGCTGATCTGTGCAGAGCCTCAGTTCTGATACCAAATGTGAGATGGAGAGAGGATCGAAGTTCAGCTTAGAGTGCAATAGACAGTGTGGAGAGTGGAGCATGAAACCCAATGCAATGGACTGAAAGAGTGTAATCTGAAAGGACAAAGTACAACCCTTAAACCTTAGGGTTGTAGGGGGTGTTCACACCCGAACACGATAAGTGCCCGTAAGTGTGTGACATAAGCACATACGAAATAAGACAATAAGTATGGGGGAAAAAACCTCTTGTACTGAGAGTAAAAAGTGCTTTAGTGTCCTACTGATCATTGACACTCCTCTGTGAGCATATGCGTAAGTGAAAGCCCAACATTTTCAGCAAGGGAATGCAAGCTGGAATGCCCCAAATTTGGGGCATTTTCAATAAAATGAATGCAGGCTGAAGTAGCACCAAATTTCGGCCATTTTTAGCAAACACATGCATGTTGAAAATTTGGCTGCAAATGTTTGCAATTTCATTGAACTTTACTCATTATTTGTCACTTCTATATAGATGGCAGTATTGACATCTATGAGATCTTCATCATCATCAGCAACTAGACAAAGTCAAAGCAGTACTTGGTCATGGTAGGATGAGGTAGATGCAAGGATGCAATTGAGAGGTGGAGGGGCTCGCCCTTGGAAATGCAAACTTTGCTCTTGTGCTTGCACTAGCGGGGCTAATAAAGTGAGAGGCCATCTTCTACATGTGGAGTGGAAAGAGGTGCGTTTTTGCACCAATGTATCAATTGAGAAAAGATAGGAGTTACTTGACTTTTTAGCCACTTCTATGGGGAATTCACATGCCAGAAGGACGCCAAACGTAGCAGTGGATCCAACAACATGGACTCCAAGGCTAGCAAGGCATGGTGCTTCATGTAGAAGACCACGAGGATTGGTAGCTATGCAGCCTTCTCGTGGGCCATCAGTGATAGCATTGTGGTGTTAGATAGAGTTTATTGCACACTTCATGGGAACCAAAGAAAAAAGAGGAAACAGATAAAATAGTGGCACACTTTTTCTACCATGACCATATTGCATTCAAATCAACGAGGTTACCTTATTTTTTAAATATGGTAACAAAGATTGCAAAGTATAGACCCACATATAAGTCCCCTTCATCAGAAACTATCAGGACTATATTGCTTTAGAAGGAGAAAATAGCCATAGAGATTGCAATAACAGATATTCGTAGTCAATGGGCAAGAAATGGAGTGACATTGATAGCAAATGGATGGAGTGACACACGGCATAGGTCCATACATGGTGTTGTCGCCTATTTTCGTGGGGATGTATACTTCATTGGTAGTCATGATGCTTCAGATACTAGAAAGAGTGCAGATGTATTGGTGTTTGAGTGATGCGAGGCAGTGCAGGCTATCGGGGCAGAAAATGTAGTGTAGTTTGTGGTAGATGGTGAATCTACAAACAGGGCAGCAGGAAACGTTTTAATGGCAATATATCCACATATCACCTTTAGTCCATGCATGGCGCATTGCTTGAATAACTTGTTGAAGAATATTGGGGACTTGCCATGGATTGCATCTCTTGTTGCAAAAGGCAACAAGATTGCCACATTTATATGTAATCGTCAGTACTTGCATGTTGAGTTTCGCAAGAGAAGTGACAAAGATTTTCTCAAATACTCAGAAGTACGATTTGCATATAACTTTATTATGCTTGGCCGATTGCACTATTGCAAAGGTGCAATTAGGAAGATATTTGCATATAACTTTATTATGCTTGGTCGATTGCACTATTGCAAAGGTGCAATTAGGGAGATATTTGCTAGTGATGAGTATGAAAATTAGATTGGGACTGCCAGTGCTACTGTTGTGTTATGTAATGCATGTGTCAGTAATAGAGATTTTTGGGATGAGGTGAATCGCACTAACCAAATGGTTGATCCTATCATGCACATGTTGAGGCTTGTAGAGATGGCATGGATCCATGCATTGGGAAGAGCTATGAAGGTATGGATCGCATGATTGAGAAGTTGGAGAGTTTGGAACCAAATGCAGATAGGTATTAGCAGATCAAGAAGTTATGCATCAATAGATGGAATGAGTATAGCTCTCCTATGCATGCTGCAACATATGTGCTTGATCTTGAGTTTCAAGGGAAGATGCAAGAAAGAGACCTTGAGGTGGTCAAAGCTTGGAACACATTGCTTACAAGTCTTTATCCTAGCTGTGAAATGCAACACAAAATTAAAAGTCAGCTCTTAGTGTATCAACAAACATTAGGAATGTTTGGTACAGAAGATGCTCTAGAGGATAGAATAAATATTGGGGTTGCTTTATGGTGGGAGGACTACGGGGCAAAAGCTCCAGAGTTGGAGAGTTTGACTATTCGTATTCTTAGCCAAATAATTAGCTCTTCTTGTTTAGAGCAACTATGAAGCTCATTCAATCATATTTACTCAGAAGAGAAATTGTCTAGGTACAATGAAGACAAATGATCTAGTTTATGTGAGCTCCAATCTTCGCTTTCTAGCTCGTACATCAGTTGCAAAGGATGATTTGCTAGAATGTCTCATTGGATTGCTTGTCTTCGTGTATTAAGATATTTAAGGTATATCTATCGACTAACTTATGGTACTGGTGTATGCTTGCAGGGGTATATTGATTTTGATTGGGCAAGAGATCTTGACACCCGGTGTTTCCATGGCTACTATCTCTATACCTTGGGCACGACACCTATCTCTTAGGCTAGCTATAAGCAGAAGACGGTGGCAGCTTCCACGGCTAAGGCAGTGTATTGGGCTCTTTTCGATGGTACCACAGAGGCAATCTATCTGAGAAACTTGGTAGCCGCATTTCAATTTCCTTGTGAGATGGCTACAATTGTCTACTACGACAACCAAAGTGTCATTGCCCTTGTGGCAATCCAAATATCACCCCCTCGGACATGGCACATGGTAGTGTACTTTTAGTTCACCAGAGAGTAGGTTGAGCTAGGTACTATTCGCTTAGAGCTTGGGCCTTCTAGTGATAATTTTGTAGATATTTTGACCAAGTCAGTCAATCGGTTCTACAGTACCTTCTACCATAGATCCGCTTGGGTGTATCCTCTATTTCTTGAGATTGATTGAAAGAGGATGCTTACCTTTTACTTTTTCTTCAGTTTGAGAGGGGGCAGTTTTCTTCTCTTGATAGTGATAGTGATTATGCTTACAATTTTTTACTCTCAAACATTTATTTATTTTGTATTGTACATTATAGATACTTATAACTTCATCTGCATTGTCAGGATGACATGATTGTAGAAGGATGCTTAGGTAAGTGAAGAATTCCCTTATGAGGACATTGTCCAAGTAGCACTGTTGCATCGCATTCTGCATGAGCATGAAAACTTGCATCTCCTTTTGCATTATCCCATGCATTGGCATTTTGTTCATGTATACATGTATTTGTGTGCGTTTATCTCTTTTCGGTCACCGTTGAAATGGTTGACTCATTCACCATACTTGTGGCATTGCACATGGATGTCTCTAAAGATAGTTTTTCCTATGCTTGCATGCTGGCGTTGCTTGTCTTGCTTGCTCCCATGTCGTCGTGCTTCTCTCCATATATTCTCCATATGATTGGTGCACACGCACTCTTAGGTAATCCCAAGGCACTTATCCTAGGAATGTGTTAGATTGTTTTGCTTGTTTTATGAAGGTAGTGGGGCTATCTATCCTTACATCATATACTTCGAGGCACAGTGACTTAATGAGATGAACACTGATTTGAAACTCTCACTTAATGCTAAATCTCGTGATAAACTAAAACAAAGCTCTAAAAAAAAGGAAAAAAATTAAAAAAACAATGAAATTCCATTGATGATTCCATTTGCCTTTGCAGAGTTTGGTAGGCCCTT